>NC_046683.1:59900595-60203625 GCF_009870125.1 Drosophila pseudoobscura
GGATATTTAGTTGGAAGAGGCAGCGAATCATGGCCAACACACACACACACACACATACAGTTACGTCATCGCACTCGTCGCACTCGTTGGGGTTCAATGGTGCGTATGATTAATTTCGGTTTTGCTTTACTATATTTTCTTTCCACTTTTTTTTCGTGTGGAATAGTGCCACTACGAGTATAACTGCAACACTGCAGTACTGCAACCAGTGGCGACTTTGGCAGAAAGAGAAGTTCCCACCAACAACCACATAAGTAGCAGAAGTTCAGTTTTGGTTGCTTTTGCCTTTTCTCTGGACATTTTCACATTTTCCACTCTGTGAAGTTGTGGTTGCTGTTGTTGTTGTTGTTTTTGTTGCTGTTGTTGCTGTTGTTGTTGGCCACTTTTGGACATTTAAGCCGCTTTTGGCGTGCGTACAACTTCAAAAGCTGCCACCAACTCGGGCCAGCTCTGGTGCTGGCTGCCGCTTTTTTTTCCTGCTCCAGCTGATTTATGCGCTCGTTTCGTGTATCTGTGTGTAGGCGCTTTTCATGTAATCTGGCGGGTAATCCAAGTGGCCAAAAGCGTGAGAATTTCACACACACAGAGACTTGGCGACCGACTTCCGTATCATTTGTGTTCAATCAGCGAACATGCACCAAATTTAACTGCCAGGTGCTCCCGGGACACACAGACAGCTGCCCCCATCTAGCGGCAAGTCAGCATACCGGCCAATAGTGGGTGTGAGCCGTTAAGCCTGATCGCTGAAGGTCACAGCAGCAGCAGCACCAGCAGCTGCAGCTGCACCACCAGCCACCACAGCACCACTCTCTCTTTCCACACACACACACACAGAAATGGTTCTTTTGTTGTGCAGATTTTCTCACGCTGATAAAAGCCCAAAAGAAGTTGGACTCCGAGACTCCAAGAAGCAGTGGCAGTGCTTGCAGATGGAGGGAAAAAACTTTGAAGTTGTCGGCTTTCGTGTGGCAGCAGCAGCAGCAACAACAGCAGTAGCAGCAAAAGGATTCACAACGCTGACAAATGTCAGTCAGGCTCAAATCCCAGTACGTGTCCAAGATAAGCTCCATCATGAGGATGGGCCTCGTCTCGCACAAACAGACGCTAACGCTAACAACTTTTCTCCAGCTCCATCTCCATCTCTCTTGCTGTCTCTCTCCCTCCCTCTAACTATGTCTTTTCTGTCTCTGTCTCTGTCTCTGTCTCTATCTCTGTCTCTTTTGCTCTCCCACTGCCTCTCAATTGCTGTTTGTTGTAATGTGCTCATTTTCCTTTTGCGGCATTTTGCTACGAAATTGGGTTAAGTTTGGTTTTGGTTTTGGTCTTTGGTCAAGATTTTGCTCTAGATTAGGCCAGGTCCGTTATTACTCCGAATGATAGTGATAATGATGCTGATGATGATGGCCTATAATAAAGTTAGCCATTACAAAACGTGGGCTCTATCCCACTGCATTTGCTGTGCTATTTTTAGAGCCTCCTGGGCGCGTCTCCATCGCGATAGCCTGGCCAAGATGGAGAGACAGACCCAGAGAGAGACAGAGACCGCTTAGTCATTCCACTTGTTGGCCAAGGCTCACCTCACCCACATAGTAAGCCACAGAGTGCCAACTGACTCAAAATCCCAATCCCAGACTGAGGCTGAGGCAGAGGCCACGATCTGCAGCATGGGGCTCGAGAGAATAATGTCGTCAGTGGAAATTGATCGATTTAAAAAGAATTAAGATCATCGGCCACGTTTTGCGGACCTCATCCTGACTCACTGACTTAGTGAACGACTAAGCCGCCCCCGAACTCCATCTCCATCTCCAGCCCCATCTAAAGCTCCATCTGTGCCCCAGCTCCGAGTGCAACTTAATTATGGTTTGTTTGCCTTTCGCGCCGCCACCGCTGCCACCGCCGCTGCTTCTCTGATCCCTGACTCCCTGCATGTCTGTCTGGGATGTCTGTTGTCTGGGCCTGGCTGGGAGGTGCGCTTTGTCATTGCCAAACAATTGCAGCAGCAGCAGTCGTCGTCGTCGATGTCTTCGTTGTTGTCGGCCATGTCTCTCCGCTTGGTTCTGTCTTGGCCGGGTCTGGCTCTGTCTCTGTCTCTGGCTCTGGGGTCTGGCCTGCTCTGATGGCTATCAGCAATCAGGCGCTTTGTGCGCCATCCCCATCCCCAGAGCCATCTCCAAGGGAGCCTCCTGATGAGCAGCAGCCAGGGAAAAACAATTTCGAAGCGAACTTTTAGCCGGTTGCAATTTTCGATTTGCATTAATCAAACAAAAGTCGTAAAAATAATAAGAACAGAAAGAATAACAGCCAGACAGAGATAACAGATAACAGCGAAGATGCGAAGCAGAGAGAGGGAGAAAGAGGGCCTATCTTGGCCTTGAGGGAAATCTAGACGTTGCCACCCACTTGAATGCATTTCACACGCTGTCGCCAAGGGGCAACAGAAAGAAAACCCAAGGCGGCCTTTACATGCTTCTCTCTCTCTCGCTCTTGCTCTCTTCCCCTTTTTCTTTTCCTATCTTTCCCTTTCTGAGAGAGTGCATACTTGTGACGTTTTATCTGAGTCCAGGGACGGACACCCTGTATTTGTATGATTGCAATTGAGTAGATATTTGTGGGGACTTTGTTAGAATTCTTCAATTCAGGATTGCACATTCTTTAGGCCTCTATACTCCTTAGTCTCTAATCTCTCTAATCTAATAAACGCTGTTAATCTGTTACTCCTTCTAATTTATGATCACAATTGGTTGTGATTCACTCGTATCGAGAGTATTTGCATCATCCACCAACCCTGAGATCTATTCCTATGAAACCTCCGGACAAACACCAGCAGTTTTTTCTTCCAAATACCGCTCTACCGATACTGCTCTCCGCTCCCATACTTCATGGCTTATCAGCTTTATCACTGCCGCATTGTTTGGATTCACACGCCCCCAACAAAAGGAGAACAACAAAATAACACAAAACCGAGATGAAAGGTGCAGAGAGATGAAGAGAGAGAGAAAGAGAAAGAAAGAGAGAGAGAGAGAGGTATTTGGTGAGAGCGCTTTGAAATATGTACAAATTTACATAAAAATCCCCCCGACAAATATTTGCATAACATTTTGACAGTTTCGTGAAAAACATGCCAAGAGGTGGTCCCAAACAGTCACACGTAGAACAATAACAAGCAGTAGCGTATTAGCCTGTGTGGCAGGAAAAGCAGTAGAAACAGTAGCATCAGTAGCTCTGTGGCACTGAGAGCAACTGTAATATCAGCAACTATCAGCTCCATGGCTACGTCATCTGTCACCCACTCTGTTGTCGCATACCCACCCTCAACGTCAGCCTCAGCCTCATCTTCAGCCCCATCCTCCCATCATCGTCATCGTCACGTGCATCCTATGGAAAGTTTGTGACGTTGTTTTTGAAGACGACGAAGAATTTATCAGAAACGACAACAGATTGTAAATCAATTGGACGATGATGTCACAGCAGGGGGTGATGCACTGCGCTGGAAGTGGCTGCAGAGATAAGATTGAGATTAAAGAGACATTTTTGTGTGGAGGTTACGTTTCGGAAGAGGTTAAGGCTGTTCCGATTGATAGATTATGACTATCTTCTATACGAGTAGTAGTAGCAGTAGCTGCAAAAATGTTAGATAAGAACAGAAAACTGATATAATGCAATTCGTTATTGATCATATAATCATTTTACAGAAAAAGGTTTAAATCGTGGCAATTCCTTAAGAAATGAAACGTCTGTACATACAAGAAATGTGCAAAAATTATTCTAATTTTAGCATCATTTTTGGAAGTCATTTTTCCATAGAAAATCATCATCATGTACGCGTAGTATGGGAAGTAAAGAAAGTGGTTTCCCCCATAAATTATATCCCGCAGACTTTTATCACACCCCCTGCAGTAAAGTTTAAGCTCTCCTTGGCCCCTGGCCATCTATCATTTGGCTTTGTGTTATCAAAAACCGCAGCAGCAGTAGCATCAGTAGAAGCATGGGCAGTAGCACTAAAAGCATTAGCAGTAACAACCCCTACTATAGCTCTATCAGCTAGCAGATTGATAAGCCACCTGCAACAGCGGCATTAGTCAGAGGAACGTGAGAAAGTATGTCCGACTGATAACAGGGTGAAGATGATACTCATGCATGGAGTACGGATATCTGCACATACAGAGCGTGCTGTTATGCTCATTATGTTGGTTTTGGGATAGAATGGGATGGTATGGGATGGTATGGGATGGGATGGGAGGTTGGAGATCTTGTTTGGCGGAACAGCTGGTCGCACAGATTCGCCAGCTCGGGGATGAACCACCGCGACTATCCGAAAGCAAAGAAAAATAGAGCAGCGGCAAACAAAGAAAGCAAAAGCCAAATAAACAAAACAAATGCGAGCGCTATAAAAGAGGTAGACAGAACAGAACAGAACAGAAACAGAACCAGAACCGATCCGATGCTAAGGCTGAGGCCTGAGGCAAAATTTGTTGGCATTTAGAGGCAGAGGCGAGATCCAATTGATGCCGCTGCTGCTGCTGCTACTGATGTTGCATTGGGGGCCAGGCCAGCGATCTTCGCTCACTTGACTTAATTAAACGCTACAGACAGACGGACAGACAGACAGACCGACCGACAGACCGAAAGACAGACAGAAGCCACAGTGGGTAAAAATACATATCAAAGGGGAAGTTCAGATCAGGTAATGGGGGGCTGGGGCTGCGGCTGGGGCTGGGGCTGCGGCTGACTGTGCTCTAGGGTGCTCTAGGGGTCTGTCTGTGGCAGAATGCTTCGCTTATCGCTTATCTCGGAACAGATTACTCGTAAACTTGCGGTTCTTCATGAACACCCGCCTCAGAGTGAATACTGAATACTGGATACTGAACAGTGGATACTGGATCTCGGCAGATTCAGATACTGCCTACATTCTGTGATGTTGTGCTGTTTTTCTTGGGACTTTCCCCCCTTTTACATGGCCCACGAAAACGATTATTGTTGCTGTCTCTCTATTTGCTTGAGTTGTCAGCGCCAGCGACAAAAAACGTGGAGCGTGGAAAGGCACCGCTTCAAAGGAAATCACATTGCGTATACGCAATGTGCAAATAAACAAGACGACAAGAGGCACAAAAAACGAAGAGAATCGCAAACAAACATGGACAAAATCGACGGAAGCCAAATGGCGACAACGTTGCCAGTGTTGTCGTTGTTTTTTGTCGTTTGTCGTTTTGCTATTTTCTAGTTTTATTAGTTCTGCCAGCATTTTGGCCACACGTGCCAGCCATCCATCCAACCATCTATCCATCTGCCTGGTCCCCAGAACTGAGAGCTCGCGAAAATGTGTGTTTTCCTCCCTGACTTTCCGGCCGTGTCTATGGATGTGTGTTTATGGATTTGAACAACATCATTTGACTGTTTGCTGCCAGCTTGATTGGAAACGAATCGAAAGATACGGCGGGTAAAGGGAAAGAGGTGATATCTTACTCGGAGATTGGTGTTCTGTCTGGCTTTTAGATAGCTTCTTTTCTTTTCATAATTTCTTTAGCTTCTGGTGTATCGTATTTCCTTTTGGAATGCCATCAAAAGGCTTTTAAAAAGTATCTCGCTATCGTTGCTCAAGGTATGCGGAATATAGAACAATCTTCAACAGGAAATATTGTCACTTAAAATTTTTGTGGGCATATATAGCAATTCATAGCTCAGATAATTGTTAGTGGCATTCGTAGATAGAACAATTGAAAGGATTCCATAGCAGATCTGCAGGTTACTCACTTCAGCACTGCTGTAAAAAATCCATTTTATATCTCAACAAAAAGAATAAATATACGGATACGAATACCCGTGAACAACCTGTTGTCGAATTGGTTCGGTTATCCGTCTGAAAAGGCCATTGCATTGCAGTTTTTATGGCGACAATCGTCAGCGGTGAGCAATTGTTTGCCATTGCCTAGGCCAACACGACGTATGCGCAATGCTTCCATCCACAGTATTGACGCTCCACCTACTTACGGGTGGGTATACGTACGTATACGGGGCCCTTATCTCTTCGGAGGTGTAATCATGCAAATATTATACTATCAGACCATTAAGTGAAGTGAATTGAAGTGCTTCTACGCCCCAACTCCCCATTTGCTCTGCAGAGGGGGGCGCGTGCTGCAATTACGAGTACGATTATATACAGACAGTCAAGATAGTGTGTATGATATATATTCGTACTTGAATGTACGAGTGGTACTCGTATTTGTTTTGAACCGATAAATCACGGCACTGGACTTTATTCGAGAGAATCCAGCAATGACACAATGTCGCGGGCCAATGAAAATGAATCAAAAATAATCAAATAAATAACATTCAAACGAATTCGAAATCATAAATAACCAAAGAGTGGAAGGGAGCGGGGAAAACTGAGTGAGGGAAAATTTATATGAATTTTATTTTTTTGGAAAAACTTCCGCTGACAGCAGCAGAGGCAGCAGAAGCAGCAGAAGCAGCAGCAACAGCAGCGGCATCTTCTGAGCCGAATGTGGGTCACCAGCGAAGCTGCCAAAATAAATTGTCTCTTATTCCACCACTCGCGCATCCGAGTATTGGGAAAATTATATATTTTCCGAGAAAAGATAATAAGCAAAAGTGCATTTGGGGATAAACCCAAAAGCCCAACGAGCGAACAATGATCGAAGCGCCATAATGACTATGTAAATGAATGGCATGGAATGGAATGGAATGGGTGGAGTGAGTGGTATGAGTATGAATATGAAAATGAATGGCGGCGATGAGTTCGCAGGCAATTTGGCCTGACAGATGGCGCCAGTCGGCGTGTCGCACGCAATTTTGCTGATTAATTCAATGCAAACGGATTTAATAACCCGATCCCCCCGATTCACCCGATTCCGATCCCCGATCCCGCAGTGCAACGTTGCCTCCTCAACGGCAATGCGATAACCACATGCTACTGATGCTGCCTGTCTCCGTGGTGTCTCCGAGCCCCCCTCCTTCTTTCCTTCCACAACCCCGCTTTTCACCATTTTCTTCGGGGACTCGTTGATGGATTTGCATGAATCATTGGCGGCCGCGTCACGCTCGAGAAGAAAAGCGCGTCGCGGGGCACAACTGAAATGAAATGCAAAAAAAAAAATACAAGAAGAAATATTATTTGAAATATGAAAAGTTATTTTAATGCGCCTTGTCGCTTCTTGTCTCCGTCGCCGTCTCCGTCTCTGTCTGCCGCCTAGTGTCTCCTCTCCTTCTCTGGGTGTGTGCTAAATTTGGGGAGCAGGCAACGGCAACTGACGACAGTTTTCCTACGTTTGCTTTGCTTTTGGCAGTGCTTCCTCTCGTTGTTGCTGCTGTTGTGCCAGACTTTTCCGGAAGCGCGGCGCGACAGCAGCAGCCGGCTTTGACGTAGGCACTGGCCAAAGTTGTTGTTGACGCACTCGTGGCGCAAGAAAATACCATTGGCGGAGAGGCCAATGAGCCCTGGACTGGAGTGTATCGAATTTCAGCTCAAAACTATGAAATGTTCATCCTTTTTTGACTGGAATTTAAAGAGTTCAAAGCAGCAAGAAAATTAATCCATCGATAGCACCTATAATATTCCCATCCTAGCGTTTTAATGGCTGTTCTTTGTGAATTATGAATCAAAAGAACCAAGGAAAAACGTTTCAGACTACACTACGAATCACATTCTATCATTATCCGCCATATTCCGTCATTATATTGGACCTCAATTTATCGTACATCCTTTTTGAATAAGGAATCAAAGCTAAGCTTCCAAATCTGTCCATCGGAATCGATGAAGCCCATGCTTGAACAAATTCCAATGGCAATGCCAATTCCAATTCCCAAAAGACCAATGGCCCGAGGAGACGCTCGTATATACAATACAATATTTTTTAAGCGCATAATTAAGTCATAATAAGAGTAATGGAGGTGGAGAGTAGGTTGGGGAGTCTGGTATGGGGGGTATTGGCTGGAGAGGGCCAATATGATATGCCAATTTTTGTCCGAACACACGGAGAAGGCAAATAAAATGTTCATCTTATTATTCTGGCGGGGATTTGGGGGCAAATCAAAGCGCGAGCCGCAGGGAGAGGACAGGGAGTAGGGTTGTTGGTCATGACAATTGTCAACTTGTTTTGCGTGTGCTCTGTTTCTGTATCTGTGTAGCTGGGTATGTGTGGTATCTGTGTGTGTGTGGTGCTGCCTTCAATTCTTAATCGCCTTGTGAGTCGACGTTTCGGGTCTCTGCCACACACACAGTGACAGAGGGACAGAGAGACAGAGGGACAGAGGGACAACAGACAATTTGGGAGCGTGAGAAAGTGGCGCGCACAATTAAAATGCTGCTTTATGGCCCGACGCTGAGCCCCAACATAAATTATAAACAATAATTTATCTTTGAATGTACATATACTCGAGCGTTTTGATAGAATAAATACACCTATCTATATAAACATCTATCTATATATCCATCATATACGAGTATACGAGTATACATACATATATATCTAAAAGTCCCAGACCTCTGTCTGGCCACGCGATCCTCGTCGCATAAATTACCATTCGTTCGGCCTTAAATCAGCGCAAATTTTAGCAGACTGCTTGGAACGCTGTGTATCGGTATCTGTATCTGATAGATACACCGGCATACACTTGTGTGCATTGCATAATGACATACAGTAGAAATGCATTTCCCTGGCACACACCCACCCCAGACCCCAGACCACAGAGCGCAGTGCCAGTGCCACCCACCTCAGAGCAGAACATAACAGAACCCCCGAAATAGATCGACCAATCGATGAATGATCATGATCATCAGGGGATGAATCACTGAATCACTGGGACAGCGCACGCAGATCTCGATTAGCATGTGACGAGTACTTGGACACTCACTACGCCCCTCAACTGTCCGGCACGGCACCCTCCCCGGCTCATGGGACACGTGATATGGCGGCTAATTTAGGCACTTGACAGTGCGGGGGAGTGGCACATAGCCACTCGAGACAGAGGCAGAGGCAGAGGCAAGTTTCATTGCCAATTCGAAGGAATGAGTCAGTGTGCAATTGGCTAACTCATATATCAGCGGAATGTGGGACTAGTTCTATTGATAAACTGCAAGATTATGGGGCACGTGATGGAAAGTGGTAATGGTCAGAGCTGAATCAGTTGACTAAGGCCTGAGAGAGATAGAGGACTGTATTCCAGAATATTCAATAGCAATACATTTTCTAACAATAAATCAGTCATAATAGGCGCTCCTACAGTTCGTAGTATAGAATTCATTTGTGCAGAATATAGCATTGCAATGTTCTGGAAATAAATTCGTTGCATGGGAGTTCGTAATAGAGAAGTTCGACTGTATATACATACATTGTATATTGTATATCCAACATTCCAATCGCATTTCTTTGAATCATATTATAGCTTCCTCTTTTCGCACCATCATCACAGCTTGACCAATTTTCCAGTCCATGAATCTTTCCTGTCTAAAAGTCCCAGACAAATTAGAATTTTTTTTAACGATCTCCAAGCAACCTAAGAATCAACATACGCGACGATCATAAAAAAATAAAGAGGAAATTCTTTAAGAATCTCAATAATTTCTAGTTTGCTATTTTGTTTATGGGCAGTCTGAGAATATACAATACATGCATACTCGTACATATATACTCGTACAGCCCATAAACAAAGGTGAAAAGGAAAATTCCACACCCAAGACGGACCCGAATTACCCGTATTTAACTAACGAATGAAATGAACTCTAAGCTCAAATAAAATCGCAATGGAAATGCATAGCCTAATGTTTTTGTTGGTGTTCCTTACAGCACAGAACGCATCGATCACGTCGATCACCTCGGTGCCGAGCACGACCATCGACAATGGCCGGGAGCTGCGGATCGTTTGCAAGGTGTCCGGCCAGCCACCGCCGAAGGTCACCTGGTTCAAGGATGACAAGTCCATCAATCGCAAGCGCAACGTTTACCAATTCAAGCATCACAAGTAAGCATCCAAATACTACGTCTTCTGATTCTGATTCACTTTCATTTATACGAAACGTTGAATATTTAACAATCTTGCAGAAGACGTTCCGAGCTGATTGTGCGCTCCTTCAATAGTTCCTCCGATGCTGGCAAGTACGAGTGCCGTGCCAAGAACAAAGTCAGCAAGGCGATCATCAAGCGCCGCATCATGATCAATGCCTATCCAGGTGAGTGTTTGAGTGTGGCTGTGGCTGTTGCTGTAGCTGTTGTCCCGTGTGGGTGGACTTCCAAGTGGATGTTGCGACACTTTGGTTGGTTGTTCTACAAATTCGGAATGCTCCAATTCATTTCTAATTTATGGGCACATTTGAAGGCGACCAAGACACTTCACACACCCCCAGCAAGACATCAGCAAGACATCAGCATGCACAGCATACATTCCGTGTAAATCATTTTATTAATAATACTAATTCTGTTTCGAATCGTTTCAGTTGCCTCTCGGCCGGACCAGACACGCAGCTCGGGCACCCCCTGTCACTTTCCTGACTTCTGCTTCCACGGCGGCACCTGCATGCTGATCCCGGATCTGAACGAGTTCTATTGCAAGTGAGTACAAGTAGATCTATTCGAGTCTTGTAGTATCTTCGGCTGCAACTCCGCTTGGGGCTGGTTCTTTTCGGTTTGGGTCTCCCATCATCCTATCTGCTGCACTATCTATGTATGTATGTATGTATGTATGTACTATCCTGAGACTTGTCTGTGTGTGATCCCTAACTCAAGTGGTTTTTTGTTTGGGACCCGATAAACACTCGCTCATGTGTCAGCTGATAAAGGCAGCTCTCCCATCCCCATCCTCATCCCTATCCCTATCCCTATCCCTTTCCCCTTCCTCCTCCTAAACTCCCCTTACTCCCTGTTGTCTATATATATATATATATTGTATCTTGTAATATTTTGGCATCGCATTACAACAGACAAGACGGGAGAGCAATTAAAAGGCAACAAATTTGTTGAGGATCAGGCGCTGGTGCTGGGAAAGAGATCTCCAGACAAAACCCAAAATGCAAACATGGGTGTATGAGTGTGAGTGTGAGTGCGGATGAGTGTCTGCGTGAGTGTGTGCAATGTGAATAATATCTTTCAGCGCCTCGTTTTATCCGTCTGTGTGTGTGTGTGTACAAGAAAACCTACTCGGTTCGATTCGATTCAATTGAATCCCATCCATTCCAGTGGCATTCCAAAAAAGCGCATTTCACTTGGAATAAAATATATATGTATGTATATATTTTTTTTTTGTGGAGTACGAGTGGGGAAAATTAATTTTCATTTCCGAGCCATAAACTGCCAGAGTGCTCTTTACCCTTTTTTAATTTTCTTTTTGCTAAAAATCGTTTTATACACTTAATTTGTTTGTTCTTTTGTTTATATTTAAGTGGTCTGCCGAATGTTGCAACGCAGTTCATGGCCATTTTCCCTTGGTTTTTTTCCCATTTACCATTTACCATTTCCCTCTCCCCCCACCAAATACGTATATGTACATATATGCACACTGAAAGTGCGAAAAGCGAATGTGAAATACAATTTATACTAATATTCATCTCTCAACTTTCTTTTTTGCGTGTCTTTCAGTTGCCCGAACGGATACTTCGGCGAACGTTGCGAGAACAGTAGGCCCGACAGTAGGTACAGCAATAGTAATCCCGAATTTTGCGACAATTATCATGGAGGTTATTACTGCTAAAATAGGCACTTCTATAGCATCGATTGTTTTAGATCGAGTCAAGCGACCAATCGAAACTGAAACAGAAACTGAAACTGAAACTAAACACAAAAAAACAAAAACACAACTCAAATCAAATGAAAAATCAAATCAAACCGAACCGAACTCAGTGCCCATACCAAAATAATTATTAACTAAACATAATCTGCAGTTGTATAGAAGCGAAACCAACGAAATTCCCCCACAGCACTTTTCACCATTATTCCTCATCCATTATCCTTTCAAAAGAAAACCATTTAAGAAAAATAGAATGTGAAATAAACCAAATATAGTTGATAGAGCGACACTCAAACACCTAAACACTCACACAGAAAGTACAAATATAGTATGCGAAATCGGATCCGAATCATAGAACCATTATACCCGAAACCACACTCCACACCTCCCCCTGCTGCCCGCCCTGCTATCAGTCAAACTAAAAGTTTTATTAGAGAACACATTCCAAAAAGCAACAAAGTAAAGTCTTAAAAACGAAACAATAAATAACTAACAAAGTTGTTCATATAATCTTTTTTTTTAACATAAAAAACAAAACAAAACGAAACAACAAAACAAAAAACGAGATGAAAATCAAATAAATACGAATAAAAACAAAGGGTGCTATAGAAGGTTTATTTTAAATAGTTTTTTAAATAGAAATTTAATATAATTTCAAACTCACTCATCACACACACACCAACAAACACACAATCGATTAAATGTTAAAAACAGCAAAAACAAAACAAAATTATGAAGCAACACTCTGACAGACGGACGGACAAGCGAACAGACGGACGGACAGATGAACGGACAGTAGGAGGATGTCCGCAACGCGAAATACAGAAACTTGTCGAATCTTATTCAATACTCACACAAACACACTCATACAAACAATATGAATATCAAGGATGAATAACAATGAATAACGATGAATAAACAGAGGCTCTCTTAAGTTAGATACACAAACACAAAACACAACACAACACACCACAACAAAACATATACCACATAGAACATTTGCAACAAATGGCAACACACTCACCCACAAAAAGCAATGTACTGAAACAAACAAAATGAATCGCTACGGAAAACGGGAACAGAATTTTGTTTTGTTTTCGATCAAATTTTTTTGTAGTTGGCAAAAGATCCACAAATGAATGAAAACTCTCTCTTCAGCGATGTAACCCTCATGAATAACAAACAATACAACAATATTTAATGATTTGCGATTAATTTTAGTTCTTATGTACTCGTTATTAGAAATCATATTAACACTTTGGCTGTAGATTTTGACAAACCGAAACACCGAATCAAACAAAAACCAAAAAACCAAACAACTTCATTATGCTCCTTGTTAACTTTTATTTGGTGATTGTTTTTTTTATTCATTTGTAATTTTTCTTTTGACTAATCTCTTGCATTTCCGATTGGGTAACTTTGTTTACTATTATTCCTTAGTATGTGCTCGTCTCCTTCAAATAGTTCCACCACACCAGAGAGAACTTGAGCCTCTTTCCAAATACATATGTATGTATATTCCGAATCGGATGCTTTCTCTTCGAAATCTCTCCCTCTGCATGGAATTCTTTCTTTCGAGAGCGCATTTGATGCTTGTAGTTGCCCCCTTTTGTATTTCTTTTTTTTCCTTTTTGTGGATATGGTTTTAGCCAGCTAATAGTTAAACGTAAATCGTAAAACGAAACGTAAAGCAAAGATGGAAGATTAATTTTTAATTTTTATTTATAATTTAATCTCTTCACAGATATTTTGTTGCAATCTACGGCCAAATACAATACATACCTTAAATAACGACTATTAATGCATAGAGTTTTGTTTTATTATTTTTATGATTTTTATAAACGAAAAAAAGATAAACGAAAAAACGAAAAACCGAAAAACAATCCCGCAATCCAAGAACGTCGACAATTGTAATTTTTTTTATTATATAGAAAAATTTGATAATTTGTTGCACCGTCAGATTAAGCCCGAGATCCGAATCCCAATACCATTCACACAATTTGCAACTACAAAAAATTGTAAACACATCAAAATACTCGTACTCGTACTTAGGCACCTTTTAGAACCCTGAGTGTCCCTTCATTTCCACAGTCAAGAGATACAGATCCAGACTGACTTTTTCTATTGATTCTGTTTGAATATATTTTGAATATGAAAAGCTGAAACTAATATTAAATCGGAATCTGAATTTATTATAAAATATTTAATTGCGAAGAAACGATCAAGAATTGATATTTGAAATTGGAGAAGCGGAAAGCGTAAAGCTTAACCGACTTTGACCTTGAACCGACTGTCACTGACACTGTTGCGCTTTTGTTGTTGTATCATAGACATTATAGAAAGAGATCAAAGGTTGACGTAGCCGAGAACTTTGTAATAAATCCTGTAAATATCTCTCGTTTTTAACTAACGTTAAGTTTTGTGTACATTTCAACTAAGTTAATGCCACCAGCCCTTCTTTAACCATAATTTATTATTGTATTTAATTACACTTAAATTATAAAATTTGTATCTGTAAGCTCACACACATTACACCCTTACACACACCCACACACAAACACACACACACACTTTAAAGCTACTTAATTTCGAAATACTATTTTATTTGTCCTCGTTTCTGATTTTGCATAAAATTTGAACACTGAAATGGAAAAACACGTACGATGTATAATTGCAAATTTAGTTAAGATTTTTTTTTCTCAATGTGTATGTTGACATCAGTTTTTTTGGCTAGGCGTAAACGAGATTATTTTTAATTTTATTTGTAAGTGGAAAATTTTTTTATATTTAATTATTGAAAGATTTATACCAAAAATACCATGTAAAGTTTAATTTTAATTTAAAAGAAAATATTAAACAAACAACAAACAGAAAAACCAACAAAAAAAAAACAAACAAAACAAAAACAACAAAACAATGCGTAAGAAAAAAATTTCATTAAAAATTTGCAAATAATTCACATTTACAAAATGGATTGCTTTTTGATTTGGTTTTGATTTCCCTTTCTTCTTCATCTGCCTGCGGCTTATTCTCTTTGTTTTTTATCCACTTGATTTATAGGAAAATACAATATTATTTTGATCTTGGTTATTTTATTTCCTCCCATCCGCTTTTCCGGTTCATGTACCCCAACAACTGAAAATGGGCAGCAACCAAAGCTCTGTCGAACCGAGCCCGGTTTTGGATTACAAATTTTTATTGGGCTAATTTTTCCTTGTCTAAAACATTGTTTTCGTTTGGTCTCTCGACAGGCGACAACTTCAACACTCGATGGACATGAGGAGTCTAGCCGGAAAATAAGCAATTTGCACAATTTGCGTAAATAAATGGATCTCATGCTTAGTTTTAGTTTACAAGAAAACGGCTAATAAAATTTTGAATTGGTTGCAACACATGTTTTTGGTGTTCTTAATTATTACATGAATTAGATACGTTCGCTGTTAATTTCAAAATTAAATGGCGAACTAGTTCCACAAGTGCTCCGGTTTCATATACTTCGTTCCGATAACACGTGCGAACTAATCACACCAAAATATTTATTGATATGTAATCTATCGCCCAAAAGTATCGATACCCTGTTCTAATCCTAGTCCTAGGCCTAGTCCTCAGATTAGCCAAATTTTCCATCGACCGAATCCGGAATGATATTCTTATGGCAACTATGCCTGCATTTCAATCGATGGAACATATTTCAGCAGTCGTTTTGCCGATGAGAACTCAGATCAGCTAAATAGATAGTCGATTAATACTGGAATGGCAACGATACATACTGGAAAAGCAAAGATGGTATATAAAGGCAGACCACATATTTTGGTATCTTTCTGAGGATAAATGAAGTCTCGCGGCATTTTTTAATTTCATTTTTCTTAAAAAGATTTATTTTGATTGTTTTGAAGATGTCGTCTGCCCAAGCAACCAAAAACTGCATTACGTTGAAGGGATCCGCACAGATAATCGTGGAGTATTTAAGTAAGTATAGAGAACACAACACCAACAAAAAGAGAAGCAGCAACAGCCCGCGCTTTATGGCGTCTCCTTTATTTATTACCGAATAGAGTATGGAATCCATTCAATTCTGTTCCAACGCGGCATTTACCCGGCGGAAAACTTCGACAGCACCCAACAATATGGCTTGACCATTCTAATGTCCAAGGACCCAAAGATTACAACGTTCCTCCAGAACGTCCTCAGCCAGACCGAAGGTGAGCGGAGACCTAAAGCCTTGGAAGTGCATGCTAATTTCGGTGTGCTGACATTTCAGAGTGGCTCTCCAAGAACATGATCAACAAAATATCAATGGTTATCACGAATGCTCATAGTAAGGAGGTTCTGGAGTGTTGGGATTTCAAAATGCAGGCCGAGAACGGGGATAACCAGGCCGCCGATCCCTCACAAAGAACGTCCAGCAAGGATCAGACCCGCATTCAGAACGAGATTCGCGACGTGATGCGCCAGATTTCGGCCACAGTCAGCTACTTGCCGCTGCTGGACTGCATCTGCACCTTCGATGTCATGATCCACACGCTGGACAACACCGAGCTTCCCGCCAAATGGGACGAGACGGGAGCCATTGTCATCCAGAATGCCCAGGCAGTTCAGCTGCGCTCCTTCTCGACGGGCCTCCATAAGGTGGAGACCGTAGTGAACTACAAGATGAGCACCTAGCTCCGTCACTGTTTTATATATTTATTTATGCTCCCGCTATATATTTACACAGTTAAGTTAACTGATTTACGATTTTGAGAGTTGCATTAAAAGCCAGTTGTGAAAGAAGTTTGGGTAATGTGCTCGCTGTCGCCGACGCAGCTGTCGATTCAAATGCCATCTAAAACACAGACAGAAAGGGGGAGGTGTTACTACGGAGACAGATTGGTGTATGAGAGGAAGAGTTAGTCTAGGCAGGATCGGATCTGTGCTGTATCTAGGTGAGTGGGTGTGGTACAGGGAGTTGCGAACTCACACTACCTATCCTAAGCAGCGCTTAGTTGTCAAGTCTGTTGTGGTTGCTCGCTTGCGCGTCGCTCTGATGTGACTTCTCCTCTGACCTATCATCTAGTCTGTACCAAAGTATTTCTGTCCGAAGTGATTGGGCGCCACGGGATGCAGCTCTGAGGTGAGGATCTTCAGCTGGGGGAACGCATTGACCACAGTGCGGGCGGCCACAGGTGTGCAGAACAGATTCGACAGTATGATGCACTTTTCGGGTACTCCATGCTCGCGCAGAACGTTCACAGCCTGGAGCACAGTGTTGCCGGTGGACATAATCGGATACATCAGTAGGACCTGCCTACTGCCAATGTCATCGGGAAACCGGGCATAGACCACCCTGGCCTCGTGTGTATTCGCATCCGATTCGACCAGGATCTTGCCTATCCTTATCGACCGACAGCAATCCCTAAGGCCCTGCTCCATGGCCTCGCCAGACCGAATTATGGAGACGCCGCAGTTGCCGGATCGATATTTGAGTCCCTCGTAAATGGCACCTGTGGGAGTCTCCACGTCGCAGTCCGTGTAGGGAAGCTGGTTGAGGGACTCTTCAATCACCAACCGAATCAGCCGGTCGGCATAGAACTTGAAATCGCTGCGGGTGGTGTTCCTTCAAGAAAAGCATGAGATAACAATGTTTCGCGCCAACTTCCACCGCCACCTACTTGTCTCGGATGATGGTGAGCAGCTCGGACACTTGGGAGTTGCACTCCAGTAGCTTTAGATTGCTGCCGTACTCGGCCAGGATCTCCTCTGCCTTGGCAGCCGCCACAATTGCATGCGTGGGCGTTCTAATAGGCTGTTCCGTTGCCTCTTGCTCCGGCTGTTGCTGCTGCTCGGTAGTGGCATTGGCCTCCTCCGACTGGGAGTCATTGCTGCTGGGCGACCCAGTGCACATAATTTGCTTTGCTAATTAAAATAAGTTGGTTACAACTAATTAAAACTTGTATAGTCTTCTTTGTTGTTCAAGCGCGTGCCCGTGACCAAAAAGCAAGTATTCAGTGGCCGCGATTGATGCGATATTTGAGTCGTGTCGGTACGGTGACATCGATATATATTTAAACCATTATCGAAATCCCGCGTCTAATTTTAATGTTTATTTAATATGTTGAAAATAACTAAAAAATATGCCAGCGAGACAGACACCATGTCGACTAGGGCTAAAAGGCGCAACCTGGAGCTACCCAAAAGGCGAGCGACTGTGGGCAGAGTGCTGGTATGTGGCATGGGCTACACCGGGCAGCTGGGCCTGGGCTCGCTAGTCTTGCAGCTGAACCGCTTATCACTAGTGAATAGAATACCGAATCCTGTGGATATTTGCGCTGGTGGCATGCATAGCCTGGTGCTGACGCAGAGTGGCGATATCTACTCCTTTGGCTGCAACGACGAGGGCGCCTTGGGGCGAGATACCAGTGCGGACGGCAGCGAGTCGTTGCCCGCTTTGGTTGATTTGCCGGGCAAAGCACTGTGCATTTCAGCGGGAGATTCGCACTCGGCTTGCCTACTGGAAGACGGCAGCGTCTATGCGTGGGGATCGTTCTTCCACTCGCATGGTAGCATGGGCCTAAACAATGATGACAACACGAGCACACCAACTAATCTCTTGCCGGGAACTGTCTGCTGTAGCATTGCCTCGGGCTCCGATCACTTGGTTATATTGACCACCAGCGGAAAGGTCTATACACTGGGGTGCGCCGAGTACGGCCAGCTCGGACGCATTTCAGAGCGTTCATTGCCCGGAGATGGTTAGTTTTTGCCCAAATAAAATCTTTTCAAATATATAACCTATTTTGTTCATTTACCAGGTCGCCGAGGCAAGCAGGATTTTCTTCGGCCGGACCAGATATTTATCAAACACGCCAAGCCGTTCGAGGCTATATGGGCAACTGATCATGGTACGTTCATACGCGAACGCACATCGCAGACGGGAACTATCTGGGCCGTGGGTTTGAACGATAGCAATCAGCTAGCCCACGAAACAGTGTCGGAGCCGGACCACTATAATTATCCGGTGCCGACTAAACTAAAAAATATAAAGCAGATTGCTGGTGGATGTGAGCACACACTGCTGCTACTGAATAATCGGAAATGCTTTGCCGTTGGTTCGCCAGAGCATGGATGCTTGGGTCTGGGCGATGTCAAGGACGTGGTGCCCATATTGACGCGCGTTAAGAAGCTGTCCGACAACATTGTCTATGTGGGCTGTGGAAAGTTCTGTTCCTATGCCATTGATGATTACGGCAAGCTATATTCCTGGGGCATGGGCTCCAATAACCAGCTGGGCGTCAACGATGGCGATGATGAACTGGAGCCAGTTCTAGTCAGCAGCAAGCATATGCAAAACAAGAAGATACTGCTCGCATCCGGCGGAGAAAAGCACAGTCTGTTTTTGGTCGAGGCCGATCCGAGGGACTAAACTAATATTTACCACCAGCAAAGGCTGGAACTAGGACTCATATTTCAACCGAAGATACTCTAAGCAAAGACTGAAGTCTGCTAAGCAGGAACCCAAACCTAAACATATCTACTTAAAAACCTGACTAAACCATAGAAATAGATACAATTTGACAGCACACCAATATGTTGTTTGTTTGACTAAAAGTTGGCCTGATTTCCAGATTTGATTGAATCATAATCAATTTCATGAGTCCCCACAATAAGCAGAGTGGCATCCATCGATATAGGGAAAATATATTCATCGATAGTGAGCCACAAGCGATAAGCTTCTACGCATCGATAGTGCTATCGATATACCCTATACCTCGTGTTCGCTCGCAAACAAAGAAAAAGTGCATTTTAATTGCTGATTATTAAACATTGCGACCAGAGGCAGTTGCAAATAATTACGTATTTGATAAATTGCAAGGCAGATTGCAAAGGCGCGCGTTGGAAGTTCTCGCAGTGTGTGCGTTTGTGGCACAAGTGCGTGGTGCGTGCGTCGGTGTTAGTGAGCGTGTGCGTCTGTGTGTATATATTTGTATTTGTATTGCTATTAACTAATAAACAATAACCTTCGGGGCCACGAAAACTGCCCCTCCGCTTGTTCCAACAAACCGAAACTAAAATAAAATCGTGCAGCACTGTCTGCCAGTTAGGGCTCTTTCCGTATTCCGTACACCCAAAGAACCCGAAACCGTAGCAGCAGCAGCAGCAACAGCAACAAATTATCCAAGCAAAAGCCACAAAGGCAGAGCCAAATTATTGTGTGACGAAGCATTAAGTTAAGCGACACCACGGCAGCGGCCACCAACAGCACACAAATGGCGGACGTGAGCGATCCCAGTGAGCTGTTCGACCTGGAGCTCCACGAGGACGACAAGGCGCACGACTCCGACGACGACAGGATCGAGCTGGACGATGTAAGGGCGAATCGCAGAAAATAATCAAACTACGCAGAAAAAATTTCACCAGCAGCCGCCATTCAGGCAATTTCCTTACACCATTGTATGGGGGAGGAATTTTCCTCTTTGTTTACCTTTTCGCTTTGTCTCTGAAAACGCCTCTGTCTGTGCCTCATCTCTGTCTCCACTTCCAATTTCCACCACAAAGCGGTGCCAGTTGCCAGTACCATCATCATTTTGAGGAATTTGGCTTATCTGCTGCGCAAAAGTCCACATCACTTTGCATGTGGCGTCATCATTGCTTCCAGCGCCAGAAGAAGTAGCAGTAGCAAGATTATTCAGCATGTATTATAATGCACATTCATTATATACGAACATTCCCCCAGGCCAGACACCCGTGTCACGCCTTGCCGCCATGCCATGCCGCCATCCAATCCAATCCAATCCAAACCCATTCCCTCCTTATGAAACAGCATTATGATCGTGGTATTGAGCAATCGAAGCAAGCCCCCGCCCATACTAAAGCCAATGTCCTTCAAAATAATCAGTTCTAATTACCCCGCCGCAACTTGAGAAGTTCCCTCTCTTTTTCAATCTTTAAACAGCACAGGAATACTGTGAGTGAGAAAAATAGAGCCACAGAGAGCGAGGCAGACACAGAGAGGGGCTAACTTCCACTTAGACAACGAAATTCCTTATCAGCGGGTAATATAAAATTAGAAAATGAGAAAAACCTTAGCTTGCCGATAAGGTGTAATCGAAAAGTGAGCAAGAAACGCCGAACGATGATGGGGCTGGCGCGTGCAGTAAACTATGAGGGAGGTACAGAAGTGCATTCAGAGCAATGCCTTACCTTTGTACGTTTGTAGCTTTGTAGATCCCCCGCCCCACCATATCACTGCTGATTCTTATCATACTCCCTCCTTCCTGTACGATGTGCTGTCAAAAGTAATTTACGCAAGCGCACACACACCACACTCTACTCCAAAAGGGGCAGGCTTCTCGGCCCCTGCCACAGATATCGTCCATCTATCGAATTTGTGTGAACACTATAAATTATGACGGATTCGTTAATTGGAATTCACCGTCAGCGCTGACGAGGTGAACCAGTTTTTAATGTGTTGCTGCATGCTGGCTGGCTGACTGGCTGGCGACGCCTCCCCTACCCACCATTCAATTGAACTTTAGTCAAAAATATTATACATATTCTACACACATTTTAAGCATGACGAGAGCCAGGCAACGCCTCTTTCCCTGCTCCTGCTTCTCCTTCTGCTATTGGCTTTCCTCGTGCTGCCCTCCCCAGCGCCAGTCCGCCCCTAACTGTGGCCTTCCCCAGTTGGAGCAGCAACAGCAGCCGCCGTCACAGCAGCAGAAGCAGCAGCAGCATTGCCGGCAGATTATTTGGCATTGTTCCGAGTTCTAAATTTAGTTTGTCATTAAAGAAAAAGGTGTATGCGTGTAGAAAGTGTATCTATGTGTGGCTCTCTTTCCCCCTTGAGCATGTCTGCTTGTGTGTGTAGGCAGATCAGAAAGAGGGAGAAATCTGTTGGGTTCATAGTCACAGACTCCAGAGAGAGCCTCTGCCTGGGGCCCCAGGCAACCGATCTCTTCAGCCAACGGAATCGCCCTTTGTTTTTGTTTAAATATAAACTTGTGGCGCTTGGGGTTGCATCGAATAGTCAGGCGGGTTGTACAATTTATAGATTCGACTCTAAAAAAAGCAAAAATCTCCACAACACTGAATACATTGGCTCCCCCAAATAGTAATTATCCAATCGAGATCACGTTACACCCCTAAAATTAATTAACAAGTAATTAAAATCGAAAAAACCCCCACAAGCTTAATAGATAATAAATCGCGAGTAAAGTAAGTTCTGTTCCGGTTGTGGTTGTGGTTCCCCAAAACGAAACATGAGACCCATCCATCGATCGAGAGTATCTCAGCTTGGTTTAGGATGATGCACAGCTTTCCCTTCTGTGTTTGGGTTTCGGGTTCGAGTTCGAGTTGGAGTTCGTAATAACTATGATTAATTGTTGCTCCCTCCTACGAGTATGCTCTCTCATATGTCGTCATCTCACGCTTCTCTCTCTCTCTCTCTCTCATCTCATTTGCAGGTTGATCTAGAACCGGAATTGTGTATTAATCTTCACCAAGAGTGAGTAATGCCAAAGCTATGTCGCTGCTACAGAGGAGGACGTGACTGTCTGAGAGGGGGCTGGGCTCCTCTCCGCCGTTTCTCTGGATGAGACATCTGGACAAACGTAGATAAGGTGGCAGGAGGACAAATGAGCAGCCTAATTGGCAATTATCAGTTTGGGACTTGTTTACAAGCACTGGACTGGCTAACATCTGATTGATTCCGCTTAGAGCCTGATCCCCGTCCAGACGGTCGGTGCTCCACCCTGTGTGACTCCCAGATAGCGATAACGAGTCGCGATATACACACAGTCCTGCCACAGCGATGCCCAGACCCAGGCCCAGAAGTGTTTACAACTGCTATTGACTATTGACTGGCAATGAGCTGGGACGCCGACGCCCGCCTCTTCAATCGTTGGAGGGGCAACGTGCAAACAAGACACACGGCAAAACACTCGATAGTATTGGGAGGGTGGGGCGCCTATTAGGGAGGGGGGATAAGTGGAGGTGACGATTGGCGCGTGCAGCCCGATGGGATTTATTTATAGCACGTGGGCTGCTCCTTTCCCACGCTAACCGACGCGACAGACGCGACGACAAGCGACGCAAGCAGCACACACTGAGTTAGAGCAGAGTACAGCAGACAATTAACCAGTGAATCCCTCCCTTTTCTCTCTCGCCCAAACAGCACCGAGGGTCAGGAGACCATACAGCTATCCGAGGAGAATGTCAATCCGGGCAAAATCAAACTGGGACCCAAGGACTTTGAGCTCAAGAAAGTCCTTGGCAAAGGTGGCTACGGCAAAGTATTTCAGGTGAGTTATTCCCTATTATAGCAAGATGTTCTTCAAATAACGATTCTCTTTAATTTTGTAGGTGCGCAAGACCGCTGGACGAGATGCCAACAAATACTTTGCCATGAAGGTGCTCAAGAAGGCATCGATAGTGACGAACCAGAAGGACACAGCGCACACACGCGCCGAGCGCAACATTCTGGAGGCCGTCAAGGTGGGAGTCCCAGTCCCCCAGTCCCCATAATCAATGCAATACCATCGTATCCTATATCTTTTTGCTCTTTATAGCATCCCTTCATAGTGGAGCTGGTCTATGCCTTTCAAACAGATGGAAAACTTTATCTTATACTTGAATATCTGAGCGGTGGCGAGCTGTTCATGCATTTGGAGCGCGAGGGCATCTTTCTGGAGGATACCACATGGTAGATATCCATCAGTAGATCCGTAGAAGGAGACTCATATCATATAATACTCATAATCGTATTGCATTGCAGCTTCTATCTGAGCGAAATCATATTGGCACTGGGCCATCTACACAAACTGGGAATCATCTATCGCGATCTGAAGCCCGAAAACATATTGCTGGACGCACAGGGCCATGTGAAGCTGACAGATTTCGGCCTGTGCAAGGAGCACATACAAGAGGGTATTGTCACCCACACCTTCTGCGGCACAATTGAGTACATGTGCGTGCGCCCGCCAAGCCTTTTCTTCATCTAGCGCCGTGTCGTATTCAAAACGAGATTAATCTGTTTCCCCATTGACTTGCAGGGCACCTGAAATCCTAACCAGAAGTGGCCATGGCAAAGCCGTCGATTGGTGGTCCCTGGGCGCCCTCATGTTCGACATGCTCACAGGAGTGGTAAGTGCAACACGTGCCATCGATTTTGCCGTTGCCTTGGCCTCTTTGATGTAACAATCTGTAACACTGTGGCACTGTTCTTCTAGCCGCCCTTTACCGCCGAGAACCGCAAGAAGACCATCGAGACCATTCTGAAAGCCAAGCTCAATCTGCCAGCCTACCTCACACCCGAAGCCAGAGATCTGGTGCGTCGCCTCATGAAGCGCCAGGAGCCACAGCGCCTTGGAAGCGGGCCCGAAGACGCGGCGGCAGTCCAAATACATCCATTCTTCAAGCACGTCAACTGGGACGATGTCCTGGCCAGGCGTCTAGAACCGCCCATAAAACCACTCCTGGTATGTTGAAGTACCTCCTTGGATCGGTTGACGATTATCCTCTGATATTCAATTGCTAATTTTTGCTCCCTCTTGCGTGATCCAAACAGCGAAGCGAGGATGATGTCTCACAGTTTGACACGAGATTCACAAGACAAATTCCAGTGGATTCACCGGATGATACAACGCTGAGCGAAAGTGCCAATTTAATTTTCCAAGTAAGTAGATTGAGATTTGATATCTGAGGATCGTGTAGCTTCCAGTGGTAGATAGGGAGTGATGGGAGGTCCTTTTATGCCTTAAATAATGATCAAAATCAATCAACAAGTGATTGATATCTAGTAGAGGTTGCAAATGATTCAAGCTTTCCCTCTAATTTGAATTTCCATTAATATTATTTGACGTTTTGCTTCATTTTTAATCATCTAGGGGATCGATTTTTGGATGGTTTTTCAGAATAAATACTTCACTATACACTAAAGATTAGATTAATTCTAAAAAGAGGGGGGGACGGAGTTCTCTTCTCAGTGATAGTCGGCACCGCATTGAAAGTGGGGTTCCTTCAGGGGTATGCCCGTTGGTCCGTCCGTGAATTCGCAGAAGTTGAGGCCGATGCGTCGAAAGGGATGACACTTGCTCTTGGGATTTCCCCATTTCCCACGATACGTAAGCCAATCAGGAACAAGGGAACGCCCTAAGAAAGCAGAGCAACAATCAATACTGGTTCCAAACAGAGAATATCCAAATGAATCCACTTACCATATGATCGTATGTTCTCGTAGCTTATGTCCACAGACTTCCACGTGTTCCAGGGCGTGCCGAACCCATTGATATCATAGAGGCGAGCCACTTTGACGAATCTATGCTTACCGGGGGCCGTCCAGAGACCATGCGAACCCTTCGCTGCGAACAGAACCGGATGGTTCTTGAATGTGGTGACAGTTTTGGGAAAATTTGGACGCTGCAGGATGCCCTTGCGCGTCTCCTGGCGTCGGAACTCGAAGGAGCCCGTCAGCCGGTTGTAGCTGTAGAAGGCACCCGCATCGTGCGCGGACACGTACATGGCCTGGGGCTCGGCATCCCCGTTAAAGTAGAGGCTCATGTGTTCCCAGTCGCCCACGTGGCTGCCGATATCCTTGCGATGCCCCAGGCAATAGCCGTAGACAGCCGGGAAGGGGATCCGACCGAGGGGACCCAGACTCACGGTGCACATGGTCTTTCCCTGGCTGTAGGGATAGAACATCCAGTAGGTGACGTGGAATCCTGGCAGCTTGCCCTGTCCCGCATTCACCTCGTGTTCGGGCGACGTCCCGATGCTGTTCTCCTCCTCCAGGTTATCCTCCGGACCGGCTCCGCCACTGAACTTGACATTATCCGCCAGATTGGCGATGAAATTGTTTACGGGAATGCTGTTATCAGGTTCAGGCTCCAACTCCATCTGTGGCTGTGGCTGAGGATCGGTTTGAGATGGCTCCACCATCACCAACTCCTCGTACTCATTGAGGTCGTGTTCTGCGTCTCGCTTAACCCGCTGGAAGAGGGGGAACAAGCGCGAGGATCGCCTCACGGTCTCGTTGCGTTCCTCGAGGGGATCAATGGAGACAGGAATGTAGGGGCCTCGTGTGCTGGCCAGTGGAGGCGTGGAAATGGAAGCCATCACTGGCTCCGGCCTACCCGGACACATGGTTACCACGCCATAGATGGGGACTGGCTTCTCATTGGGATTCCTACCATAGATAAACGACTGCTCATTCCCCAGCAGATCGTGCATCTCGGCGTTCGTCACCAGATGTGACTTGGTCGAGTACTCACTGAAGGGGACCCCGGGCCGAAAGCTACTGTCCTTGTCCATGGGATGGACGTGCTGCAGGAACTCCTCCACGCCCAGTGGCATGAATTTCTCCTCCGGCGCCAGCCACACAATCGGCGCCCATTGCTTGATTAGGCGTTCAACTGCAATAAGATGGAAGATGGAAGCAGAGATTGCCTCAGTTAACTTGCTTTTAATTAGCCCAGCACCGGTGCTGGGGCAGGCATCATGAAATTACCCAACCCATACGGCCATTGGCCTTCTCCACTCCACTCCACCTCACCCTCCTACTGCCTACTTTTCTCCTACTACCTTCCTTCCTTCCTCTCTCTCTCTGTGTCGGCCAACTCTTTGGCTTTGGCTTTGGCTTTGGCTTCGGCTTTGTGCCTCTGGTCTAGCTCTGATTTTCGTTTTCAAATTCAAGTGTAATAAATTTCACTTTCACACATGAAGTGCGGCCATAAAGTCGTCTTGCCTGCTGCCTGCGAGGTGCTAGCCCCCTGACTTCCCTCTACCAACTGGCACTGGCACTAGCACTGGCACTCCGCCTTGCCCTTGCTGCCACCCAGAAACTAAGCCAACGCGCTCGTTTTTTTCTGTTACGGCTAATTCGCGAAATTAAACGCTGCTCGAACGCCACCGACTACCGCTGTTCCATATAAATACGCACAAGAGGCCCATCGGATGGCAATGAGCGGGGCGCCAAACGATGGAGTCGCGTTCAGGTAAATCGTGTCGGAAATTTCACTTGAACATACAAGCCGAAAAAATGTTAGGGAAAATGGAATAAAATCTAGTAAAAACCGAATTTTGTATGCCCTAGAAATACATACATAAATAGTTCCATCATATGTATAGCAGAACTATGTATATTACGCATAATTTTGGATCAATTTATTTGGTTTTTGTATTGAATTTACTCTGATAAATCAGTCTTTTCACAATCGGAGATACTTTAACCGAGATATCACCTTAGGATGATAATTCTAAGATCTCATTGGATCTAATTTGAAATTTTCTTTGTTGACAAATGGTCATAAGCACCTTATCGTTAGGGTTTATTTAAGTTTGCAATTTACTCTGCTGGTTCAGGGCACATATAAATATTATTCCAAATCCCTCCCCCAGTCCGCTTATACCCCTTCCAGAGTGAGTGTGGGGTATGCAATAGGAGTAAAATCCAAAATCCGTTGTTGGTTTATGCTACTCCAATGTTTTTGTTGTTTGTGATGCATACCTACTTCTTTATCTAATGCCGTTATATGTGGAAACTGCAATGTTGCTTGTTTTTGTGGCTGCTGCTGTTCGAAGGAGTCGCCAGCTGGCGCATCGGTTGCATTCAAAAGATCTGGCACTAGCACTGGCACTGGCGCTGATGCTGGAGTGCCGCCTGCCACAATTGGCGTCGACGTCATTTGCTGCTGCTGCTGCTGGGGCTGCAGCTGCAGCGGCACTAGTTGTCGCTGTTTTTGGTTTTGCGGCAGCGATGCCGCCACACAGAGCAACGCCGCCAGGCAATGCACCAACGAAAGCGAATTTATATTCAACAACTTGGACATTTTTTTAATTTTGCCTGCCTTGCGCTGCGATTTTTGTTATACTTTTGTTTATTTTATTTTATTGAGAGTCACGAACAAAGCGTTGGCTTTGTTGTCGTTGCTTGTTATATTATTATTATTAATTTCACACAGTTCGTAAGTTTGCCAATTTTCAACATAGATTTCTTACACATTTTCTGTTTATTGTGGGTTAGTTAGCGCATTTATGTCTTTTATTTGGTGTCGAAGTTGCGCAATCTCACTCGACAGACACTGTTGACACTTCCGCCGCATGCGGCGCACAGTTTTACTAGCTTCGGACAGTTTCAGCAGCACTGCGAACATCAGCTGAGGGCACTGCTTCGTTCTTGTCCCAATTTTCGGTTCCAAAGCTGACTGCACACCACTCTCTCACTCTCTTTGTGGCCTCATGCACGTGCACGCATGCGCTGTTTGAGTTTCTCCCTGCTCTGTGCTCTGTGCTCTCCACTCTCCTCTCTCCAGACTTCTCTCGCAGCTGGTTTTTTGTGTGCCCTTTAACAGGTTTAAACTTGAATCTTGTCTTTTTCCCTTACATCGTATATCGTATCGCATTGGTAATCAGCCCGATAGCCCTGAACTGCAGATGAGGCTGCACATTGGCCCAGAATCAATGTCAACGCATTTGGGGCCTAGTGAAATGAAGCAAAATCCATGCAAAACCAGCCCATGAGCTCAGCTCAGCTCAGCTCAGGCCAGGCCAGGCCTTTCTCCAGCAACAGATACGGCTATAGCTCAGGTTTTCTACCACCACGAGGCACGAAAGTTACTCCAAGTTGCCTGTCTGTATTTCTCTCTCTTTCTTTCTGTCTTTGTGTCTGTCTGTATTTCTTTCGCTTTTGGTGGCTACTGCTTTAAGCTTGGGTGTCCGAACGCTTTGAGCGTTTCTGCGAGACTGGCACAAGCGTTGGCCGAGAAGCAGGAGAGTTGAGTCGAATCGAGTCGAGTCAGTTTGGACTCCGCTCTGCTTATTTTGCGCGCCTGCATTGCATGCCAAGCCAATTGCTTGCCCCTGCCTATACCCAGCCCCCTGCAGAGCAGCACAACTTGCTTTTGTTTTATTTTGTTTACAAACATCATATGCGAGAGTATGCTCGTAGAGGAGTACGAATCGTACAGCCGTATGCCGTATAGCCCAAAAGTCGAACGACCCTTGAGCTGCTTTCGTTCGGCCTTTTTGGGGGCTTCGTTTGTAAGCTGTGTAAAGTTTGTTTTGGTTATGGGCTTATGGGATTAGTAGGCTAAATATGAAGTTAAATATTGCTCAATTACGGGTTTTCAGCCATTAGAGAGACGAAAGTGTTTGGAATATGGCTAAAATCTGGATGAGAATTGTGGTCTTTAATAGTTTAATGATAACTGGAATTCTATGAGCAAGAAATACACAAGCAGTGTATCTTTATCTTTATCTTACAGTTTGATGTCTACTAGTCTTTCCGATTTTCATTCGCATTCATCTAAAAATTTTTTTTAATTGCTTAGAAATGTTAAATGGATCCAAATCATTCTTAAATCAGTTAGACAGCTTCTAAAACTGTATTCAATTTGCACCTCATCAACGGCAGATCTGGGATTGGATTCAATTAGAACTTTATTACGGATAATTATTAGTGTAAACTTTCTCAATGCCTCGCGCACCGCACATCGAATTATGCTTCTTTAGTGGGTCACCGTCACCCCGCGCGATCGCGGCTCCAATTAGCGGCCCCGCTCTCTCACGTACATTTCACCTGTCGGCGGCGATTGCCACCGAACCACCGCAATAACAGTAGCTTCCGCCCCTTCTCAACCCGTGCCCCCAGCAGCCACCTGCAACCTCTCTCACGGCTCTAACTTTGGCGTCACGCATTTTGTGTCCAGCCTCCGTGCCAGGGGAATTCACACAAAGCAGCCGGCGGTACTGGCGGTGTTTTGATTTTGGTTTGCTTTTAATTATTTTATTGCATTTGTCGCGGCTGCTGCTGATATTGCTGGATTTCGTCAAAACATATATTTAATTAATGTGTCTCTCTCTGGCATTTTGGCTGGAAAAATTATGTAAAGTGTATTACATGGAGAGACGGCAGCAGCAGCCGCAGCACAGCTCAGCAGTTGTCCGACCGCCTTGCATAATCCCTGCTGCCCAGGCGGGCGGGCGGTTGTGATTAGTATGCAAGACAGGAGAGACCGGCCCCGGGTCGGATCGGATCGGTTCGGGTTTTGGGTCTGGCTCTGGCTCTGGGCAATGAGTAATGCATGATCCGATTCGAATTGCGCACATGACGGGACAAGTGGGTCAGGTAGGAGTTGGATGTTGGGCGTCGGGCGGAATGGGGCGAATTGGAAGAATGGCAAACTAATAACAGTCTTGATCGTTTTCTTTGCAGGGTTTCACCTACGTAGCGCCCTCGATACTGGAGGACATGCATCGGGCAAATCGCATGCCGGCGCGCTCCCCTCGACGCACACCCCGACAGCATCCGGACAGCAGCTTCCGCTTGCAGTTTCCGTCCGCCAGTGGGATGGTGGGACCCAACGCCCACGGCCCCATGGCCATGCAGCGCTCCACGATGTTCGCTCGGGCCACGCCGCCCCACCACATGCAGCCGTTCGCACCGCGCCCATCACCGGCGCAGGACGAGATGATGGATGTGCAGCAGGGATTGCCGATGGTCTAGGTGGAGGTGGAGCAGGCGCCCAGCAGAACATCCCATCCCACCACAACTTCCCCCCTTCCCATCAGAAATTGACAGTTAGTACTATGACGTATATGGAAAGTGGATTTGGATTCGGATTCGGATGCGGATTCGGAGTAAGCAGGAGGACGAGCAGAAGGAGCAGTACGAGCAAGAGCACACAGCATGGGTGTGCGTGGGGTGTTGTTTTTGTTAAAGAGAGCGCGCAAGGATCGCGCTGTGATTAGAATGATGATAAGGAGGGACAATGAGGCAAGGAGAGCGTTCTTTTTGGATACTAACTACATTTAGGTACTACTACTAAAGTCGGCGAGCTACACGCAGACACATGCTATAGCTATTCTATATACACACCTAGAGAGATAGAGAGCGTTCGCAAGCAGCCGAAACTTATCCGTGTTTATGTATAAATATCATACTACACTCTACACTTATATTTTACATAGGAAAAAATGGTCTATACAATTTAGTTCAAATGTACACGCAACACTTTCATTTTATTTTACCCATATTTAACCTTAACCCGCTACAACAGACAACAGACACCGTTAAGCTAAGGAAGTTCTGTATTCGAGATGTAGATCTTAATGTAAAATATATTACATAAAAACGTGCCGTGTTTGGGCGACGTTCCCTCAACGTAAACCTCAACCACAAACTCCCAAACCCAGTTGCAACCCAGGGCCGGGCCTATCCTAATATATCATTTAGTTTCCCCGATAAGCAACAGATGTAATTACGAAAGCCTCCAATCCCTACTCATGATTGATTGTTGTCCAGGAGCAGTCCTTGTTTTTGTCAGTTACGAACATACAATATATATTCGGTAGGCATAGGCATGTAGGGACGATAGGCGACGTTAGTTTTTGGGACAGCCACAGCAACCGCAACTTCGACTGCAACGTAGCAGGCAACACAAATTCAAATGAAAATGAAATGTAAATTATAAAGTAAACTAGAATATTAAAGAATAAACCATAGAAACCATTAATGTACGTATGAAAAGGTTTCCACAGCACCATGAAAAGTGTCCCCCGACTTTGGGAATAACTTTCTCGCATAGCCAATTTATATTTATATTTGGAGCTCTACTCTTTTGTTGCATCCCGCCAGGAATTGAATTGGTTCCATATCTGAATATGTTCAACATTCAATATAAACTAAACTAAAATGAAACAAAAACCGAAACAAAAGCCTAAACTGAAATGAATAACGCGTACTGAGAAGCTAAACGCTGCCACAATAAATGTAGATCCAGAGAGGAGATCTAAGAACAATAGATTATACGAATTATGTACTTTGATTATATTCTGTTTTCAGTTGTGTTTCCCCCCTTTATTTTCCATCTGAACCATCGTTTATGTTTTCTTTTCTTTGCATGAAAATGAAGAGAGTAAAAATGAAATATATACTATAAAGAAAAAGATAACGAAAATTACGATGTCAAATATAATCAAAAGGTGCTTTGAATTGTTTAAAAAGACAAGACAACTACAAAATAAAATAAAATTAAACAAAACGAAAACAAAACAAAAAAAAAAAACAGAAATAAACCCAAAAGAAAAAAAAAGGAAACGAAAAACTATTGAAAACGAAAGCAACTAAAACCTAAAACATTACTTATAATGGTTATGAAAGAATATTTATATAAACTAAAAGTAAATACCTCAGAAGCAATTATTTTTGTTACAAGCAGCTGATAAAAAGGGAGCAGGAAGTGCAGAGTGCGGGGTGCAAAGTGCGAAGTGAAGCGAAGCGAATAAAGAACTTAACAAATGATGAAAACTACCAACTAAAGTACAGAAAATGAAAACTATTAAAAGATAATAATAAGGAATCAGAAAGGAGAGAGATGGAGAGAGAGATAGAGAGAGGAAAGCAGAGATATTTGTATGAAGATACATTAATAATGCAAATCAAGTACGAGTATATATAAATACATATATTTTATTCATTGTACAACTTATTTACTTGTGTGTTTTGGTTTTGTTTACTGCTAAATGTACTACATATTTTGTATTTCATTAAACAATCTTTTTTTTTCTATATACATAGGTATGTTGTATAAGAAGAAGGGAGGGCACACCCGTAGAAGGGGATAAGTAGCTTTCTCTGAAAAAACAATGTGCTAAAGCTAAGAAATGAAATGTGTAATATAAAAGAGCAAACCAGGAAGAATTAACTATCGAAAAAATAATCAAGAATGACGAAACACTGCCTACACTCGAGAGGAAGCCACAAGCAACCACAAACTAGCAACAAATTACCAATTACAATAAATAACAAATACAAATAATAACAAATTGCAAATTTAAAGAATTTAAACAAGACCCGAACCAAGGGCGAAACCTAAGAGCAACAGAGAAAGAAACAGAAAACGATAAAGAGCGAGATAGGCATAGAGAAAGAGACACAGAGAGAGAGAGAAAGAGGGAGAGAGCAACCACAGTTCGTATTCGTAGATAGCCAAGTAAAACAATTGTCGATCGCCCTTGGGAGACCTATTCACTATTCTGGCGCTGCCGGGGTTCAATAGTAGCATCAGCATAGCATACAATAACTAAGCAGATCTGTACAGTCCAGATGAAATGAACCGTGTAATTAACCAACTGCAAGCAATGTACTTAGTGGTTGACTAGCAAGAAGAGTACTCCAAAGAGGAGAATAGAATTTCAAAGTTCACTGTTAATAAACCATAACGAAAACAGACACGACAGTTTGTAGTGGATGTGGATGTAGATGTCTAATTGCATACATTACCAAAATAATAATAGCAGAGCAGACGAAAGAAAGAGTTCTGGAAACGCCTCCACAAGCCATAGATCGTTAAAGCCAAACGAAACCCGAAACAAGGAAATCCAAAAAGTGAAACATAACATAAAAATAAAAGAGTAATGAAGAACATGCGATCAAGAGATCCGATCCTAGTTAATTAAATTGTACATTCAGCTGTAAGAGCAATGCGTATATAGTACGGATATATGTATATGATGTATATGTATATGCAAATGTGTATCGTAATATATTAAAACTTAATTTTACAAAAAAAAAAAACAAACAAGATAGACTGCTTGCTTTTTGGGGGGATTGATAGTGGTCATAAAATTGTCAAGGTGGCCTAGTTTAAGGACAACTGTGAGGAACAACTCAAAACTTTAAACTCCATTATGCTTTTTAAATCACCCATTCTTAGGCTCCAAAGCTGCTTGGCTAGTTGAAATGGTAAATCAAATAAATTATCATTGACAGGGGTTTTTTTTTAGCCACGCCCATCGCAGCAAGTCACGCAATGTCCATTGATTAGCATAATTAATGCCAAAAACTTTGCAATCATGTGCAAAGTATCAAGAAACTGCCAAAAACCGAAGCGAAAATCAGCAAAAGCGAAAGTATGTTAGCATAAATCGATCAATAGGAGCAGCAGGAGAAGGCCCCAAGGCTCTCTATGGGTTTGGGGGTCCGTACCTACTCCGATGGCGGCGTCACAGGTATAAACCTATTTATAAACATGCTGTAAGACGAGACCACAAGGAACAGGACTAGGCCCCCGGCTGGGAGGCTCGTTCGCTTCTTGGTTGCGTTTCCTTCTGTGCCAAATTCAGTGGAGTGACTGCCAGGTGACACACGGCACAAGCGCAATAGCTGCATGACTTCTTCTCCAGAGACAAGGAGGAGCAGCTGGGACCTGGGGTATGGGGTATGGGCAGGGGCAACATAACAATAAATACCGCTAGGCAACCGTAAATTCCTTAGCATGAATCGATTTAACGAACCCCGTGGGAGAGACTAGGAACCCAATTGCAAGTCGAGTCGAGAGTCTAGTCCGACTCAGAATCAGATTCAGGCAGGTACAGATTTTTTTCTTTCTCAGAAACAAAGTGTGCCAGTTAAAGGCAGTCGAATCGATTCGAATATTGTTGTCATATCCTTATTACTGTAATCGTAGTCCCCCAAAACCTATTCTCAATCAAAAGTTGCAAAAAAATTTCATAAAGCGAACAATCAACTATATTTCTTACGCAATCTTTGCTGCACAGAGCATCGTTCACCATGTTGCCCAATCTGAAGGCACGTCGCATCACTGGCATGCAGTTGGCAGGCAAGCATCTGGGTCCCGTGGCCAAGTGCCCGCCCCGCTACTCCGAGGAGGACTGGGACTACAACAACAAGATCAAGTTTAGGATTACCTGCGACCAGGAGAAGCTGGCCGAGCGCATTGTCGAGTGAGTATCTTTAGTATCTTTAGGGATGGAATGCCATTTCCACAACTTTTTCCCAACCCAGGGAATCGCGTCGCGTGGTTGACGAGACGAAGGACACCACCAAGAACTGGCAGCGCGAAGTAGAGCACCACATGCGCGAGCGCACCAGCGAGATCCGCTTCCTGGTGGACGAACTGAATCGCCAGAAGAAGACGGCCATGCTGGAGGACGAGGCCCTGAACACATATCGCAATAGGGTGCTGAATGCCATCGAGTTCCTTAAGGAGAAGTCTCTAGCCATTTGCAAGCAGTGCCTGATTCTTCGCGAGGGCCGCATCGGGGTCGATCTTTGCGATGATGAGGTGGATCGCTCGCTGCGCCGCGAGCTGAAGGTGATCAAGGGCTGTCAGGGGCTAGCCGATGCCGCTCTAAAAGAGGCCGAGGAGCAGATTCGCAAGCTACGCGCAGCTATCTATCTGCTGGACCAGGATCTGGCCGCCAAGGACAAATCTCTGGCCATTGATGAGAAGAATCTCAAGCTGAAGGAGTTCCAGCATGACCTCGGCAAGGGTCAGGACTTATCCAAGTCGCACTGGTAGGTTACGTTACCACTAATCAGTTTAATCACTAATCAGTAGGGTTTCTGTATTCCCTTTGATTTATTTCCCAGCCAATTCTCCTTGACCGAATGGCAGGCACAGACCTACGAGAACCTGGAGGCCAATGCCAAGGCCCTGGTCTCGGCCGGCCAGCTGCGCGCCTACATTGATCTGCTTCTAAAGCAGGTCTGCGAGGACATGCAGAACCAGACGGACCGCACTAACGAAGCCTTCGAGCGGCGCATTGCTGAGACGAAGCACGTGAAGCAGTGCCTGGAGAACAAGCACAAGGACACCATGGACCACATTCACCAGGTGCAGCGCAACATGACCGATCTGGAGAAGGAGATGATGGACAAGCAGCGCGCCATTACTCTCTGTCAGACGCGACTCAGCAATCGCGCCCATCGCCCGGGACTGGAGCTGACTTGCGACATGGTCCAGGATGCGCTCTACAACGAGTTGCAGGCCCTGAAGGCCTCCGTCTGCAAGCTGAATCAGAAGCTGAACGAGAACAAGGCATCAATGCGTTACTTGATGCATGTCCAGGTCATGCAGGAAGAGGAGATAAATATAAAGGCGAACACTTGCAAGATCGACGAGGTGGATTGCATGACCTTACGCCAGGCACTTAAATACCAATCGTTCTAGGCAACCATCTTCCACTAGTAGTCCAGCCACATATACACAAACAACTATTAATCAAATTATATGCATACGCATTTCGTGTTCAATTCAAAATTAATTAATAAATTGAAATTCACTTTCGATTTCAAGCTAGAATCAACAAAGAAATTTGAATTACAATTTTAAAGTAGGTATTTCTTTGGTATTATTTCGCCTACACTTGTATCGGTTGGACGTGAAGTTTTGAGTATGACATCTGGATTAATGTGACATAAGACTCTGTTAACTGAATAATTGCAAAAACAGAGATAGCTTTATGGGAAAAGCATGCAGTGAGAGCGAGAGGTACATATATGCTGTGCGCACTTGTTGACGTCCCTTTGCAAAATTACACAAAACACAGAAAAAATTCTACGCATTTTTTGACAATGACTGGGGAACCCTGTTGAAAGTTAATTGAAAATCAATGATCTAGCTTCCAATAAAGATTGCGAATTGTTCATTCCTCTTGAAAGCATATTTCATAATATATTTCCACGGAATAGTGGCCCAAAGCCTTAACCTTCACTTTTCCGTGTCCTGTGCCACTTGTCCTGGGAAAGTGGGTCCTTCACCGATCTGGCCGTATTTGTCTAAAATATAGCCTTCCGAAAAATCGGATTTGCGTGTCATTTAGAGACTGTTTTTTTCTTATATCTCTGAAATACGGTAGCCGATCTGGGAGCGGCACGTCTCTCCGTGATCGGGAGAGTCCTGCCAATCGACTGCCACCAGAAAAAGGGACATCCACTTTTTCACGATTTTCGCAAAAAATCATGATGGTTACATCATTAAATTTGCCAAAAATCGGCCTCATTTTCGTAGTCGAGACTTTGATGCCGTTCGACAGTCTGGATACTCGCGATCCTGGGAAAGTAGGTCCTTCACCGATCGGGCTCTATTTGTATGAGATATAGCCTTCCGAAGATTGACATATCATGAAAATACTGGTTTCTTCTGCACGCTATATCTCTGCTAAACGGCAGCCGATCTGGGAGCGGCACGGCTCTCCGTGATCGGGAGAGTCCTGATAACCGATTGACACCAGAAAAAGGGCCATCCACTTTTTCACGATTTTCGCAAAAAATCATGATGTAACCATCATTAAATTTGCCAAAAATCGGCCTCATTTTCGTAGTCGAGACTTTGATGCCGTTCGACAGTCTGGATACTCGCGATCCTGGGAAAGTAGGTCCTTCACCGATCGGGCTCTATTTGTATGAGATATAGCCTTCCGAAGATTGACATATCATGAAAATACTGGTTTCTTCTGCACGCTATATCTCTGCAATACGGCAGCCGATCTGGGAGCGGCACGTCTCTCCGTGATCGGGAGAGTCCTGCCAACCGATTGACACCAGAAAAAGGGCCATCCACTTTTTCACGATTTTCGCAAAAAATCATGATGGTTACATCATTAAATTTGCCAAAAATCGGCCTCATTTTGGTAGTCGAGACTTTGATGCCGTTCGACAGTCTGGATACTCGCTATCCTGGGAAAGTAGGTCCTTCACCGATCGGGCCCTATTTGTTTGAGATATAGCCTTCCGAAGATTGACATATCATGAAAATACTGGTTTCTTCTGCACGCTATATCTCTGCAATACGGCAGCCGATCTGGGAGCGGCACGTCTCTCCGTGATCGGGAGAGTCCTGCCAAACGATTGACACCAGAAAAAGGAAAGTAGGTCCTTCACCGATCGGGCCCTATTTGTATGAGATAAAGCCTTCCGAAGATTGACATATCATGAAAATACTGGTTTCTTCTGCACGCTATATCTCTGCTAAACGGCAGCCGATCTGGGAGCGGCACGGCTCTCCGTGATCGGGAGAGTCCTGATAACCGATTGACACCAGAAAAAGGAAAGTAGGTCCTTCACCGATCGGGCCCTATTTGTATGAGATATAGCCTTCCGAAGATTGACATATCATGAAAATACTGGTTTCTTCTGCACGCTATATCTCTGCTAAACGGCAGCCGATCTGGGAGCGGCACGGCTCTCCGTGATCGGGAGAGTCCTGATAACCGATTGACACCAGAAAAAGGGACATCCACTTTTTCACGATTTTCGCAAAATATCATGATGTAACCATCATTAAATTTGCCAAAAATCGGCCTCATTTTGGTAGTCGAGACTTTGATGCCGTTCGACAGTCTGGATCCTCACGATCCTGGGAAAGTAGGTCCTTCACCGATCGGGCCCTATTTGTATGAGATATAGCTTTCCGAAGATTGACATATCATGAAAATACTGGTTTCTTCTGCACGCTATATCTCTGCAATACGGCAGCCGATCTGGGAGCGGCACGTCTCTCCGTGATCGGGAGAGTCCTGCCAAACGATTGACACCAGAAAAAGGAAAGTAGGTCCTTCACCGATCGGGCCCTATTTGTATGAGATATAGCCTTCCGAAGATTGACATTTCATGAAAATACTGGTTTAATCTGCACGCTATATCTCTGCAATACGGCAGCCGATCTGGGAGCGGCACGTCTCTCCGTGATCGGGAGAGTCCTGCCAAACGATTGACACCAGAAAAAGGGACATCCACTTTTTCACGATTTTCGCAAAAAATCATGATGGTTACATCATTAAATTTGCCAAAAATCGGCCTCATTTTGGTAGTCGAGACTTTGATGCCGTTCGACAGTCTGGATACTCGCGATCCTGGGAAAGTAGGTCCTTCACCGATCGGGCCCTATTTGTTTGAGATATAGCCTTCCGAAGATTGACATATCATGAAAATACTGGTTTCTTCTGCACGCTATATCTCTGCTAAACGGCAGCCGATCTGGGAGCGGCACGGCTCTCCGTGATCGGGAGAGTCCTGATAACCGATTGACACCAGAAAAAGGAAAGTAGGTCCTTCACCGATCGGGCCCTATTTGTATGAGATATAGCCTTCCGAAGATTGACATATCATGAAAATACTGGTTTCTTCTGCACGCTATATCTCTGCTAAACGGCAGCCGATCTGGGAGCGGCACGGCTCTCCGTGATCGGGAGAGTCCTGATAACCGATTGACACCAGAAAAAGGGACATCCACTTTTTCACGATTTTCGCAAAATATCATGATGTAACCATCATTAAATTTGCCAAAAATCGGCCTCATTTTGGTAGTCGAGACTTTGATGCCGTTCGACAGTCTGGATCCTCACGATCCTGGGAAAGTAGGTCCTTCACCGATCGGGCCCTATTTGTATGAGATATAGCTTTCCGAAGATTGACATATCATGAAAATACTGGTTTCTTCTGCACGCTATATCTCTGCAATACGGCAGCCGATCTGGGAGCGGCACGTCTCTCCGTGATCGGGAGAGTCCTGCCAAACGATTGACACCAGAAAAAGGAAAGTAGGTCCTTCACCGATCGGGCCCTATTTGTATGAGATATAGCCTTCCGAAGATTGACATTTCATGAAAATACTGGTTTAATCTGCACGCTATATCTCTGCAATACGGCAGCCGATCTGGGAGCGGCACGTCTCTCCGTGATCGGGAGAGTCCTGCCAAACGATTGACACCAGAAAAAGGGACATCCACTTTTTCACGATTTTCGCAAAAAATCATGATGGTTACATCATTAAATTTGCCAAAAATCGGCCTCATTTTGGTAGTCGAGACTTTGATGCCGTTCGACAGTCTGGATACTCGCGATCCTGGGAAAGTAGGTCCTTCACCGATCGGGCCCTATTTGTTTGAGATATAGCCTTCCGAAGATTGACATATCATGAAAATACTGGTTTCTTCTGCACGCTATATCTCTGCTAAACGGCAGCCGATCTGGGAGCGGCACGGCTCTCCGTGATCGGGAGAGTCCTGCCAAACGATTGACACTAGAAAAAGGAAAGTAGGTCCTTCACCGATCGGGCCCTATTTGTATGAGATATAGCCTTCCGAAGATTGACATATCATGAAAATACTGGTTTCTTCTGCACGCTATATCTCTGCTAAACGGCAGCCGATCTGGGAGCGGCACGGCTCTCCGTGATCGGGAGAGTCCTGATAACCGATTGACACCAGAAAAAGAGACATCCACTTTTTCACGATTTTCGCAAAAAATCATGATGTAACCATCATTAAATTTGCCAAAAATCGGCCTCATTTTGGTAGTCGACACTTTGATGCCGTTCGACAGTCTGGATCCTCACGATCCTGGGAAAGTAGGTCCTTCACCGATCGGGCCCTATTTGTATGAGATATAGCTTTCCGAAGATTGACATATCATGAAAATACTGGGTTCTTCTGCACGCTATATCTCTGCAATACGGCAGCCGATCTGGGAGCGGCACGTCTCTCCGTGATCGGGAGAGTCCTGCCAAACGATTGACACCAGAAAAAGGAAAGTAGGTCCTTCACCGATCGGGCCCTATTTGTATGAGATATAGCCTTCCGAAGATAGACATTTCATGAAAATACTGGTTTCTTCTGCACGCTATATCTCTGCAATACGGCAGCCGATCTGGGAGCGGCACGTCTCTCCGTGATCGGGAGAGTCCTGCCAAACGATTGACACCAGAAAAAGGAAAGTAGGTCCTTCACCGATCGGGCCCTATTTGTATGAGATATAGCCTTCCGAAGATTGACATTTCATGAAAATACTGGTTTAATCTGCACGCTATATCTCTGCAATACGGCAGCCGATCTGGGAGCGGCACGTCTCTCCGTGATCGGGAGAGTCCTGCCAACCGATTGACACCAGAAAAAGGGACATCCACTTTTTCACGATTTTCGCAAAAAATCATGATGGTTACATCATTAAAGTTGCCAAAAATCGGCCTCATTTTGGTAGTCGAGACTTTGATGCCGTTCGACAGTCTGGATACTCGCGATCCTGGGAAAGTAGGTCCTTCACCGATCGGGCCCTATTTGTTTGAGATATAGCCTTCCGAAGATTGACATATCATGAAAATACTGGTTTCTTCTGCACGCTATATCTCTGCAATACGGCAGCCGATCTGGGAGCGGCACGTCTCTCCGTGATCGGGAGAGTCCTGCCAACGATTGACACCAGAAAAAGGAAAGTAGGTCCTTCACCGATCGGGCCCTATTTGTATGAGATATAGCCTTCCGAAGATTGACATATCATGAAAATACTGGTTTCTTCTGCACGCTATATCTCTGCAATACGGCAGCCGATCTGGGAGCGGCACGTCTCTCCGTGATCGGGAGAGTCCTGCCAAACGATTGACACCAGAAAAAGGAAAGTAGGTCCTTCACCGATCGGGCCCTATTTGTATGAGATATAGCCTTCCGAAGATTGACATATCATGAAAATACTGGTTTCTTCTGCACGCTATATCTCTGCTAAACGGCAGCCGATCTGGGAGCGGCACGGCTCTCCGTGATCGGGAGAGTCCTGATAACCGATTGACACCAGAAAAAGGAAAGTAGGTCCTTCACCGATCGGGCCCTATTTGTATGAGATATAGCCTTCCGAAGATTGACATATCATGAAAATACTGGTTTCTTCTGCACGCTATATCTCTGCTAAACGGCAGCCGATCTGGGAGCGGCACGGCTCTCCGTGATCGGGAGAGTCCTGATAACCGATTGACACCAGAAAAAGGGCCATCCACTTTTTCACGATTTTCGCAAAAAATCATGATGTAACCATCATTAAATTTGCCAAAAATCGGCCTCATTTTGGTAGTCGAGACTTTGATGCCGTCCGACAGTCTGGATCCTCACGATCCTGGGAAAGTAGGTCCCTCACCGATCGGGCCCTATTTGTATGAGATATAGCCTTCCGAAGATTGACATATCATGAAAATACTGGTTTCTTCTGCACGCTATATCTCTGCAATACGGCAGCCGATCTGGGAGCGGCACGTCTCTCCGTGATCGGGAGAGTCCTGATAACCGATTGACACCAGAAAAAGGGACATCCACTTTTTCACGATTTTCGCAAAAAATCATGATGTAACCATCATTAAATTTGCCAAAAATCGGCCTCATTTTGGTAGTCGAGACTTTGATGCCGTCCGACAGTCTGGATCCTCACGATCCTGGGAAAGTAGGTCCTTCACCGATCGGGCCCTATTTGTATGAGATATAGCTTTCCGAAGATTGACATATCATGAAAATACTGGTTTCTTCTGCACGCTATATCTCTGCAATACGGCAGCCGATCTGGGAGCGGCACATCTCTCCGTGATCGGGAGAGTCCTGCCAAACGATTGACACCAGAAAAAGGAAAGTAGGTCCTTCACCGATCGGGCCCTATTTGTATGAGATATAGCCTTCCGAAGATTGACATTTCATGAAAATACTGGTTTCTTCTGCACGCTATATCTCTGCAATACGGCAGCCGATCTGGGAGCGGCACGTCTCCCCGTGATCGGGAGAAACCTGCCAAACGATTGACACCAGAAAAAGGAAAGTAGGTCCTTCACCGATCGGGCCCTATTTGTATGAGATATAGCCTTCCGAAGATTGACATTTCATGAAAATACTGGTTTAATCTGCACGCTATATCTCTGCAATACGGCAGCCGATCTGGGAGCGGCACGTCTCTCCGTGATCGGGAGAGTCCTGCCAACCGATTGACACCAGAAAAAGGAAAGTAGGTCCTTCACCGATCGGGCCCTATTTGTATGAGATATAGCCTTCCGAAGATTGACATTTCATGAAAATACTGGTTTAATCTGCACGCTATATCTCTGCAATACGGCAGCCGATCTGGGAGCGGCACGTCTCTCCGTGATCGGGAGAGTCCTGCCAACCGATTGACACCAGAAAAAGGGACATCCACTTTTTCACGATTTTCGCAAAAAATCATGATGGTTACATCATTAAATTTGCCAAAAATCGGCCTCATTTTGGTAGTCGAGACTTTGATGCCGTTCGACAGTCTGGATACTCGCGATCCTGGGAAAGTAGGTCCTTCACCGATCGGGCCCTATTTGTTTGAGATATAGCCTTCCGAAGATTGACATATCATGAAAATACTGGTTTCTTCTGCACGCTATATCTCTGCAATACGGCAGCCGATCTGGGAGCGGCACGTCTCTCCGTGATCGGGAGAGTCCTGCCAAACGATTGACACCAGAAAAAGGAAAGTAGGTCCTTCACCGATCGGGCCCTATTTGTATGAGATATAGCCTTCCGAAGATTGACATATCATAAAACACTGGTTTCTTCTGCACGCTATATCTCTGCAATACGGCAGCCGATCTGGGAGCGGCACGTCTCTCCGTGATCGGGAGAGTCCTGCCAAACGATTGACACCAGAAAAAGGAAAGTAGGTCCTTCACCGATCGGGCCCTATTTGTATGAGATATAGCCTTCCGAAGATTGACATATCATGAAAATACTGGTTTCTTCTGCACGCTATATCTCTGCTAAACGGCAGCCGATCTGGGAGCGGCACGGCTCTCCGTGATCGGGAGAGTCCTGATAACCGATTGACACCAGAAAAAGGAAAGTAGGTCCTTCACCGATCGGGCCCTATTTGTATGAGATATAGCCTTCCGAAGATTGACATATCATGAAAATACTGGTTTCTTCTGCACGCTATATCTCTGCTAAACGGCAGCCGATCTGGGAGCGGCACGGCTCTCCGTGATCGGGAGAGTCCTGATAACCGATTGACACCAGAAAAAGGGCCATCCACTTTTTCACGATTTTCGCAAAAAATCATGATGGTTACATCATTAAATTTGCCAAAAATCGGCCTCATTTTGGTAGTCGAGACTTTGATGCCGTTCGACAGTCTGGATCCTCACGATCCTGGGAAAGTAGGTCCCTCACCGATCGGGCCCTATTTGTATGAGATATAGCCTTCCGAAGATTGACATATCATGAAAATACTGGTTTCTTCTGCACGCTATATCTCTGCAGTACGGCAGGCGATCTGGGAGCGGCACGTCTCTCCGTGATCGGGAGAGTCCTGCCAAACGATTGACACCAGAAAAAGGAAAGTAGGTCCTTCACCGATCGGGCCCTATTTGTATGAGATATAGCCTTCCGAAGATTGACATTTCATGAAAATACTGGTTTCTTCTGCACGCTATATCTCTGCAATACGGCAGCCGATCTGGGAGCGGCACGTCTCTCCGTGATCGGGAGAGTCCTGCCAAACGATTGACACCAGAAAAAGGAAAGTAGGTCCTTCACCGATCGGGCCCTATTTGTATGAGATATAGCCTTCCGAAGATTGACATATCATGAAAATACTGGTTTCTTCTGCACGCTATATCTCTGCTAAACGGCAGCCGATCTGGGAGCGGCACGGCTCTCCGTGATCGGGAGAGTCCTGATAACCGATTGACACCAGAAAAAGAAGAGTAGATCCTTCACCGATCGGGCCCTATTTGTATGAGATATAGCCTTCCGAAGATTGACATATCATGAAAATACTGGTTTAATCTGCACGCTATATCTCTGCAATACGGCAGCCGATCTGGGAGCGGCACGTCTCTCCGTGATCGGGAGAGTCCTGCCAACCGATTGACACCAGAAAAAGGGACATCCACTTTTTCACGATTTTCGCAAAAAATCATGATGGTTACATCATTAAATTTGCCAAAAATCGGCCTCATTTTGGTAGTCGAGACTTTGATGCCGTTCGACAGTCTGGATCCTCACGATCCTGGGAAAGTAGGTCCCTCACCGATCGGGCCCTATTTGTATGAGATATAGCCTTCCGAAGATTGACATATCATGAAAATACTGGTTTCTTCTGCACGCTATATCTCTGCAGTACGGCAGGCGATCTGGGAGCGGCACGTCTCTCCGTGATCGGGAGAGTCCTGCCAAACGATTGACACCAGAAAAAGGAAAGTAGGTCCTTCACCGATCGGGCCCTATTTGTATGAGATATAGCCTTCCGAAGATTGACATTTCATGAAAATACTGGTTTCTTCTGCACGCTATATCTCTGCAATACGGCAGCCGATCTGGGAGCGGCACGTCTCTCCGTGATCGGGAGAGTCCTGCCAAACGATTGACACCAGAAAAAGGAAAGTAGGTCCTTCACCGATCGGGCCCTATTTGTATGAGATATAGCCTTCCGAAGATTGACATTTCATGAAAATACTGGTTTCTTCTGCACGCTATATCTCTGCAATACGGCAGCCGATCTGGGAGCGGCACGTCTCTCCGTGATCGGGAGAGTCCTGCCAAACGATTGACACCAGAAAAAGGAAAGTAGGTCCTTCACCGATCGGGCCCTATTTGTATGAGATATAGCCTTCCGAAGATTGACATTTCATGAAAATACTGGTTTAATCTGCACGCTATATCTCTGCAATACGGCAGCCGATCTGGGAGCGGCACGTCTCTCCGTGATCGGGAGAGTCCTGCCAACCGATTGACACCAGAAAAAGGAAAGTAGGTCCTTCACCGATCGGGCCCTATTTGTATGAGATATAGCCTTCCGAAGATTGACATTTCATGAAAATACTGGTTTAATCTGCACGCTATATCTCTGCAATACGGCAGCCGATCTGGGAGCGGCACGTCTCTCCGTGATCGGGAGAGTCCTGCCAACCGATTGACACCAGAAAAAGGGACATCCACTTTTTCACGATTTTCGCAAAAAATTATGATGGTTACATCATTAAATTTGCCAAAAATCGGCCTCATTTTGGTAGTCGAGACTTTGATGCCGTTCGACAGTCTGGATACTCGCGATCCTGGGAAAGTAGGTCCTTCACCGATCGGGCCCTATTTGTTTGAGATATAGCCTTCCGAAGATTGACATATCATGAAAATACTGGTTTCTTCTGCACGCTATATCTCTGCAATACGGCAGCCGATCTGGGAGCGGCACGTCTCTCCGTGATCGGGAGAGTCCTGCCAAACGATTGACACCAGAAAAAGGAAAGTAGGTCCTTCACCGATCGGGCCCTATTTGTATGAGATATAGCCTTCCGAAGATTGACATATCATGAAAATACTGGTTTCTTCTGCACGCTATATCTCTGCAATACGGCAGCCGATCTGGGAGCGTCACGTCTCTCCGTGATCGGGAGAGTCCTGCCAAACGATTGACACCAGAAAAAGGAAAGTAGGTCCTTCACCGATCGGGCCCTATTTGTATGAGATATAGCCTTCCGAAGATTGACATATCATGAAAATACTGGTTTCTTCTGCACGCTATATCTCTGCTAAACGGCAGCCGATCTGGGAGCGGCACGGCTCTCCGTGATCGGGAGAGTCCTGATAACCGATTGACACCAGAAAAAGGGCCATCCACTTTTTCACGATTTTCGCAAAAAATCATGATGGTTACATCATTAAATTTGCCAAAAATCGGCCTCATTTTGGTAGTCGAGACTTTGATGCCGTTCGACAGTCTGGATCCTCACGATCCTGGGAAAGTAGGTCCCTCACCGATCGGGCCCTATTTGTATGAGATATAGCCTTCCGAAGATTGACATATCATGAAAATACTGGTTTCTTCTGCACGCTATATCTCTGCAGTACGGCAGGCGATCTGGGAGCGGCACGTCTCTCCGTGATCGGGAGAGTCCTGCCAAACGATTGACACCAGAAAAAGGAAAGTAGGTCCTTCACCGATCGGGCCCTATTTGTATGAGATATAGCCTTCCGAAGATTGACATTTCATGAAAATACTGGTTTCTTCTGCACGCTATATCTCTGCAATACGGCAGCCGATCTGGGAGCGGCACGTCTCTCCGTGATCGGGAGAGTCCTGCCAAACGATTGACACCAGAAAAAGGAAAGTAGGTCCTTCACCGATCGGGCCCTATTTGTATGAGATATAGCCTTCCGAAGATTGACATTTCATGAAAATACTGGTTTCTTCTGCACGCTATATCTCTGCAATACGGCAGCCGATCTGGGAGCGGCACGTCTCTCCGTGATCGGGAGAGTCCTGATAACCGATTGACACCAGAAAAAGGGACATCCACTTGTTCACGATTTTCGCAAAAAATCATGATGGTTACATCATTAAATTTGCCAAAAATCGGCCCCATTTTCGTAGTCGAGACTTTGATGCCGTTCGACAGTCTGGATCCTCGCGATCCTGGGAAAGTAGGTCCTTAACCGATCGGGCTCTATTTGTATGAGATATAGCCTTCCGAAGATTGACATATCATGAAAATACTGGTTTCTTCTGCACGCTATATCTCTGCAATACGGCAGCCGATCTGGGAGCGGCACGTCTCTCCGTGATCGGGAGGGTCCTGATAACCGATTGACACCAGAAAAAGGGACATCCACTTGTTCACGATTTTCGCAAAAAATCATGATGGTTACATCATTAAATTTGCCAAAAATCGGCCCCATTTTCGTAGTCGAGACTTTGATGCCGTTCGACAGTCTGGATACTCGCGATCCTGGGAAAGTAGGTCCTTCACCGATCGGGCCCTATTTGTTTGAGATATAGCCTTCCGAAGATTGACATATCATGAAAATACTGGTTTCTTCTGCACGCTATATCTCTGCAATACGGCAGCCGATCTGGGAGCGGCACGTCTCTCCGTGATCGGGAGAGTCCTGCCAAACGATTGACACCAGAAAAAGGAAAGTAGGTCCTTCACCGATCGGGCCCTATTTGTATGAGATATAGCCTTCCGAAGATTGACATATCATGAAAATACTGGTTTCTTCTGCACGCTATATCTCTGCAATACGGCAGCCGGTCTGGGAGCGGCACGTCTCTCCGTGATCGGGAGAGTCCTGCCAAACGATTGACACCAGAAAAAGGAAAGTAGGTCCTTCACCGATCGGGCCCTATTTGTATGAGATATAGCCTTCCGAAGATTGACATATCATGAAAATTCTGGTTTCTTCTGCACGCTATATCTCTGATAAACGGCAGCCGATCTGGGAGCGGCACGGCTCTCCGTGATCGGGAGAGTCCTGATAACCGATTGACACCAGAAAAAGGAAAGTAGGTCCTTCACCGATCGGGCCCTATTTGTATGAGATATAGCCTTCCGAAGATTGACATATCATGAAAATACTGGTTTCTTCTGCACGCTATATCTCTGCTAAACGGCAGCCGATCTGGGAGCGGCACGGCTCTCCGTGATCGGGAGAGTCCTGATAACCGATTGACACCAGAAAAAGGGCCATCCACTTTTTCACGATTTTCGCAAAAAATCATGATGTAACCATCATTAAATTTGCCAAAAATCGGCCTCATTTTCGTAGTCGAGACTTTGATGCCGTTCGACAGTCTGGATACTCGCGATACTGGGAAAGTAGGTCCTTCACCGATCGGGCTCTATTTGTATGAGATATAGCCTTCCGAAGATTGACATATCATGAAAATACTGGTTTCTTCTGCACGCTATATCTCTGCAATACGGCAGCCGATCTGGGAGCAGCACGTCTCTCCGTGATCGGGAGGGTCCTGATAACCGATTGACACCAGAAAAAGGGACATCCACTTGTTCACGATTTTCGCAAAAAATCATGATGGTTACATCATTAAATTTGCCAAAAATCGGCCCCATTTTCGTAGTCGAGACTTTGATGCCGTTCGACAGTCTGGATACTCGCGATCCTGGGAAAGTAGGTCCTTCACCGATCGGGCCCTATTTGTTTGAGATATAGCCTTCCGAAGATTGACATATCATGAAAATACTGGTTTCTTCTGCACGCTATATCTCTGCAATACGGCAGCCGATCTGGGAGCGGCACGTCTCTCCGTGATCGGGAGAGTCCTGCCAAACGATTGACACCAGAAAAAGGAAAGTAGGTCCTTCACCGATCGGGCCCTATTTGTATGAGATATAGCCTTCCGAAGATTGACATATCATGAAAATACTGGTTTCTTCTGCACGCTATATCTCTGCTAAACGGCAGCCGATCTGGGAGCGGCACGGCTCTCCGTGATCGGGAGAGTCCTGATAACCGATTGACACCAGAAAAAGGGCCATCCACTTTTTCACGATTTTCGCAAAAAATCATGATGGTTACATCATTAAATTTGCCAAAAATCGGCCTCATTTTGGTAGTCGAGACTTTGATGCCGTCCGACAGTCTGGATCCTCACGATCCTGGGAAAGTAGGTCCTTCACCGATCGGGCCCTATTTGTATGAGATATAGCCTTCCGAAGATTGACATATCATGAAAATACTGGTTTCTTCTGCACGCTATATCTCTGCTAAACGGCAGCCGATCTGGGAGCGGCACGGCTCTCCGTGATCGGGAGAGTCCTGATAACCGATTGACACCAGAAAAAGGGCCATCCACTTTTTCACGATTTTCGCAAAAAATCATGATGGTTACATCATTAAATTTGCCAAAAATCGGCCTCATTTTGGTAGTCGAGACTTTGATGCCGTTCGACAGTCTGGATCCTCACGATCCTGGGAAAGTAGGTCCTTAACCGATCGGGCTCTATTTGTATGAGATATAGCCTTCCGAAGATTGACATATCATGAAAATACTGGTTTCTTCTGCACGCTATATCTCTGCAATACGGCAGCCGATCTGGGAGCAGCACGTCTCTCCGTCATCGGGAGGGTCCTGATAACCGATTGACACCAGAAAAAGGGACATCCACTTGTTCACGATTTTCGCAAAAAATCATGATGTAACCATCATTAAATTTGCCAAAAATCGGCCTCATTTTGGTAGTCGAGACTTTGATGCCGTCCGACAGTCTGGATCCTCACGATCCTGGGAAAGTAGGTCCTTCACCGATCGGGCCCTATTTGTATGAGATATAGCCTTCCGAAGATTGACATATCATGAAAATACTGGTTTCTTCTGCACGCTATATCTCTGCTAAACGGCAGCCGATCTGGGAGCGGCACGTCTCTCCGTGATCGGGAGAGTCCTGCCAACCGATTGACACCAGAAAAAGGGACATCCACTTTTTCACGATTTTCGCAAAAAATCATGATGGTTACATCATTAAATTTGCCAAAAATCGGCCCCATTTTCGTAGTCGAGACTTTGATGCCGTTCGACAGTCTGGATCCTCGCGATCCTGGGAAAGTAGGTCCTTAACCGATCGGGCCCTATTTGTATGAGATATAGCCTTCCGAAGATTGACATATCATGAAAATACTGGTTTCTTCTGCACGCTATATCTCTGCAATACGGCAGCCGATCTGGGAGCGGCACGTCTCTCCGTGATCGGGAGAGTCCTGCCAAACGATTGACACCAGAAAAAGGAAAGTAGGTCCTTCACCGATCGGGCCCTATTTGTATGAGATATAGCCTTCCGAAGATTGACATTTCATGAAAATACTGGTTTCTTCTGCACGCTATATCTCTGCAATACGGCAGCCGGTCTGGGAGCGGCACGTCTCTCCGTGATCGGGAGAGTCCTGCCAAACGATTGACACCAGAAAAAGGAAAGTAGGTCCTTCACCGATCGGGCCCTATTTGTATGAGATATAGCCTTCCGAAGATTGACATTTCATGAAAATACTGGTTTCTTCTGCACGCTATATCTCTGCAATACGGCAGCCGATCTGGGAGCGGCACGTCTCTCCGTGATCGGGAGAGTCCTGATAACCGATTGACACCAGAAAAAGGGACATCCACTTGTTCACGATTTTCGCAAAAAATCATGATGGTTACATCATTAAATTTGCCAAAAATCGGCCCCATTTTCGTAGTCGAGACTTTGATGCCGTTCGACAGTCTGGATCCTCGCGATCCTGGGAAAGTAGGTCCTTAACCGATCGGGCTCTATTTGTATGAGATATAGCCTTCCGAAGATTGACATATCATGAAAATACTGGTTTCTTCTGCACGCTATATCTCTGCAATACGGCAGCCGATCTGGGAGCAGCACGTCTCTCCGTGATCGGGAGGGTCCTGATAACCGATTGACACCAGAAAAAGGGACATCCACTTGTTCACGATTTTCGCAAAAAATCATGATGTAACCATCATTAAATTTGCCAAAAATCGGCCTCATTTTGGTAGTCGAGACTTTGATGCCGTTCGACAGTCTGGATCCTCACGATAATGGGAAAGTAGGTCCTTCACCGATCGGGCTCTATTTGTATGAGATATAGCCTTCCGAAGATTGACATATCATGAAAATACTGGTTTCTTCTGCACGCTATATCTCTGCAATACGGCAGCCGATCTGGGAGCGGCACGTCTCTCCGTGATCGGGAGAGTCCTGCCAAACGATTGACACCAGAAAAAGGAAAGTAGGTCCTTCACCGATCGGGCCCTATTTGTATGAGATATAGCCTTCCGAAGATTGACATATCATGAAAATACTGGTTTCTTCTGCACGCTATATCTCTGCAATACGGCAGCCGGTCTGGGAGCGGCACGTCTCTCCGTGATCGGGAGAGTCCTGCCAAACGATTGACACCAGAAAAAGGAAAGTAGGTCCTTCACCGATCGGGCCCTATTTGTATGAGATATAGCCTTCCGAAGATTGACATATCATGAAAATACTGGTTTCTTCTGCACGCTATATCTCTGCTAAACGGCAGCCGATCTGGGAGCGGCACGGCTCTCCGTGATCGGGAGAGTCCTGATAACCGATTGACACCAGAAAAAGGAAAGTAGGTCCTTCACCGATCGGGCCCTATTTGTATGAGATATAGCCTTCCGAAGATTGACATATCATGAAAATACTGGTTTCTTCTGCACGCTATATCTCTGCTAAACGGCAGCCGATCTGGGAGCGGCACGTCTCTCCGTGATCGGGAGAGTCCTGCCAACCGATTGACACCAGAAAAAGGGACATCCACTTTTTCACGATTTTCGCAAAAAATCATGATGTAACCATCATTAAATTTGCCAAAAATCGGCCTCATTTTGGTAGTCGAGACTTTGATGCCGTTCGACAGTCTGGATCCTCACGATAATGGGAAAGTAGGTCCTTCACCGATCGGGCTCTATTTGTATGAGATATAGCCTTCCGAAGATTGACATATCATGAAAATACTGGTTTCTTCTGCACGCTATATCTCTGCAATACGGCAGCCGATCTGGGAGCGGCCCGTCTCTCCGTGATCGGGAGAGTCCTGATAACCGATTGACACCAGAAAAAGGGACATCCACTTCGGTTACATTATTTAACTCTTCCTTTCGTTTGGCAGGTCGCCCCCTCCCGCGGACACCGTTATGCCGACCATCGCCTATCAGGGGCTTTCCCCTTCTGGTCTTCCGGTTCATATGAGCGAGTGTGCGCTCTATGACGGCTGTCCACTCCAGGCGCCTGCCCAGCAGACATCGCGAACTCCCCGCCGGCTCCAGCACAAGGGGCCACGATGACAGAATCGTATCCCAGCAGGACAGAAGCGCACCTCTTGCAATATCCGAAACTAGCAAGCCATCGTCATCCTTTGACCCGAGCACCGACCACAACGACTTTGACTATGTCAACCAAGGGACTACGCGCGTTAATAGACTCTAGATGTAGCTCGTAGTTGTTAGGTTTAAGGATATACACGTCCATTTATTTAGATAGTAGATACAAATGCTTAAACTTGTAAATTTATTTATACTAAGCTAAGCTTTGATGAATAAAACTATTGAAAAATCATCCTTGCTGTATCCTTTATGGGGGAAACTATCCCGACGGCACGCCCAGATGGGTTGACAAAACAAAATAGTTTTGCTTGGGGAAAATGTCCTTGATCCTTGATAAGGACTCCATCAAATCAGGGACCTTTTTTTGATCACAGGAAGTCGTCGCACGTCTAGCTCGGCCCACAAATAGCCGAGAAAACTAAATATGTATAGTTGGGGCTGTTGTAGTCCTTACCGAAGGATCAAGGAAAGTTTTCTGATCACTGCGGGCCATGGCACGCCCGATCGGGCCACAAATTAAGGAGAAAACAATATATATATGTCAGGAGAAAATATCCTTGATCCTTGGTCTTTGAGAAGGAATGCATTCGATCAAGGAAGCTATTCCAAACACAGGAAGACATCGCACGCCCCGATCGGGCCACAAATTAGGGAGAAAACAACAAAAGTTGTTGTTGTCAAATTTTGGTTGTTGTACAACAACAACCCTCAACCTGCGACCGCCCAAATGGACAAAATTTAAAATTTTGATCTGGAATACCAGGCGAACAGAAATCAGCAGAAGGTCGCTGGTGATTTAAAATTCCTTTTAATTTGGTTTTTACGTTTTTTCATATTTTCTTTGGCCGCTCAAATGGGGAAAAAGGGAATTTCAAATCTGGAATACCAGGCGAACAGAAATCAGAAGAAGGTCGCTGGTTTTTTTTTAATTCCTTTTACTTTTGTGTTTACGTTCATATTTTTTTTGGCCGCTAAAATGGAGAAAAAGGAGAATTTCAAATCTGTCCTCCATTTCTGGTATAATCGGGACGTGCGATGGCTTCCTGTGCTCGGAATAACATCCTTCATCTAAGGCAGTCCATATCAAGGACCAAGGATAAAGGATATTTTCTCCTGACATGTATATCATGTTTTCTCCCTTATTAAAGGCCCGATCGGGGCGTGCCATGGTCCTCTCCTTGGTCCTTCGGTAAGGACTCCAACAACCCCAACTATACATATTTAGTTTTCTCGGCTATTTGTGGGCCGAGTAAGACGTGCGACGGCTTCCTGTGATCAAAAAGAGGTCCCTGATTTGATGGAGTCCTTATCAAGGATCAAGGACATTTTCCCCAAACAAAACTATTTTGTTTTGTCAACCTATCTGGGCGTGCCACACCTTTTTGCAGTCGGGATAGTTTCCCCCATAAAGGATACAGCAAGGATGATTTTTCAATAGTTTTATTCATCAAAGCTTAGCTTAGTATAAATAAATTTACAAGTTTAAGCATTTGTATCTACTATCTAAATAAATGGACGTGTATATCCTTAAACCTAACAACTACGAGCTACATCTAGAGTCTATTAACGCGCGTAGTCCCTTGGTTGACATAGTCAAAGTCCTTGCGGTAGGTGGTCGGATCGAAGGATGACGATGGCTTGCTAGTTTCGGATATTGCAAGGGGTGGGCTTCTGTCCTGCTGGGATACGATTCTGTCATCGTGGCCCCTTGTGCTGGAGCCGGCGGGGAGTTCGCGATGTCTGCTGGGCAGGCGCCTGGAGTGGACAGCCGTCATCGAGCGCACACTCGCTCATATGAACCGGAAGACAAGAAGGGGAAAGCCCCTGATAGACGATGGTCGGCATAACGGTGTCCGCGGGAGGGGGCGACCTGCCAAACGAAACGAAGAGTTAAATAATGTAACCGAATAAATAATAGCTTAAGAAGGTGAAATAAGATGAATACAGATGAAGGATCAACTGGACATACAAGAGTAATTATTAATTTTATTATTAGCATTATTTTCAATGGTTTAACCACTAACCATTCAGTATATAGATGTGCCGGCTGGCAGTCGATTGGCAGGACTCTCCCAATCACGGAGAGACGTGTCGCTCCCAGATCGGCTGCCGTATTGCAGAGATATAGCGTGCAGAAGAAACCAGTATTTTCATGATATGTCAATCTTCGGAAGGCTATATCTCATACAAATAGGGCCCGATCGGTGAAGGACCTACTTTCCCAGGATCGCGAGGATCCAGACTGTCGAACGGCATCAAAGTCTCGACTACGAAAATGAGGCCGATTTTTGGAAAATTTAATGATGTAACCATCATGATTTTTTGCGAAAATCGTGAAAAAGTGGATGTCCCTTTTTCTGGTGTCAATCGGTTGGCAGGACTCTCCCGATCACGGAGAGACGTGCCGCTAATAGATCGGCTGCCGTATTGCAGAGATATAGCGTGCAGAAGAAACCAGTATTTTCATGATATGTCAATCTTCGGAAGGCTATATCTCATACAAATAGGGCCCGATCGGTGAAGGACCTACTTTCCCAGGATCGCGAGGATCCAGACTGCCGAACGGCATCAAAGTCTCGACTACGAAAATGAGGCCGATTTTTGGCAAATTTAATGATGTAACCATCATGATTTTTTGCGAAAATCGTGAAAAAGTGGATGTACCTTTTTCTGGTGTCAATCGGTTGGCAGGACTCTCCCGATCACGGAGAGACGTGCCGCTCCTAGATCGGCTGCCGTATTGCAGAGATATAGCGTGCAGAAGAAACCAGTATTTTCATGATATGTCAATCTTCGGAAGGCTATACCTCATACAAATAGGGCCCGATCGGTGAAGGACCTACTTTCCCAGGATCGCGAGGATCCAGACTGTCGAACGGCATCAAAGTCTCGACTACGAAAATGAGGACGATTTTTGGCAAATTTAATGATGTCCTCTTTTCTTTTGCGAAAATCGTGAAAAAGTGAATGTCCCTTTTTTTGATGGCAGTCGATTGGCAGGACTCTCCCGATCACGGAGAGACGTGCCGCTCCCAGATCGGCTGCCGTATTGCAGAGATATAGCGTGCAGAAGAAACCAGAATTTTCATGATATGTCAATCTTCGGAAGGCTATATCTCATACAAATAGGGCCCGATCGGTGAAGGACCTACTTTCCCAGGATCGCGAGGATCCAGACTGTCGAACGGCATCAAAGTCTCGACTATGAAAATGGGGCCGATTTTTGGCAAATTTAATGATGGTTACATCATGATTTTTTGCGAAAATCGTGAAAAAGTGAATGTCCCTTTTTTTGATGGCAGTCGATTGGCAGGACTCTCCCGATCACGGAGAGACGTGCCGCTCCCAGATCGGCTGCCGTATTGCAGAGATATAGCGTGCAGAAGAAACCAGTATTATCATGATATGTCAATCTTCGGAAGGCTATATCTCATACAAATAGAGCCCGATCGGTTAAGGACCTACTTTCCCAGGATCGCGAGGATCCAGACTGTCGAACGGCATCAAAGTCTCGACTACGAAAATGAGGACGATTTTTGGCAAATTTAATGATGTCCTCTTTTCTTTTGCGAAAATCGTGAAAAAGTGGATGTCCCTTTTTCTGGTGTCAATCGGTTGGCAGGACTCTCCCGCTCACGGAGAGACATGCCGCTCCCAGATCGGCTGCCGTTTAGCAGAGATATAGCGTGCAGAAGAAACCAGTATTTTCATAATATGTCAATCTTCGGAAGGCTATATCTCATACAAATAGAGCCCGATCGGTTAAGGACCTACTTTCCCAGGATCGCGAGGATCCAGACTGTCAAACGGCATCAAAGTCTCGACTATGAAAATGGGGCCGATTTTTGGCAAATTTAATGATGGTTACATCATGATTTTTTGCGAAAATCGTGAAAAAGTGAATGTCCCTTTTTTTGATGGCAGTCGATTGGCAGGACTCTCCCGATCACGGAGAGACGTGCCGCTCCCAGATCGGCTGCCGTATTGCAGAGATATAGCGTGCAGAAGAAACCAGAATTTTCATGATATGTCAATCTTCGGAAGGCTATATCTCATACAAATAGGGCCCGATCGGTGAAGGACCTACTTTCCCAGGATCGCGAGGATCCAGACTGTCGAACGGCATCAAAGTCTCGACTACGAAAATGAAGCCGATTTTTGGCAAATTTAATGATGGTTACATCATGATTTTTTGCGAAAATCGTGAAAAAGTGGATGTCCCTTTTTCTGGTGTCAATCGGTTGGCAGGACTCTCCCGATCACGGAGAGACGTGCCGCTCCCAGATCGGCTGCCGTTTAGCAGAGATATAGCGTGCAGAAGAAACCAGTATTATCATGATATGTCAATCTTCGGAAGGCTATATCTCATACAAATAGAGCCCGATCGGTGAAGGACCTACTTTCCCAGGATCGCGAGGATCCAGACTGTCGAACGGCATCAAAGTCTCGACTACGAAAATGGGGCCGATTTTTGGCAAATTTAATGATGGTTACATCATGATTTTTTGCGAAAATCGTGAAAAAGTGGATGTCCCTTTTTCTGGTGTCAATCGGTTGGCAGGACTCTCCCGATCACGGAGAGACGTGCCGCTCCCAGATCGGCTGCCGTTTAGCAGAGATATAGCGTGCAGAAGAAACCAGTATTTTCATGATATGTCAATCTTCGGAAGGCTATATCTCATACAAATAGAGCCCGATCGGTGAAGGACCTACTTTCGCAGGATCGCGAGGATCCAGACTGTCGAATGGCATAAAAATCTCGACTACGAAAATGGGGCCGATTTTTGGCAAATTTAATGATGGTTACATCATGATTTTTTGCGAAAATCGTGAAAAAGTGGATGTCCCTTTTTCTGGTGTCAATCGGTTGGCAGGACTCTCCCGATCACGGAGAGACGTGCCGCTCCCAGATCGGCTGCCGTTTAGCAGAGATATAGCGTGCAGAAGAAACCAGTATTATCATGATATGTCAATCTTCGGAAGGCTATATCTCATACAAATAGAGCCCGATCGGTGAAGGACCTACTTTCCCAGGATCGCGAGGATCCAGACTGTCGAACGGCATCAAAGTCTCGACTACGAAAATGGGGCCGATTTTTGGCAAATTTAATGATGGTTACATCATGATTTTTTGCGAAAATCGTGAAAAAGTGGATGTCCCTTTTTCTGGTGTCAATCGGTTGGCAGGACTCTCCCGATCACGGAGAGACGTGCCGCTCCCAGATCGGCTGCCGTTTAGCAGAGATATAGCGTGCAGAAGAAACCAGTATTTTCATGATATGTCAATCTTCGGAAGGCTATATCTCATACAAATAGAGCCCGATCGGTGAAGGACCTACTTTCCCAGGATCGCGAGGATCCAGACTGTCGAACGGCATCAAAGTCTCGACTACGAAAATGGGGCCGATTTTTGGCAAATTTAATGATGGTTACATCATGATTTTTTGCGAAAATCGTGAAAAAGTGGATGTCCCTTTTTCTGGTGTCAATCGGTTATCAGGACTCTCCCGATCACGGAGAGACGAGCCGCTCCCAGATCGGCTGCCGTATTGCAGAGATATAGCGTGCAGAAGAAACCAGTATTTTCATGATATGTCAATCTTCGGAAGGCTATATCTCATACAAATAGAGCCCGATCGGTGAAGGACCTACTTTCCCAGGATCGCGAGGATCCAGACTGTCGAACGGCATCAAAGTCTCGACTACGGAAATGGGGCCGATTTTTGGCAAATTTAATGATGGTTACATCATGATTTTTTGCGAAAATCGTGAAAAAGTGGATGGCCCTTTTTCTGGTGTCAATCGGTTATCAGGACTCTCCCGATCACGGAGAGACGTGCCGCTCCCAGATCGGCTGCCGTTTAGCAGAGATATAACGTGCAGAAGAAACCAGTATTTTCATGATATGTCAATCTTCGGAAGGCTATATCTCATACAAATAGAGCCCGATCGGTGAAGGACCTACTTTCCCAGGATCGCGAGGATCCAGACTGTCGAACGGCATAAAGATCTCGACTACGAAAATGAGGCCGATTTTTGGCAAATTTAATGATGTAACCATCATGATTTTTTGCGAAAATCGTGAAAAAGTGGATGGCCCTTTTTCTGGTGTCAATCGGTTATCAGGACTCTCCCGATCACGGAGAGACGTGCCGCTCCCAGATCGGCTGCCGTTTAGCAGAGATATAGCGTGCAGAAGAAACCAGTATTTTCATGATATGTCAATCTTCGGAAGGCTATATCTCATACAAATAGAGCCCGATCGGTGAAGGACCTACTTTCCCAGGATCGCGAGGATCCAGACTGTCGAACGGCATCAAAGTCTCGACTACGAAAATGGGGCCGATTTTTGGCAAATTTAATGATGGTTACATCATGATTTTTTGCGAAAATCGTGAAAAAGTGGATGTCCTCTTTTCTGATGGCAGTCGATTGGCAGGACTCTCCCGATCACGGAGAGACGTGCCGCTCCCAGATCGGCTGCCGTATTGCAGAGATATAGCGTGCAGACGAAACCAGTATTTTCATGATATGTCAATCTTCGGAAAGCTATATCTCATACAAATAGAGCCCGATCGGTGAAGGACCTACTTTCCCAGGATCGCGAGGATCCAGACTGTCGAACGGCATAAAAATCTCGACTACGAAAATGAGGCCGATTTTTGGCAAATTTAATGATGTAACTATCATGATTTTTTGCGAAAATAGTGAAAAAGTGGATGTCCTCTTTTCTGATGGCAGTCGATTGGCAGGACTCTCCCGATCACGGAGAGACGTGCCGCTCCCAGATCGGCTGCCGTTTAGCAGAGATATAGCGTGCAGAAGAAACCAGTATTTTCATGATATGTCAATCTTCGGAAGGCTATTTCTCATACAAATAGAGCCAGATCGGTGAAGGACCTACTTTCCCAGGATCGCGAGGATCCAGACTGTCGAACGGCATCAAAGTCTCGACTACGAAAATGAGGCCGATTTTTGGCAAATTTAATGATGTAACCATCATGATTTTTTGCGAAAATCGTGAAAAAGTGGATGTAAATTTTTCTGGTGTCAATCGGTTGGCAGGACTCTCCCGATCACGGAGAGACGTGCCACTCCCAGATCGGCTGCCGTTTAGCAGAGATATAGCGTGCAGAAGAAACCAGTATTATCATGATATGTCAATCTTCGGAAGGCTATATCTCATACAAATAGGGCCCTATCGGTGAAGGACCTACTTTCGCAGGATCGCGAGGATCCAGACTGTCGAGTGGCATAAAAATCTCGACTACGAAAATGAGGCCGATTTTTGGCAAATTTAATGATGGTTACATCATGATTTTTTGCGAAAATCGTGAAAAAGTGGATGTCCTCTTTTCTGATGGCAGTCGATTGGCAGGACTCTCCCGATCACGGAGAGACGTGCCGCTCCCAGATCGGCTGCCGTATTGCAGAGATATAGCGTGCAGACGAAACCAGTATTTTCATGATATGTCAATCTTCGGAAAGCTATATCTCATACAAATAGAGCCCGATCGGTGAAGGACCTACTTTCCCAGGATCGCGAGGATCCAGACTGTCGAACGGCATAAAAATCTCGACTACGAAAATGAGGCCGATTTTTGGCAAATTTAATGATGTAACCATCATGATTTTTTGCGAAAATCGTGAAAAAGTGGATGTCCCTTTTTCTGGTGTCAATCGGTTGGCAGGACTCTCCCGATCACGGAGAGACGTGCCGCTCCCAGATCGGCTGCCGTTTAGCAGAGATATAGCGTGCAGAAGAAACCAGTATTATCATGATATGTCAATCTTCGGAAGGCTATATCTCATACAAATAGGGCCCTATCGGTGAAGGACCTACTTTCGCAGGATCGCGAGGATCCAGACTGTCGAGTGGCATAAAAATCTCGACTACGAAAATGAGGCCGATTTTTGGCAAATTTAATGATGGTTACATCATGATTTTTTGCGAAAATCGTGAAAAAGTGGATGTCCCTTTTTCTGGTGTCAATCGGTTATCAGGACTCTCCCGATCACGGAGAGACGAGCCGCTCCCAGATCGGCTGCCGTATTGCAGAGATATAGCGTGCAGAAGAAACCAGTATTTTCATGATATGTCAATCTTCGGAAGGCTATATCTCATACAAATAGAGCCCGATCGGTGAAGGACCTACTTTCGCAGGATCGCGAGGATCCAGACTGTCGAGTGGCATAAAAATCTCGACTACGAAAATGATGGTTACATCATGATTTTTTGCGAAAATCGTGAAAAAGTGGATGTCCTCTTTTCTGATGGCAGTCGATTGGCAGGACTCTCCCGATCACGGAGAGACGTGCCGCTCCCAGATCGGCTGCCGTATTGCAGAGATATAGCGTGCAGACGAAACCAGTATTTTCATGATATGTCAATCTTCGGAAAGCTATATCTCATACAAATAGAGCCCGATCGGTGAAGGACCTACTTTCCCAGGATCGCGAGGATCCAGACTGTCGAACGGCATAAAAATCTCGACTACGAAAATGAGGCCGATTTTTGGCAAATTTAATGATGTAACCATCATGATTTTTTGCGAAAATCGTGAAAAAGTGGATGTCCCTTTTTCTGGTGTCAATCGGTTGGCAGGACTCTCCCGATCACGGAGAGACGTGCCGCTCCCAGATCGGCTGCCGTTTAGCAGAGATATAGCGTGCAGAAGAAACCAGTATTATCATGATATGTCAATCTTCGGAAGGCTATATCTCATACAAATAGGGCCCTATCGGTGAAGGACCTACTTTCGCAGGATCGCGAGGATCCAGACTGTCGAGTGGCATAAAAATCTCGACTACGAAAATGAGGCCGATTTTTGGCAAATTTAATGATGGTTACATCATGATTTTTTGCGAAAATCGTGAAAAAGTGGATGTCCCTTTTTCTGGTGTCAATCGGTTGGCAGGACTCTCCCGATCACGGAGAGACGTGCCGCTCCCAGATCGGCTGCCGTATTGCAGAGATATAGCGTGCAGAAGAAACCAGTATTTTCATGATATGTCAATCTTCGGAAAGCTATTTCTCATACAAATAGAGCCAGATCGGTGAAGGACCTACTTTCCCAGGATCGCGAGGATCCAGACTGTCGAACGGCATCAAAGTCTCGACTACGAAAATGAGGCCGATTTTTGGCAAATTTAATGATGTAACCATCATGATTTTTTGCGAAAATCGTGAAAAAGTGGATGTCCCTTTTTCTGGTGTCAATCGGTTATCAGGACTCTCCCGATCACGGAGAGACGTGCCGCTCCCAGATCGGCTGCCGTTTAGCAGAGATATAGCGTGCAGAAGAAACCAGTATTTTCATGATATGTCAATCTTCGGAAGGCTATATCTCATACAAATAGAGCCCGATCGGTGAAGGACCTACTTTGCCAGGATCGCGAAGATCCAGACTGTCGAACGGCATAAAAATCTCGACTACGAAAATGAGGCCGACTTTTGGCAAATTTAATGATTAACCATCATGATTTTTTGCGAAAATCGTGAAAAAGTGGATGTCCTCTTTTCTGATGGCAGTCGATTGGCAGGACTCTCCCGATCACGGAGAGACGTGCCGCTCCCAGATCGGCTGCCGTATTGCAGAGATATAGCGTGCAGAAGAAACCAGTATTTTCATGATATGTCAATCTTCGGAAGGCTATATCTCATACAAATAGGGCCCGATCGGTGAAGGACCTACTTTCCCAGGATCGCGGGGATCCAGACTGTCGAACGGCATCAAAATCTCGACTACGAAAATGAGGCCGATTTTTGGCAAATTTAGTGATGTAACCATCATGATTTTTTGCGAAAATCGTGAAAAAGTGGATGTCCTCTTTTCTGATGGCAGTCGATTGGCAGGACTCTCCCGATCACGGCGAGACGTGCCGCTCCCAGATCGGCTGCCGTATTGCAGAGATATAGCGTGCAGAAGAAACCAGTATTTTCATTATATGTCAATCTTCGGAAGGCTATATCTCATACAAATAGAGCCCGATCGGTGAAGGACCTACTTTGCCAGGATCGCGAAGATCCAGACTGTCGAACGGCATAAAAATCTCGACTACGAAAATGAGGCCGACTTTTGGCAAATTTAATGATGTAACCATCATGATTTTTTGCGAAAATCGTGAAAAAGTGGATGTCCTCTTTTCTGATGGCAGTCGATTGGCAGGACTCTCCCGATCACGGAGAGACGTGCCGCTCCCAGATCGGCTGCCGTATTGCAGAGATATAGCGTGCAGAAGAAACCAGTATTTTCATGATATGTCAATCTTCGGAAGGCTATATCTCATACAAATAGGGCCCGATCGGTGAAGGACCTACTTTCCCAGGATCGCGAGGATCCAGACTTTCGAGCGGCATCAAAATCTCGACTACGAAAATGAGGCCGATTTTTGGCAAATTTAATGATGTAACTATCATGATTTTTTGCGAAAATAGTGAAAAAGTGGATGTCCTCTTTTCTGATGGCAGTCGATTGGCAGGACTCTCCCGATCACGGAGAGACGTGCCGCTCCCAGATCGGCTTCCGGCTTTGGCCACAACTGTGCCAAAGGGCGCCGATGGTCTTCAAAATGGCCGCCACGGAAAATCTCCCCACAAATCCAATTGAGATGGCAGTGCCTCGATAGGTCGAGGCAGTTTCTCAATATCAATTGTGTTATTGATTAAAAATTTATACCGATGGTTTCATATCGATGATTATAAAAGTATCGATATTTGATTACGTTATCAATTATTTTGTAATTTTTAAAATACCAAAAAATACCGAAAATTACACTGCTTGTAGAACTTGAATTCGAATATTTACGGTATATTTTGAAAATGAGGCGGTATGTTTCGGTATATTGTTGAGGGTCGGACGGTATATTTTATCGATAAGTCCGCGGTCACACTGAGAAGCAGATAAAACGTAGAAATTAAATAGATTAGCTTAATAAATGTTAAGTTAAAAGTGTGGAAACCTGAGACTAAGGTAAGCAACACTTAGAACATAAGTTTATCTCAATATTAACGTCGTTGGGGGGGGGCGTCTTCGCTGCCTCTGTTCGGCGACACCCGCGCCACCACACGATAAAAAAATGGAGTACAGCCACGAAAATTTGCGGCCGTAGCTGCGAGTGCCACTTGCCGCTTCTGCACAAAAAATCAATAATCCGAAGTGCGCTTTCTGTTTTCAAATGCATTTTTGTTGACTTGTTTGCAGTGAAAGGATGTCGAAACGCAGCGCTGAAGATGCTACTGGCGGCAGCGGTAGCAGCTGCTTGGTGGCGGCGGCAGCGGCTGGACAGCCACCCATTAAGAAGGTGCACTTCGAGCCGCACCTCATTGGGCCGGTTTCCACTCTCGAGGAGATGGACATCAAGGTGCTCGAGTTCCAAAACAAGAAGCTTGCCCAGCGCATCGAACAGCGGATGCGCACCGAGGCTGAACTGAGACACCGCATTGAACAGCTGGAAAAGCGGCAAACGCAAGACGATGCCGTGCTGAACGTGGTGAATCGGTATTGGAATCAACTGAACGAGGACATCAGAGTCCTGCTGCAGCGATTCGATGCAGAGACGGCCGATGAGCTGGAGAACAAGAATGAGAACGAGGTGACCACTTCGTTTCTAACGCAACTCTCCACATGGGACAAGGAGGAACTGGACGAGAAGCTGGCCAACCGCGTCCAAGTGTCGAAACGTGCAGTGGCCAAGATCGTGCAGGTTATTGATCGGGTAATGCAGCGTAATGAGAAGATAACTCATGTTTTGAGAGGCGATAGCCTGTCGAGTGCAACAGGGTCCGGGGCCGCGGGAGCTAGTGGTGGAGATGAAGAGCAAAAGTCCAGTGGCGAGGCGGAAGCGGCTATCCTTCGAGTTCAGGCGCTCGAGGAGACGCTCAAGAAGACGCACATCGAGATCATGACCGAGAACCGCAGCCTTCAGAATCTGAACACGTCGCTGCACGAGAAATTCCACACAATGTCGCTAAAAATGAAGGAATACCAGGACGCCCTCACCGCGAAGGAGACGGAGAATGCCGAGCTCAAGAACCAAATCGATGAGCTGCAGTATGACCTGGAAAAGATCCACTGCCGCAACGACAAGCTCGAGAACCATCTGGCTGAGGCCATTGAGAAGCTGAAGGCCTATCACCAGATCTACGGCGATCCTAACAAGAGCAGCAACAGTGCCAAGACCCCAAGCACGGGTTCCGCCACTACCACAACCAGTGTGAACAGCCAGCTCCTGGAGGATTTGCAAAAAGAGCTGGAAGAGTATCGGGAATTGGCCAACAATCGATTGCAGGAGCTGGACAAGCTGCATGCAACGCATCGCGAGACCCTTAAAGAAGTAGAGAAGCTCAAGATGGATGTAAGTATATAGCCTTAGTTGATATACCAATTTATATACTCAATTCTCGATTTCATCAGATACGGCAACTACCTGAGTCGGTGATTGTGGAGACCACGGAGTACAAGTGTCTGCAATCTCAGTTCTCCGTTCTCTACAACGAGTCCATGCAGATTAAAACGATGCTTGACGAGACGCGGAACCTGTTGCAGACGAGCAAAAATCAACATCTCCGTCAGATCGAGGTGATGGAGAGCGAGGAGCTAATTGCCCAGAAGAAGGTGCGCAGCGAGATGATCCAAATGGAGGACGTCCTAGCCGCCATACGCAAGGAGTATGAAGTTTTGCGCATCGAATTCGAGCAAAATATGGCTGCCAACGAGCAGACGGCGCCCATCAACCGCGAAATGAGGCATCTCATTACCTCGCTGCAAAATCACAATGGCCAGCTCAAGGGCGAGGTGCAGAGGTACAAGAGAAAGTATAAGGACACGTCCACGGAAATTGTCAAGATGCGGAAGGAGCTGGACGATGCCCTGGCCAAGCTGGAGGGCAACAAACTTCAAGCAGCTACAAATGCTGCAGGCGAGGAGATCAAGCAGGAATCTGCGGCGAATGTAAAAGAAGAGAATGCCAACCACTCATCCTCCTCTGGGCAGACAAACAATACGAATGCCGGCAGCGACACCAACATAGCCAATATTAAAGAGGAGAACCCTGCCACGGCCGATGATGAAATGGATGACGAAGCTGGCAAGGATGTCAAGGATGGTATTAAACAGGAAAAGCTTAGCGCAGCAGAGACCGCGACAGCAGAGAAGAAGGACTCTCCTGGGCCACAAAACTCAACAGCAGGAGCCTCAAATGCTGGTTCAGGAAACGCCGTCAAAGCCGAAAAGGACTCCAAGGATGGTGTGAAAGCCAAGGACGTGAAGACCGTGGAAAGCGAAACGGTACGCGATCTCAAGGCCCAGCTTAAGTAGGTTCTATTCCATCTGAAATGGCGAACTGTTTTCCAACTTAATTGTATTTTTCTTGTTTTATAGGAAAGCGTTGAATGATCAGAAGGAGATGAAACTGCTGCTGGACATGTACAAAGGAGTCTCGAAGGATCAACGCGACAAAGTACAACTGATGGCCACCGAAAAGAAGCTCCGCTCTGAAATTGAGGAGCTGCGGCAACAGCTTAAGAAGCTGCAGGAGAGCAAGCGCGAAGAGCGGAAAAAGCTCGCCGACGAAGAGGCGCTACGGAAAATCAAGCAGCTCGAGGAGCAAAAGTACGAGCTTCAAAAGCAAATGGCCAACCATAAGCCCTCGGAGAACGCGTGGGGCGGTGCACCTGGCCCAGCGGGTAACTATACTCGGCCTTTTGTGGGCTCTCACGAGGAAGAGGCGCTGCTTAACGAAATGGAGGTCACGGGACAGGCTTTTGAGGACATGCAGGAGCAGAACTCGAGGCTCATCCAGCAACTGCGCGAGAAGGACGATGCCAACTTCAAGCTCATGTCGGAACGCATCAAGGCCAATCAGCTGCACAAGCTACTGAGGGAAGAGAAGACAGTGCTTGAGGACCAGATGGCCACTGCAACGAGTCAGATCGAAGCCATGCACGTCGTGCTGCGAAAGCTGGAGGAGAAGGAGCGCAGTCTACAAGCAACAGTGGCCTCGATGGAGAAGGAGCTGATGCTGAGGCAACAGGCAATGGAGATGCACAAGCGTAAGGCCATTGAGTCGGCGCAATCGGCGGCCGACTTGAAGCTCCATCTGGAGAAGTACCATGCACAGATGAAGGAGGCGCAGCAGGTGGTGGCTGAAAAGACGAGCTCCCTGGAAGCGGAGGCGTACAAGACGAAGCGGTTACATGAGGAGCTGGCACAGTTCAAGCGCAAGGCAGAGCGCATGAAGAAGATGGAAATGTCTGGCACAACCATCGACGAGGTGATGATCGAGGAGATCCGCGAGTACAAGGAGACGCTCACGTGTCCATCGTGCAAGGTGAAGCGAAAGGATGCAGTCTTGTCAAAGTGCTTCCACGTCTTCTGCTACGACTGCCTGCGCACACGGTACGAGACAAGGCAGCGAAAGTGTCCCAAATGCAACTGCGCCTTCGGCGCCAACGATTATCATAGGTTATATCTGCAGTAAATAAGCGATAGACCCCCTTAAAGGTAATTTAGGTACGTTTCGGCATGTCCTATTCACAACCACACACACGCACTCATAGACAGACATTCATGCCGAATTATTCATTATGAGCATATAATACGAGTATCTAATCTATGTATGTATGTACTAATCTTTTGTTTAAGTAGCCTCCGAATAACTCCCCGATTCCCACTGTGGGCACTTATTTGAATTTGTTCATATGGCGCCAAGCATCTCACTATGAGTTCCGCGAGACTTCGTCGCGGCTTTTTTATGTAGCTTCTAGTTTTTGTAAATCAAACTATTTTTAAATGATTTAATTTGAAACTAAATGTACGAACTCTAATAAATGGCTAAAAACTTTAATTTTAGATTCTAGAGTTAATTAATCTTTCAGTCCGTTTTCGCAGTTTGAAAATGTCTGGTTTTGGGGCGGTCGATAAATATACATAATATCTTATCGCACAATAACATCGATATACATATCACAGTACATATATTGATATGACAATCTTTTTAATTATACCCGATACTCGATTTGTGGTGAAAGTGGACGTGTAACGCCCAAAAGGAATCGTTTCCGACCCCATAAAGTATATATATTCTTGATCAGCATCAATAGCCGAGTCGATAGAGCCCTGTCTGTCTGTCCGTCCGTCCGTCTGTTCGTCTGTCCGTCCCCTTCAGCGCCTAGTGCTCAAGGACTATAAGAGCTAGAGCAACGATGTTTTGGATCCAGACTTCTGTGATATGTCACTGCTACATAAATATTTCAAAGCTTCGCCCCGCCCACACAAAGGACGAAAATCTGTGGCATCAACATTTTTAAAGATACGATAAAACCAAAAACGCAGACTCGTAGAGGATGACCGTATCTTCTAGAGTGTAAAATCTCAACCAGATCGTATAATTATTATAGCCAGAATCAAGAAAACAATTTGCAGTGGCTACGCAGCGCCCGACGTCACGCTCAGACTGATTTTCTGTCTCTCTCGCACGCACTCTTTGTCGTGTCGTTTAATATTAGCGCCGTCTGCCGGAGGAGAGCCATACTGACTTAGTATCGGGTATAACTGTAGAGTTGCGGTGTCCGCAGCAACTCACAACGTTCCCCCTCGTTTTTAATTTTAAATGTCGGAAAAAGGCCATTTCGAAGAGTGTATAACTGAGGTTTTTCAAAATGCTGCTTTCATCAAGACGCAAGACCATGCAAACCGTCGTATGAATGAAGCAAAAAGCATACGAAATCGCACAGCACAAAGAACTTTCCAACGAATTCAACAAAATAACGAAAATGTGCGTCTGAGTAGGTAACAATTCCTTGGTCGCTCATTTCCAAGAAACAAAACATTTTCACATGTTTAAGAGGTTGAATTTCAATGAAACCGAAATAGTAAATTTAGAGTAAACCTTACATTTTGATTCGCATAAAGTGGGGACAGATCTTGTGGCGTGGCTGGAATTTCTTGCTATACTTGTCAACTTTCCCTCAAAATTAGGATATGGGGGATCCAGACTGTCGATTGGCCTTAAAATCTCGACTAAAAACGATCAAGGTAAACAGACGCGCAGACTGACCCATTTTAGGAAACATTCTACTTATAAGAAAGTAGTGAGATGAGAGGAGATTCAATTACAAATAGTTTCGGGTTTCCAGATCGTGTCGTAATATGCATGGAAATCCGCCCCAACTCCCGAGATCCATCCATCCATTCCATTGAGAATTCCTGATTTAAAGCTTGGATCGAAAAACCAACCCAAGGGAGCCACAGAATAGAATAGAAGGCACTTTGCTTATTTACAACGAAAAGAACAATTTAAAGCCTAGAAATAGCTTGAAATAGCCTAGAATAGGCGAAAACTATTTGGTTAGGTCCTGTTCATTATAGGGGTACAGATTATAAAGCTAAATCCACATTTAAGGAATAAAGAATAGAGTATTTTGTATGGGTTCGTCGAAATTATGGACCGCTTTTGGATGTCGATATTCTTGTACATTATTTATCAGCAACTTGATCATCATCAATGACCGAAACGATATAGCTTTCTCTCTCTCTCTCAAACTCTTTCTCGTGCAGTTCAAGCCCCCTGATGGAAGGAAGCGAGATAGCAACACAGTTGGGTGGTTGGGGTGAGAAGTGAAATAGAGAGAGACAATGTAGCGGAATAGAGAATAGTAGCGGAAGAATGGAAAAAGATAAAGTAAATTAAATTCGAATTAAATAGGTAATTAGAATTAATAGTTATAACATTACGAGCTGTCGTGGTTCCTCTCTTTCATTCTATGTTTTTCCCATCTCTCATTCCAAGTGTTAGCAAGAATTGACAATTGCCGAGAGATATTGTAGAGAGATCACACCTCCCCGCATTAACCAAAAAATCAATTCCTTTCTTGAGCGAACAGCAATATCAAAAGACAGAAAGAGCCGTGGCCTTGGCGCGGCTCACACCGTTCCAGCTCGTTGAATTGGAGTGTTGTCCCCTTTCCAAAGGAGCACCATTAAACCAACTATATCGGTTCTGTACTTAAAAAGTATGGCTCGAAACGAATCTTAGAGTTACCTGCAATATAAAAATTCTGCTGTTCACCTCAGAGATAGTTAATGGTAAAAGTATATTTGATGTGCTCCTAATCACATTATTAGATCGACCCATAAATTATGGAATCTTATCTTTGATCTTTGCATAGAAATACTTTTTATTGGGATGCTATTCAAAGACTGTAGGGAATATTCCATTCATAAAAGCTCGACATTCTTCGATTTCGCTTTTTCGGCGTTGGTACCATATGCACCTTCGATGAGTTTTAAATTTTTAATGGCTTTAGGTCACGCCCATCCAATTTCAATAATTATTTGTGCACAATGACCATAACAATACATATAGCAAATTATCCCAGTCTAGCCATATAATTTGGGGCCACTAATTGAGACCCGAAAGACTGCGAATGCCATAAAAGTTTAGGCTTCGCATTGGGTTCAATCAGTTTTTGAATTATCCTTTGAAATGCAGGACCTTCTGGATCAGGAACTGGATCGTATGGACAAGCTGCCAAAGCAAGGTCTGTTCTGGGTGGAGCTCAGCGCCTATGCTCTTGGTATCAACATAGCTCCGCGGAAGCGTAGCTCCAAGCACTGCCGACTGTAAGTACATACATACATGTACAAGGAATTTTTCATTGGGAATTTCGTGATGATTTCATGTTTTTTTTATATAGGACGCTCATTGTGGTCTTGCTTGTCAATTTGAGCATAATCTACAGCCTAGTGGCGTTTATTATGGCTAATTTTCAGGTCTCCTTTGAGACCTACGTTGAGGTTCGCTTGGGCTATCACTTGATTGCATACGAATAACTAACCGTTCTGAGTTTCCTTCAGGCTGTGCTGCTCACCTTCCAACTTAGTGTTGGGGTGGTCAAGATGTTACACTTTCAAAACAGCTTGGGAGCATCAGTACAATTGGTGCATTCGACGGAGACAGGACAGGTACTGAAATCATTGGGTCTCTTCGATTTGGGTATGAATAACACAAAATCTGCAAATGCAAAATCCGCAATATCTTTCTAATGAAACTTGTCTTAGATTTGCCTCGAAAACAGGATCTCCTTAGGTCTTTGAGATCAATATTGCTCGACAATTGGCTGATCATCGATCGCCAGGTCATGTTTTTCTTCAAAATTGTCACTATGCCGGTGCTCTACTACACAATGCGTCCATACTTTCAGTACATCTTCGATTGCTATATTATTCGAGATACGTGTGAAATGACCCTGAGTAAGTGCTGACTCGGAAAGTAATGGTCATTTCATAATCCCTTTATCTTCATAGCTTATCCTGCTATAGTACCTTTTGTGAAGCTTGGAGCGTATGAATTTCCTTCCTACGTGGTTCGATTCTTTCTTTTGCAAAGTGGTCCTCTTTGGTGCTTTTTTGGTAAGTAGCTAAACTGCTAATATCAATCTGACACTAATCGCAATGCCCCTGTCAGCTGTATTTGGCTTCAATAGCCTCTTTGTGGTGCTCACAAGGTACGAGTCGGGTCTTATTAAGGTCCTACGATACTTGGTGCAAAACTCCACGTCGGACAACTTGGTGCCCAAGCATCTACGGGTGCGGTATCTTCGATGTTGCGTCCGACTCTTTGCTCGTATTGCGAAGTAAGTAGGGGTTCCACAAAACCCATCTTTCTTTACTAAATTTCTTTGCAGTCATCATAACCAGATAGAAAACCTCTTCAAATACATTATCCTGGTGCAGTGTTCCGTCAGCAGCGTCCTCATATGCATGCTACTATATAAGATTAGCACCGTCTTGGTGTGTTATTGGTTGTATGTATGAGTTTACTACATCAATTAATGGTGGCTCTGGTTTTTTAGGAAGTGGGCTGGGTATGGATGGGCATGATTATGGTGTACTTTGTGACAATAACTCTGGAGATCAGCTTGTACAATGTAAGCGCGCAGAAAGTGGAGACCCAGAGCGAGCTGCTCTTCTATGACTGGTACAACTGTGGCTGGTATAATGAATCGAGGGACTTTAAGTTCATGATTAAAATGATGCTTCTCTTCTCTCGACGAACATTTGTCTTGAGCGTTGGCGGCTTTACCAACCTCTCGCACAAGTTCCTAGTACAGGTTATGCTCCTAGATATGCTAAATGAAGAATTTGAATTAATTTGAATTAAACCACAATCCCGCAGGTCTTTCGGCTGAGTGGAAATTTCTTCTTGCTATTGCGGAATATGAACAACAAATAAGCGGAGTTTGGTTTATACAAAATTACAACGTTGGAAAAGTTATATTTTGAAGTGAAATCTTTAGGCAACTTATACACAAAGACACATGTTGCAATTGGCACATTAAACGTAGATGACAAATATGTTAATATAAGTATATTAAAAGTATACAGAATAGATTTCAGGCTGGAACAAAGGCTGAGATAGAGAAATGCAATTGGATTATCTGATTGGAGTACAAGGTTTTCGTATTTCCTTTTTTTTTTTTGTATTTGTATCTGTGCTTTTCCTTTCTTTAATATATAATACAGTCAGCCCATTCCATCCATGGCTGGCTTGAACGCGGTACGTGGTGAAGCACAGCTGGCAGTTGTTTCTCGACAGTGGCATCATTCGATTGCATTATAGTATATGGCATGATGCGTTAAAGCTTAACGTGGGTTAGTTGATCTCTTTTGTGGAACCTTGTCTTGTCACTAATCAAAATATTTCGTCTAAGGCACTAAAATTACATAATTTCATGCAACGACTACGTTCTATCATAAATCTGATTTGTTCGTCTCGTTCGACTCCTCCTCGTTCTTAGGGTTAATTGAAGTAGTTGTTATTGGGAGTGGGTCTAGTTCTAGCTCCTCGTCTAGGGCTCCAGACGATTGCGACTAAAGCACTTGTTGGGTAGTGCCTTCGATATTTGACCAATATTATCGACCTCCTTCATCAGCTCCTTCAGCTCGGAGCCGTACTTGTCGATCAGATTTTTCTGTATGGTGCGCTGCTCCCGGTACTTTTCAATGCGTCCCGTGAGGTTCACGCGATTGATCTCGCCCTCGACAATAGTCAACCGATTCTCTGAAAGATATAGTTAAAATCGAATTAGTTACCTGATGTTTGAGTGCGAGGAACATGTGGCTCGACTTACCCAATTTATCCAAATCAGCTGTATTGATGTCCTTCAGATTCTCCAGCTCATCCTTGATTGCCGTCAGCTCGGCGTTGGCCTTCTCGATCTGCTTCTGCGCCTCCTGTGTGTCGGCCTTGGCCTGGCCCACCTTTCGCTTGGCATCATCCACGAGATTGTCGTCTTTGGTGGAGCTTTCTTCCAGCTTGAAGATGTCCATCTCGGTCAGCTTTACGCGATGGTTCAGCTGATCGGCCTCATCGCGCAAGTTCCTGGCAGCCACCTTCGTCTCGTTTGCCTTGCGGCGAATAAGCTCTGCATCCTGTCGGGCAGAGGGAACTTAGATTGAACTAAGTCGGAAGGATAGAGAGATCGCTTACCTTTGAGGCCTGCTCGGCATACTTCTTCTGCGCCTCCTGGGCATTCTTTTTGGCCTCGTTGGCATTCTTGTTGGCTCCGTCTAAAGCCTCGCCCGCCTGACCGATGAGGCTCTCGGCGTTCTGTATCTCCAGCTCGATGTTTGGAACTGTTTGCAGTGCCTGAGCAGCACTCTCGGATGACCGCTGGACATCCGACTGGAACCCGGCCAGCGTATTGTAGGTGTTGTTTGCCTCCTTCAGTGTGTTGTCACCCTGCTCCACTGCCTTTGTGGCCTTGTCGTGTGCAGTCTTGGCGCGATTCAGCAGCTCAATGTCGTCTTGTTTCTGTTTGTCAGCTCTGCGGGGTGGGACAGTGATTAGTTGGACAATGTGCATCAGGTAACATAATGGAACCTACCGCTCCAGCAGAACCTCAGCCAGGGTGCGTTCCTCTTCGAAGTCGGCAAAGACCTCGCCGTTGCTGTTCGACAGCTCGTTGATCTGCTTGAGGAGAAGATCGGCGCGCTCGTTGGCTGCCACGGCGTCCCGCTTTAGCTGGTTGATGTCAATGTTCGGCTGTGACTGCCTGTTCACGTCGTTAAGGAGGGTAAGGGCTGTATCGTAGACCTCGTTGGCCTTGCGCAGCGCCTCCTTGGAGGTCTGAGCCACGGCACCCAGAGACTGCTTCACCTGGTCCAGTTCGAGCCGAACTTCGGAGCGTAGCTCCACACTAATCTTTTGCTGCAGATCGATGGCATTCTTGGCCAAAAGGTGGGCCTTTTCCACGGCATCCATGGCGTCCTTGGCGTTCTTCAGATCGAACTGCGCCTCCGACTCCAGTTTGTCGGCCAGTGCGCGTGCCTCGCGTGAAATGTCCGAAATCTGCTGCGACTGCTGGCCGAACTCCACGGACTTGTCCTTGGCCTTGGCCAATGCCTGGGTACCCTCGTCGTTGAGTAGATCGAGGGCCTGCTGCAGCTCTCTCTTTGCATTCTCGGTAATATCGTGAAGAATCGTGTAGTTCTTGCGGGCCTTGTCTATCTCAACGTTGGCATCCTCTTGCAGTTTGTCTGCACTTTGCAGATGTTCCCGCACGCTGTCCAGTCGCTTGTGGAGGTCATCGATGACCTCTGCATAGGTCTGGCCGCCTTCGCCGACATTGTCGCGGGCGTCCTGGGACAGCAGGGCAACCTTCTCCTGCACCGCCCGCAGCTTGGCCTCGAACTCCTCGTCATTGGTCACCGGCGTGCGAGCAATCTCGTCCAGGGTGGAGCTCAAGTTTGCCAGCTTAGCGCGATGCAGATTGGCGGCGTCCTGCACCAGGTTGTAGCAGTCCGGACAGTCGATGCAGCCGCGATGGCGATCGTACTTGTTCTCTTTGCAGCGGTCGCAGCGACGTCCCTCCACGTTGTCATTGCAAGGACACTGTCCGCTCTGGTCGCACTGGAAGCCCTTGGAGCCGCTCTCGTCGCACTCGCACGGCTTGCAGCCTTCCGAGGAGAAGCCGTAGAAGTAATTGGCGCACTGGTCACATCGCAAACCCACCACGCCCGGCTTGCAGTGGCACTGGCCCGAGTAGCGGTCGCAGGTGGAGTTGAAGCTGCCCACGGGGTCGCACAGGCAGTTTTCGCACCCGTTCCCGGAGCGTATGTTGAAGTATCCCGGCTGGCACTCGCCACAGTCGCGGCCGATGACGTTTGGCTTGCACTGGCACTGGCCGGTAACCTGGTCGCAACGCGAAATGCTCTGCTCGTCCTGCTCCGTGCCCGCCTCGTAGCAGCTGCAGCGGTCACACTTGCCGTGGGGCAGGGAGAGCGGGTCACCAAAGTGCCCGGGCAGGCACTGGTCGCAGTGCTCTCCGGCAGTGTTGTGGATACACTTCAGGCACTCGCCCGTGGTGCGGTTGCAGTTACCCACCGCATTAGGGTCCACGTTTCCGTTGCAGTCGCAGCCCGTGCAGGTCTGCACGGTGCCCAGGAGACCGGTGGGGTCTCCGAAGAAGCCGTCGCTGCACTGCTCGCATCGGGAGCCAAAGTATCCCACTGGACACTCCGTGCAGATGACCGTGTCGCCGTTGATTTGCAGACAGGCCCCATCATTGGGACAGGGACAGCGCTTGCAGTCGTAGGGAGTTCCACCTAGGGCGACTCCGTAAAAGCCCTTGGCACACTGGTCGCAGTTGTCGCCGAAGGTGTTGTGCTGGCAGATGCAGCGACCGGTCTCCGAGTCGCAGATGTCGGCATGTCCGTGGCAGTCACAGGGGATGCACGGCATGAAGGGTCCACCTCGGGCCGGGCTATGGCGGTAGCCGGGAGCGCAGGACTCGCAGAACTGGCCCAGATAGCCCTCGGGACAGGTACACTGCTCGATCCAGGTGGCCGGGTGGCCGGCTGCACCGCGATGCGCCGTGTGCAGCTCTACATCGTCGAGAATGGCCTCGCCTTGGACCGAGTAGGTGGCACGGATCTTGATGGCCGTCAGATTGGAGAGGATGGAGAGGAAGCCCCTGGCCGACTGACTTGGCTGCCATTGGTAATCGTGGTGCTCGTGCAGACGGAACGTGTACTCCTTCACATTTTGGTCGGGGATGCCGTTGCCCTGGGCGAAGATGGGCAGCGAGATCCTGCTGCCAGCGCCCTCCAGGATCACGTCGTTGGCGCTGGTGCTCGGCCCCACCTGACCCACCAGCTGTAGCTTGAACTTGAGGTCGCGGTTGTATGAAGCACGTTGATCCCCCAGGAAGCGATCAGGGGCCTGGAAGTAGACGAATTCGTTGCCCTGGGCCGTGGTCCCGATGCTGCGGCTGTACTGGTTGTACTTGATGTCCACCTCGCGACGGTTTAGATCGATGGCCGTCCAGCGCTCCTTGAACTTGTTGAAGTTGGAGGCCACGGAGACAATCGAGTAGCCCGGTGCCGTCTGGCACTCGGAAGTGTGGCCGTAGCAGAAGCAGGGCGTGCACCCAAAGCGATTGATCTTGTCCAGGTTGAAGAAGCCAGGCTTGCACCTAAGAGGAGGAGAGTGAACATTAGGATAAGATAGGATCGTCCAGATGGATTCGTTCGTTGGGTGGTTGGGGGAAAGGGGGGTTTCTTACTCATTGCACCGCCTGCCCTCCACATTCTCCTTGCAGAAGCAGATGCCACTCTCCGCATCGCAGGCTGGAGTGTTCTCATGGGAACCCCGACCGTCGCAGCCACAGGGCTGGCAGCCATGAGGTCCGAACTGGTAGTAGTTGTTGTCGCAGCGATCGCATTTGTCCCCCGTCACGCCCGGCTTGCACTGGCACTTGCCCTGGCTGTTGCACTGCAGCGAGCGGGATCCAATAGAGTCGCAGCCACAGTTGACACAGTACCCATCCTCGCGCATGTAAAAGTTCTCCTTGCAGCGTTCGCAGTTGGGTCCATCACGATTCTCGCGACAGTCCAAGCAGTGGCCGCCATGACCCGTCTGGTTGAAGAGATGGGCATCAAAGAAGCATTTGTCCGCCAATCCATTGCAGTTGCAGGCTGTGAAAGGAGAAACATCAAACATCAAAAGAGGTTCCTGTAGAAGTTCTCTGTCTGTTTATACAGTTGATCAGATACCAATGGGCTGGCCCTGTCCCAATGAGATTGGTCTGGAGGCTGTAGTCACGGGACCAGGCCTGGCCTTGCACAGAGGACACGGACACCACCAAGAGGAGGACCGCAGACAACCAAAGCAGCATCATGACTGATTCGATTGATGGGTCGTCTTCTGTCGGATGTGAGTAGCGGCTAACGGAAAAGTAGTTTGTCCTTATATAGAAAGCATTACCGAGATACAGTGGGCTGCTGCTGTTGAAAGCCAGAGCTCGTCTAACCCAACATAAATGAGAGCCACTGTGCCAACCTGTTTGCTCTCTGTTTCCCCCTACACTGAGGAAAACGTGTCTCCTAGAAAAGACTTTCGCTATTTAGCTGTGAGAACTATGCAGTATTAAACAAAATTTTGAATTCAATTGAATGAACAGCAGTCTACCTATCACAAAATATCATTGGTTGTTGTTTAGTCCTATTCTAGACAAACTGTCTCAAGACTGGGAATATATTTTCCCTCCGATTCCATCATCTCTTCTAAATTGTTTCCAGTTAATAATTCCCATCCTACCTTTGCACTCGTTGACTTCCGTTGAGGTGGCCCTCTTCCACTTGACGTCATTGTACAGGGGCAGACAGCGGTCACAGTCGGGTCCATCGGTGTTGTGGCGACACTCGCACACCAGCGTCCTCTCTCCGTGCATACCCGTGCTGGCGACGCACTTGCTGGCGTGTCCGTTACACTTGCATCTGGCACCCACGGCGATGTCACTGATGGCATAGAAGTAGGACTTCAGCACCTGGGGATCACCGAACAACTCGTCGCCGAAGGTGTTGAGGCGATCCAGCGTGATGCGGATGTCGGTGGCCGTGACCCAGTCCTGCAGCTCCAGGCTGCGCTCGAAATTGATGCCACTAGGACGACCCTCGAGGGTGGAGAATGCGATCTCGCCGTCGCGCAGCGGGGAAATGTCACTGTACTCGCTGGTGCAGAGTGCATGGGCCTCGCCCTCGCCCTTGCGGATGGCCCGGGAGTCGGGCAGGAAGTAGGTGTCCCTACAGGTGGCACTGTAGTACTGGTAGGGAATCCAGGCACCGTTCTCCGAAGTCCGCTTATAGATCGTGAAGGACTCGGGCCGAGGAGAGCGGAACAGAATTCGAACATAGGTGATGTCATAGGATTTTCCTGAAATATTTTAGGGATACAATATTAACTGGATTTTCTCGGCTCTAAACGTTGATCTACTCACGTAAGTGGAGCGTCAGATTCACATAGTTGGGATGCTGTATCCCCTCGAACATGGTCTCCGATTGCCACCAGGATGGATTCTGCGGATCGTGCAGGTCCGTCAGAAATGAGGGATTGTGATCTTCGTATCTGCAAGGGAGAAAGATCCAATAAATAGCGGCATCCGTTTGGCTAGCTTCGATTTGGGATTTTACACTCACCTGCAAAACTCGCAATTCTTGTGATTGGGATTCTGTATGCAGAAGTGTGTGTCACTCTGCTCGCCGCAGGTGTTGGTCGACTCGAATTGCAGTTGGTATGCGGCATTGATGAACTCGGGAAGGCATTTCTATTAAGGATGAACAGATGACTCAATATTTACCATCTCAATGAATATTCTCTTAATTGCTCAATTGGTCTGTATCTTTCATTTGAATTTGACCCCCCAAAACGGAATGAATAAATACTTGAGCCACTTATAATTTCTTTCAATTGGTCTGTGGACAAACAAATATTGGGGGGCGACTCTCTATTCCTCCCGCACTTACCTGCGGTCTGCCATAGGGATCGTAGCACTCGAGGGCCGGCATGAACGTGGTGGCGCGTAGCTCGTGTCCGGCAGAGTTAATGGGTGTGCGTTGGGCGCCGAACGCGTCTGGGGTACAGCAGGAAAGTAGGACGCCGACCAGCAGCAAGCGCGCCGTGGAGGAGCCACATAGGCTCCACCTGCTGCGCTTCATGGTGGGTTTCGTTGGGTGGTTTAGCCTTTCGCTTAGAGTCTATAGGTAGGTGACAGGATACTTGGGAACACTATTTCGAGTATCTGTATTCTAGGTGGGTTTCCTCTCAGTTTCGTCGTCGTTCCACAGCTCAATTCATAACTGGATCGTTGCTCTTACTGCTGGAGGTTGGTGAGCGACTTCCGTCATATGCTGGAAAAATGCATTGGTTCATCATGAGTCAACTAATATCATCTAAGAATCAATCCCCGAAATCTGGAAACATGTGTGCCACATATTGTGGCAGATATACTCGCAAACACGCAAAGAGGAAGACCATATTCCGGGACGGGTTTTTAATTAGTTCCTCGGACAAATGGCTCGAAAAATAAACTTTGCCCGACCAGTTCACGCAATGAGCTCTGTGAGACGCGTCTGGCCGGCCTTCCAGTAGTACATTTGGATAAACAGAAACCAAAAGCAGAACAACAAAAAACCAAAAAACAAAACTGCAAATGAAAATTTCAAACAACTGCCAGCCGCAAGCAGAGAGAGAGACATAAATAAACTAAAAAGATATGCGCTGGAAACGAAATGAGCTCCGAACAGTTCTGTATAGTATGTTTGCTTCCTATAATGTACATACAATGTACTAACAGTCTCCCAGTCCCCTGGCTCTATTTGCGCTATTCGGGAACTTGAAATAATTATATCCGATGATTTCATTCACTCCGCCCAGAGGCACAGTCATTCACATGTGCTGTGCCATTTAATAATGGGCCTGCTCAAATTTTTGCTGCAGTCTGTGGATGCATTCTTAATCCCCGGCAAGGCTAGATTCATTTAAGCTATCCTAAGATCCCAGATTCAGTATCTTTATGTACGAATTCAGTTAGGCGGTTGGTCTGAGGCACTAATTAGCAAATATTTGCCGCAAGTACTAGCTGGCGATGATATCACCCTTTATAGAGCGGGGTCCTAGCAAGAGCCACACAAGATGAGAAGAAGCTAAGATGTTCGGCTTTTGAGAGCAAGAAAATTCCAGTTCTTGTGGGTAAGATTCGGAACGCGAACCCAGTGCAAGCTGATACCGCCAGCACCAAGAGGAATGCAGAGCTCTGAAATGTTCCATGACTTGTGTTCTATAATAACTTAAGTTTCCCAAACGGTATTCCTGGAACTATGCTCTTTCACTCGCCGCTCGTGCCTCGTGTTTCATTCTATTCCTACTGCTATGATCAGTTAATTTGTCAACAAACTAGGATCCGATCCAGAGATTCGTAGATTATATACATTTTTTTTCTTTCATGTTTTTATCAATGGTACATAATTAATTTCCCCTGAGGCGTAGCACAGATTCAGATTCGTTGGTTTCTTGTACGATTATAGTCGAAATGTGTACTATGTTTTTGCTTATCAGTCCCGGGTCACAAGAACGGCTTCGCTTCGAGTCCGAATTGAGCACATGAAATCGTTCTGGGGTCTGTGTTGTCAGGCTGGGGCTCATGGTGGGGCTCATGGAGTCTCCGATTTCGTTTCGACTTCCAGCCTGAGAACCCTTTGCAGGCGGGCGAGTTCAGCTGAGGCCAACTCACCAGAACACACACTGATATTGTATGTACACACAATATGTACGATCAGATCTGTGTACTTATGTATGTATGTATATAGTCCGAATGAACATCCGCTCCATTCAGATTTCATTTGCTGAGCGGGAGCGGCCCAAGAGCTCTGTGTGTGGACGCGATACGCGCCTATGAACACGAGTTCCTTTTGCGATAAGAATTTGGGGCTACGAACTAGCCCGTCTCCACATAGTGTGATATCAGACTCTATATAAAGACGACTTGGCTTTGGGAGCCACAGATCTGATTCGATCCGCTGCCCTGCCCTGCTCTACGCTGCCCTGCGCTGTGGCGTTTGAAACTGCTTTTTTGTTTGCACCTTTTCGCCTGTATCTTTATCGCAGCGTTTGTTTTTATCCACTGCTTCACTACAAACTCACACACACAGACACAACGTTAGCACACACACTTAGACGTAGCCAGCAGGTAGAGAAGAGGAAAAACAGAAAAAAAACACACTCAAAAAGAGCACTCCCGAACGCACTCAAGATACTTTTACGAACTCCGAACCGCGTTTCGTATCTTACAGATGCACAGATGCAAGAGCGCAACAACTGGCGTTATTTTCGTTTATTTATCGGCTATTTTTGTGGTAGATACATTTTCTGTTTCTGTTTCGGTGTTTTAGGTAGTCCAGATTACATGCTGCTGCTGCATGTGCCTGACACTTTTGGGGGATTTCAGATCTCCCAAATATTCCTGATATTATTAATAGGACAATTGTTGCAGGGGTTATTTTCATTTGGGTTTCTTTCATTTAGATTTCAATGGAAGTGTGCACACTTTTCTGAATTTTTCTACCATTTCACTTTTCTGCTGACTGTTGTCGTCGCACTCGTATTATGTTGCTCTGTTTTCCCTACCACATTGTACGCGTTTCATTCGTGTAATTGTATCAGCACATCGAAGGCAAGAACCTTTCGAGTAAACACTTTGTCATATGGCCATAGCCACACACACACAATAAACACAAGATACTTTTTATCTAGAGGTTTTCTTTTTGCCTGGCTGGTCCCTGTCTCTGGCCCGCAGCAGCAAGACAGTCAAAAAAAAAAAATAAAGTGACCCAAGAAAACTTGAGACTCCTCCGCCTCGCTCCGCTCCGCTCCGCACGACACTGCACCACACAACCACACCACATTTACAATGGAGTGGGCTCCACATCCACAGAGCACCCGATCACCGATCACTTACTCGTCGCTCAGGAGAGACAGGCAACAACCGCAACGCTCAACGGATTTTCGAGGAATGCGACGATCGGCCGATCGCAACTCTCAGTCGAGTGAAACTCTATGCGGAGCGGCTCTCTTTGTATCTGTATCTGTGAGTGTGCTCAGAGCGGGCACAGATCTTGCTGGACTTGTGGGCTCTCTGTCCCAGAAGATTCAGATGATCTTCAGTGCTATGGTACTCGCACTTTAATTGCTCTGCTCTTCGTTTTCGTTGGGCTTCATATTTCCTAAGTGAAATACCATTTAATCTGGTAAATATTTGAGCAGTGATTGTCTTATAAGAGTTGTCTAAATAGGTTTTCTATGTGGCTCGGTAATAGCCAGGAAGCTGTGCAGTGCCGCTCTCTGCTCTACATTTCGTCTAGTTTTTAGTTTTTGGAGTTAGCAGGTTATCGCTCGGGCAGCTGATAAGAAGGTTATTGTACGACAAAACGTCGCAGCAGTTTCGGTTTCATTGAAGAAATCATATTCTTTTCGAACTGAAATTCAATTTCTGAATAAACTAATCTGATGAATACATGTACATATATGTATATACTGTAATAGCTACGGAACTATCATTTATTAATACATAGTAAAAACGCTCTTTTAATAAAAGGAAATTTTTAAAAATTTTTGTAGGCCTGAGTTTACGTTTGTGGGCGAAGGTAGTTCCGGATATAGTTCTGGCAATATTTATTTTAAAAGTACATTATTTAGATAGTATAATTTAAGTTGAGTTCCGCTTTAAAAGCTGTAAATTGAAAATATTTCAAAATAAATTTAATTTCTAGTTCAAATAATTTTACACTGGCGCCATTTGGTTGCGTCCGCAGAAATTTGGAAACTTTATAACAGAGCTTTTAATTTGATCAATAGTGTTGACAACGGACGGCGCCAACAGTGTTCGATAACACACTTATACTAAGCCCCGCGATTTTGATATTATTTAAAACTTCCCATCACACTGAAACCACGCCAATAATTGGTTTATATTCATATAAAAGTAAATACTTGGACTGTGTCATGCCGGAGACTCAGTTTTTTTTTACATAGGATGACAAAGAGTTGCGTCCTTTTCGAACGCAGAAATATTCGATTAGTTTCCCCCTAAAATAAACTAATTGTATCATTAGATAAGGCATTATTTTGAATTCATGAATCCATCCATATATGGGAGGAAAATATCGGTTGTTTTAATGTTGAGAGGAAGATCTCAGACAAACTCTACAAAGAAATTATTGAAATTATTAAATATATATGAGCATCAAGTCTTTTCCATAATTTTGTTGATTTCATAATTTCAGTAGCTTTCCTGCTTGTTTCAGCAACACAAATCAGCTCTTCTCATGCCGAAATACTCTACGTCTGCCAGTGTTAACGCCTATTCTGCGTCACTGCATTTATTCCGATATCGATACGAAACGCGTGGCAGTGTAAAAAGGTAATGAGTGACGATATATAAACTTGCACAGCTAAAAGCTTCTTGGCAGCTATCGATACCAATGCCAGACGTTTGCCAGCACTATGCTTTGCGCGTCTTATTTGATTTCAATTGAACACGCTGCTCAGTTTACCATTACTTAAATGAGTTTTTTCAAATTTAAAACAAAAAATCTCCTTCCGTGCAATATATAGATTTTATTTCAATTTTCATAAGGAATTAAGTTATTTAATGAAAGTATTGTACGAGTATTGTATTGGTAGTCAGTTAGAAGAACAAGATTCAAGCTAAATTGTGATTAGAGAGTAGGAAGAATACTAATTCCTTCGGTTAAGAAGACAATCTGGCGTTCAAGGCACTTGAAGGACGAGCATTTATTTATCCTGCTCTTCCTCGTCCTCAATGTTGATCTTGATAATGTTGACCGTGGGCCCCGGCGGTTCACTGCCACGCGTCTCTGGCAGCCCATTTTCCGGCGGCACCGCCTCCACAATGCACTCATCGCTGCCGGTGGTGCTGATGGTGATTGTGGGTATGTTATCGGACCAAATGGAGCTCTGCGAGTCCTGCCTCATGGTGCGACGTCGCTGGGAGGCGCTTCGGTTGGGAAATGTGATGGGTCCGGGCAAATCCAGTTCCTCCAAGTCATCCATTGTGGCCAATGTGGCCGTTGGGGTGGTCACCCCTGGCGGTGGTTTGGGTGGCCGCGAATTAGGACGACCAGACGATGAGGATGTACCGCTGCCAAAATGCAGAGGTGCACTGGGCGTTGGAGATTCTGGTTCCGGTGTAGGTGGCATCTCGAGGGCAGTGGCGCTGGAGTTGCTCGACAATACTGAAGGTGGTGGGGGCGGTGTGTAGGCCAAATATGTGGGCGTGGTAGGACCAGGAGACTCATCCGAGCCCTGCTCCACATCGTCCTTCTTGAGGTTTACAGCCTCGCGTACGAGGGCGAGAAGAGAGCCAATCTTCTTACGCCCCTGTCGCGAGAGGACAGACAACTGGCGCTGATGATGGCCCTGACTGGGCGTGGGTGAGGGCAGGTTCGGCTGCTGCTCCTCTCCGCCGGCCACCTCGCTGCTTAGGTGATCCGAGGCGGGCACATCTGAGAGTCCACCAGCCTTGCTCTTCTCCACGCTCCTCTCATCGAACTTGAACACTTCAGGCTCTGGCTTAGCAACCGCATTATTTGACTTGATTTTGTGCTTGCGAAACTTGAACTTTCCGAGGCCAATAGCCTCGAGTCCTCCGCCGCCTCCTCCGCCGCCTCCGCCTCCGCCACTTCCACCTCCGCTTTCCTTGGGCGATGGCAAGGGTTTATCTTCTACCTCCTGCGGCGGCTTCTTTTCGTCAACTATGTGGAATTTGCTCTTGGCCAGCGGAGGCGTTTCGGGTGTTGACTCCTCTGCTGTCTGTTGGACGCGCTCTGTCGTGGGTGTCTGCGGCTCTGGTGTGGGTGGCTTCGACTCGTCCTCCCCTTGCTCCTTGTGGCGACGTAGCAAGCTGGCGCGGCGCTCGCTGACAATCCTTGAATTTGTATCCGGATCATGTTCATTCTCCTTGGGCGACTCGTAGGGGGGCGGTTGCTTGTGCCTGGGCTCCTTTTTCTCTTTCATGCTGCCTCTATCTCTTCGCTCGTGTTTCTCGACTTTAAAACGGCTTTTGGGATGCGGCTCCTTCACGGGAAAGTTGCCACCAATTCCGCCACCCGCCCCTGAACTGCTGGCCACTCCTCCACCATTGGCAGCCACAATGGAACTGGCCCGGGCCCGTTCCTGCTTGGCAATCTGCACAATGTCCACCAGCGAGGGCTTCCGAGTGCGACGAATCTGCTGCAGTCGCGACAGGCCGAACCGCTTGTCCTTGGCCTCCTCATCGTGGGGCAGCGAGTCCTGGTGCTCAGTGTCCGTATCGTCGTCATCGCGTCGCACAAAGGAGTCTTCGTCCGAGGTGGCCGAGCCCTTGCGTAGGGCCTTCTTCATGATGCGTGAGATAAGCTCTGGGGAGGAGAGAGTCAGAACAAATGATTTGCAAGCTGAGATAGGATATATTTCTTCTTGGGCTTACCCTTTCTGGCCTGATTCTTGTACTCCTCCGTGTCGAAATCGGGCTGCTGCGTGGGGGTGACTGGCGAGGATGCTTCGAGTACCTTTCGCCAGCGATTTGTCAACGTTGTCGCCGTCGGTTCCGCCTGCTTGACCTCGGGCACCTTGAAGATCTTCTTGCGCTCCTCCTCGCGCTCCTTCTGCAGCTGCGTCCGCAGGTCCTGGTTGGCTTCGCGCAGGGCGCCCGTCAGCGACACCAGATAGTAGATGATCAGGATGAGTAGGAGCAGCAAGGGAATCACGGTGCTCGATGAGGTCAGGTAGTCCAGGGGTTCATGGAGTTGTCTGAAATTAGGCAATAATACCCAATGACTACCTCGGTTCTTTGGTTTGCATGAGATTCCTTGTCATCTTACTGGGGCAGGGCATTACGGGTGGTATTTGTAATGAACTCGGCAATCCGGTTGTACTCCGAGAAGGGTCCACAGTGCCAGGAGGGGCGCAGCCAGACAATGGCATATCCCACGGGTAGCACACAAAGGAACAACATGGTCAGCAGCAGTGACAGGTAGAAGTTGTTTGACTTGGAGGCCCTACAAGAAGAGATGGCACTGGATTAGCAGCCATTCCATTAACCCAATTCAGCCACCCAATAGGGGACACTCACTTGAAAACGACCTCGTGGGGCACGTTGCAGGTGAGGACTATCCACGACCTGAAGTACATCATAATCATCAGCTTGACCAGGTTGATGAGTACCAGGCCCGGCGAGAAGAATATGCCCATCCACACTTGGCCCTGGTTATTAATCAACGTCAGGATGTTCTCGGCTATCTTGAAGTCCCCGTACTGCCCAGGAAAACAAAGCCTCGCATTAGTCAAAGTTGCACCTGCACCAGAGTCAGAGGCAGAGCCAGAGCCAGACAGAGTCCCGGGCTCTCCTCGCACTTACCTGTGGAAAAGTCTTCTCCATGTCCCAGCACCAGTTTTGATTGACGTAGCGCACAAACAAAGCACGCAGGAAGTCGATGCAGAGTGGGGCCACAATGGACATCAGCTTTTGAATGGGAAGAAGGTGGGCTTAATAAGCATTTTGCAATGAAGCTCCAGTCGGATTTCGGACTCGAGACACTTTAAAGCTGAAACACGCAACTGTCCCTGTAGTGTCCTTGCTGGTGGATCTGTGTCTTGTAGTTTACGGCTGATTTCCCTAGTCTAGCCGAACTATCCCACAGAATCGCCATACACATTTTGGTCGCTGTTCATGCACGAACACGTGCCTCAAGTTCGAATCGAAAACCAAACGAAACCGGGCTCAAGTAGTATCCCAAAGGCCACACACAAAGAGCACACTCAATTTTACTTTGCGGGCCTTTTTGTTATGCGTAAAGCATGAATGCGTTTAAGCCCCTGCCCGTAACTTGTTTAATTTATGTGCTTAAATCGTTTAATAGAGATTATGTACGCCATGTCGGGTGCATAATCAAATTGGGTACCAGACCCATTTTGTTTATTTTTTTGTGGCTCAGCCTTGACCCTGGCAGTTTACACGAATGTCGGACAAATGTTAAGTACGAAATAAAAGGGAAAGTAATCCCTGGATTGAGATCCCTTTGAATGCCCCCAATGCCCGCCTAGTTCTGTTATGGTTGCTCCTCACATTTGCTCTGTCTGATAGCACCGACTGGATAACATCGATGTCAGGTCATTGATGGGCAGGGCAACCTTGAAAACTTTAGCAATTCCCTGAATTTGTTTACGATTAGACTTTAAGTTCAGCGAACAGCAAGAGCAAGCAGCCCCAATGGGATGCCAATCGACACTCGAGACTCATCGTGGCAAATGGGCAAATAAGACTTGGCGTTCGAGGGCTAAAGTTCACAATCATGCTTATGGCTTATGTAAATTTTCGATTTCGGATTGCACAGGGGGGATTCGTAAGTGTGCCCCCCATTCCCACTTCCTCGCCCACTTCCACTTCCACTTCCATTTCCTGCTCTGCCTGAATGCCAGCTGCGTTTTGTATCAATGGAAAGACTCCCGAGAGCGATTATTATGATAAAATACTTTTCGTTTGTGCTTCCTTTTCTTCCTTTCAAATATTTCCCTATTCAGATTTGCTCTTTTTCCGACGTTGGCCTTTTTTAAGTCAAGTTGATTTTGGGTTTCTAGACGAGCGCAAAAATTTGATTTTTCTACTCGTACACCCCCGTGTACCCCAGGAAGAGACGAAAGAACGGAAAACAAATTTTGCGTTACATTTTCCGGATAATTTAGCTAAACGGGATTTCACGCTCAAAACGCTCAAGAGATGCCAACAAAATGGCTGAAAATTCCCTTCTGGTCTGCCCCCCTGTGTACACAGATACTCCGCTTTGGGTTCAATCATATTTTGGGCTAAATAGATTTTGATACAGTAGCAGTTGGTTGGCTCGCTTCCGAGAGCCCGGAGTCGAGTCGGGAAATTGATAGCTGCTTCTGGTGATAAATTCACTTTTAAACTGTGGCATCTTTGGGATTGCTCAGCAGCTGGTCTCCCTCGTACACTCACCCCATCGAAGACGATGACCTTTGATAGCTCCTGGCCCAGGGACGTTTCCCAGCACATGGTTGTCAAATTGGTCTGGATTTGCTTAATCGCCAGCTTCACCTCCCGCAGACGCTTCATCTTCCGCTCCAGGGGAGTCAGCTTGACTGTGGATAGATGCTTGCTGTCGCTGCTAGGGGTGGTGCTGTCCAGGCCATCGGTGGTGCTGCCACCGAATATGTCGTCCTCTGGCCCCTTGGGACACACGGTAATTACACAGAGCTCTAGGTACTCGCTGTCCTCGTCGTAATAGACGGTGCTCCCGATCTCCGCCGCATTCCCGTATCCTATATAGTACGGGGTCTTTCCATATCGCTCAGTGAAGGAATAGTCATCCTCAGTGGTGCTGCTGCCGCCGTTGCTGGTGCTGCTTTCTGGGCTGGTTGAGTCAGTGCCAAACTCTGTGGTGGATGATGTGTAATCCTCCGTGGTTGACGTACTTTCTACGGTTGTTGTCCTAAACCATCCTCGTGTTCGTCGGGTGCTGCTGGTGGGAGTGGCCGTAGTTGTGGTGGTTTTTCTGCGCCCAAGTCTCAACTGATTTATGAGGTTATTCCACTCCTCTTCGGTGAGTATCCTCTTGGTGGGTCTAGTGCTGGCAGTCGTCCTTGTTGTGGGAGGTCTATAGGGTGGCCTATAAACGGGCCAACGGCTTGGTGGCGTATTCGCAGACTCTGTGGTGGACCCAGCTTGTCTCCCAGTGACACTGGATTCATTTCGATGTCGTCTACTATATTTGCTAGTTCGCCATATAGGTGCATCGCCCAAAGCCCTTTTCGTTCGGATCTGAGCCTTTTCCTCGTCATCATCCAATTGGGCCAGAACCAGAGCCAGGGGGTCATCGGCCTGTTGGGTGGTGTCCCCGTCCTCCGTGTCCTCGTAGTCATTATCCGAAACGGGCGGATCTTCCGAATAGTCCGTGTAGCTGGAAAAGTTATCATTGTCCGGAGCCACAGTGGAGGGTGATGCCAGCGGCTCATCGCTGCCATAGTCGTAGACATCTTCGTTGTCGTTGTCGGTGGTATAGAAGAATTCTTCCTCCTCTTCTTTCTTGGGTGCCTCCGTCGTGGTGGTGGTGGTGGTGGTGGTCGAAGTAGTGCTTGGCCTTAAAGTTGTTGGTACGGCTGTCGTTGCCCTTGCGGTCGTGGGAGTCGTGGGGGCTTTCGTTATTGTAGATTCTTCAGGGGTGCTTGTTGAAGGCGGAACTGTGTTCCAAGGTGTCGTTGTGCTCGGCTCTGTGGTCAATGTGGTAGCTTTCGTGGCTACCGTTGTCCAAAGCGATGAAGTCGTTCGAATTGTAGTCGGTTCCGTGGTCGGGATCGTGGGCAATGTCGTTGGCAAAGTTGTAGGCAAAGTTGTAGGCAAAGTCGTTGGCAAAGTAGTGGGCAAAGTAGTGGGCAAAGTAGTGGGTAAAGTAGTGGGTAAAGTGGTTGGTGGCAGCACGGTAGGTGTTGTCAGATTAAGCAGCATCAGTGTGGTGGCCAAGTTCTTTGCACTGATTATGGTTCGTATAGGTTTTGAGCATTTGAAAGTCATGTTATAGCACTTGATCCGCTGCACAGCGGAGGAGATCAGGGCGGCGGCTGCTGTCGTAGAGAGCAGGCCGTCGGTGGTGCTGCCTCCATCCTCGCCCCACGCGGCAGTGGAAGTGGATTCGTCGAACAGGCCCTCCGATGTACTGTCGCTGTAGAGCGACGTGGTGGGCGTCATAGCACGCAGGGCCTCGATGGAGCTTAAAAGATTCTGCAGCTCCATTGTGTTGGTCTCGTTCTCCAGCTTCAGCAGCTGCAGCGGCTTCTCCTTGCTGTTGATCTTGTAGATGAAGGAGAACATCAGGGAGTACAGATTCAGCATGTTGAGTATCATAATTCTGCAGGAAATACACAGAGAATAAGATACCCCCTGGGAGAGAGGACGCTATATTTATTTTCTTACCTTGCCAGCTGCAATCTTAGCTGCTGCCTGGGATGCCAGTTCTCAAACAAACCCAGAGCCTCGAATATCATGGGCAAGAAGAAGGAGAGCAACGTCATGGTCACGTTCACAGCATTCCTGCTCAGCCAGTTGTCGTGTTTGGCCAAATCCTCAGAGCTGCAAAAGCAAAGCAAAGCCAAAGTCAAAGCGAAGCCAGGAATAAGTGGCAGTCTGCCTGGGAGATGTGCTCTTCTCCATTCACTTACTGATTGACAAGCAGCACCACCGTGGCACCCGACAGACCCAGCAGACCCATTACCAATATATTGACCAGTATTCTTTGGAGGATTACCCGCCAGCTGAAAGGGCATTACCCCATTGATTATGGCACGCGAATAGCTTAAACTTGGCGGGGACTTACTTGCGATTATCTTTCTTCTTTTCGGCCTCCTCCAGCAAGGCCTCCTTGAAGCCGACAACCACGGATGCAATGCGATTATGCGCCGTCTCCGCGTGTCCTGTGAGAGTTGCAAGAGTTGCAAAAGTTTCTGTAACGACAGCTCAGCTGCGTGGTCGACCACTTACCAATCATAAAGTCCCAGCCGGTGAAGAGCTTCCACGAGAAGACACACTCATCATCCTTCGAGGAAAGTTTCGAGTTGCGAGAGTTCTCTGCCATTCTATTGAGAAATCAGGGAAAAAGTTTCAGCTGCTGGTCCTGCTGCTTCCGCTCCTCCTGCATATCCCGCTCTTACAAGCCATAATTTGTGCTCAAATCCTGACAATCCCGAACCCTATTCCAATCCCAATTCCAGTTATCCTAATGCAGCATAAACATACGTATAATTCACGCACTCTGAGCACGTGCCACGACAAGTGGCAAGGTCAGGGCTGGGCCTGCTCACTGTTGACATTGCTACTTTGTTCAATTACGAAATCAGCATAATGCCGACAAAGCCATTAAAGCGAGCAGCCCAATGGCGTTCGCCTGGTCAAAATGGCGTTTTGCCGTTTCGTTTCCGTTTCCGCCCTATAGACCTACAGTCCTGCCATCCAGCTTACCGCCCCCTGCACGTGTCTGTGTCCCTGTGCGTGCGTAACTCATAATGGTCAATTCCTTTATGGCTTCTGCTCCTTCCTCTTTTTTGAGGGCGCAAAAGTTTCGTGAGCCAGACACGCCCGTGCCAAGATTTGTATTATTTAATCAGCGCTTCAGTTTTGTTTAATTAATTAACGAGCAGTCTGACATTTAGTTTGCTTTTTGCGGCTTCGATGACCAGAGATTTAATGAAGTGCCTCTTCTGCACGGACACCCCCAGGGACCCCGACCCCATAGTCCTAGCCATACTCACTTTCTCAGCGTGGCCACAAAGCTGTAGATGTAAACCAAGACGGCGGTAAGGAAATAGGCTAAGGGCAGCTTATATCCGGAAACGCTGATGCCGGAAGTGCTCGAGTAGTAACTGCGGAAAGAGAGACAAACAAAGAACAGAAGGCAAAGGAAGCAGGGAAGATGAGCAGGGTAATTATCGGCAGGTGCGGAGGAAACTTACCCATAAAACATAGGTGAGTATTTGAGGAATCCCTCAAATTCCCAGAATGTGAAGAGATTGCCAGCCACATTTCGTTCCGCGTCGGTCATGCGTTTCCTTGGATCCGTTTCCCCGTGCTTCGTGGCGAAATACTGGGCGAGAAGAAACACAACGTACACACAAATGAATGCATAAATGGGGGCTTTCTCGCTGGTTACGGCTACCCACCTCCGGTCCGATGACAAAGGCCACCAGCGGAATGGCTATCATAATGTTGACCCACATAAGCCAGCGCAGGAATGTAAAGTAGGAGGCGACGCCGGAGCCGAAGTGGGATTCGATTTCCTTGATGCGCAGCTCCCAGGGTATGAGGACGGTTAGGAAGCTGGTCGTCTCCCGCTTCCAGTGTCGCCAGCGCTGCAGGTTGGAGATAGAGGGGAAGCACATGAGTTACGGGCATGGCATGGAGTCTCCAAGGAGTTGCATCCCAAGTTCGTATTTTAATTGGTTTTCAAGTGAATGCCAGCCACCGAACCGAGCATAAATCTGTGAATTATGCGACTGGGGATTTATTGAATGTCCGTCCGTTCTGGCATCCAGTCCGGAAAGTGGCCCATAAATTGTGTAAACATAAATATTTTCGCCCTACTAGGGGGCTGGGCGCATTCTGCACTCTGCAGTATGCATTTTGTATTCGGCAGGCGTTTCCGGCTCTGAAAATTTGCTGCTGAGGAGAAGACTGGGATAAGGGGAAAATCACTTACTGCCGCCATTAAAATTTTAAACCTCGCCCACAAGTCTCGGGTGCTGCGTGACATGGCGAAGCGCTCCTGAAGCGCGCCCTCGTGGCGTGCCACATATGTTTTGGCCTGTCAACACATGCACGGGGGGCAGATCCAAGTCCAAACATCATTAAAAATGCCAGGGCGAAGCCACAAGACGGGGCAAACCCGGGAATGGAAGGAACGTGAACAAAGATAAGAAGGAGGTGGTGTGAATGAAATCGAAAAGTTTGCTGTGAGGATTTGATGAGTGGAGTGTTCGAAGGGAGGAGGAGGTCGTAACATTTTCAACGACCTGACAGGCAGCGTGAAAACGAACGCGCCCAGTTTCGAGGCCCTCCCACTCTCTCCCACTCAGCCAACATTCCGTACCCACCTGCCGCACCAGCTTGAGCTTCTTGCGGATGGGCCATGGCTGTAACTTCACCGACTGTATAACCTCCTTGTGTAGGCGTATGTTCTCAAAGATTTGCTCTTGCGTGGACTCCTGATTGGTGCCCTCCTCTGTGAAGTAAACCAAAGCATAGCACACACACACGTTACACATTACACATACGCCGAGTGGGCTCCACGCTCGTGACCGTCTAAATGGCCGCACGTAGCCTGGGAAATTACAGAAAAGAGGCCCCCAGACGTTGATTAGCCGCCACTAGAGGACGCCCATCTCCATCTGCCATCTCCACTGCAGCTGCTCGTTAACTAAGCGAAATCTTTTCCCCACAATTGCGGGAGTGCCTTGCCTGAACTTGTCGTATAGACACTGGAGCGCCGCCGCTCCACACTATCCAGCACGTGATCCATGGGACTAGATGCTCGTCGCGAATTGCGACTGCCACGTTTTCCCCGATAGCCGCGTACACTGGCACGTCTCTGCATTATTGCCGATACGGATATTGAGTAGTCCTCCTCATCGTCAACATCGCCAGTGCCGCCATCTTCATAAAGTTGTGGAGGCGGAGGAGGAGACTGGACGACAAAGTGGGGCTCCTGGTGGCTGCTCTCGGCGTCGCTGCTCTGGTTCTGTGATTGGAAATCTGTGCAAGAATATGTTTGGTAGAGAAAAAGCTGAGATGGGGTCCAAAGATGGCGTGGAAAAGTTATCTCCTCCTACCGTTCAGCTCATACGACCTATTTTCCTCCTGCGATGCGGCTCTGTATTTGTAATTATTGCATGAGAAATGTAGGGAATTCCTTCCGGCAAGGCTACTCACCTCTTTCCCCTCTGTCCTCTGTAGAATTCCCTCTTCTCATCGGCGCTGCTCTGCATTTGCCAGCCCCCTTTATTCAAGTCGCATGGCGGGGCCCAGGTCACAGATAATTGATGTGGCGAGGTGACACCAGAGTTGTTCTGGGAATTTGGGTTTTAGTTTTAAAACTTACTAATTATCTTAATCACACTTGTCACATTTAATACTCGTTATGCAAAATTCTTCAGAATTGCTTATTAATAATTGCACTTTAAGGATTAACTTAGTTGTAACTGAGTATCCTCTTGCACCGCTTTGAGGGTGTGCTGAAGAGTCTTCATCACAGGATGTAGGAAAACTATTTAATTCCCAGTTGTTAGTTAGTTCGTCCTTCGCCGTAGCGCGTCGGAGGAGCCTTATGCGCAGACTGAACGGCTTAGCCCGCTTACCAGGCCAGCAAGGCGCAAAAGACCATCATCCAAAAGGACAACGACTAACACAAATACTTCTATACCTCCGCCCCCATGCTTGCTCACACAGACACTAGCGAATGCTGAATTTTTTCTAATAATGAATGAATATGAATGAAGAACAGACAGGGAGTCGAGTAGAGTCCTGGCCCACAGCACAGTCTAACACCAATGACCAACCCATGGCCAACTTATCAAAGCCAAAACGTGCCCAAAACGCACACAGCGAGCGCTGTGTAACGTAAAGGAATTTACATAGACAGGCACCAGGACATTGCGGTAGGGATCGAGAGGAAGCCAGGACACATACATACACACGTACGGGGCAGTATCTGACTTCCTCGCCCAGTTGGAACGAAGACGAATGAGTGTAAGAATCGCCAGCGGCATGTGATAACAACGCCGTGTCCGGGCGTAACTTCGAATGTCCATTTAGATGGTGGCCAGGTCTGAGTGCTACGAGGACTGTGTCTACGTGTGTGTGTGTTTGCTGGTTCCTATGAATATGTGTGTGGGTTGATATTGAGTCACGTTGTATTCTTGGCTTCTTGTTCTGTCCAGTCCTGTCCTCTGTTACCTCTCCTTTCCCATCACGGCCTGGTCATGTAAATGAAAATCAAACATGCAAGGGTTGATAAAGAAAATCGCGAATTCTAACACAAAACACACAAAAAAGTATACATATATATATGTATATATATATATAGGATTTTCCAGTCCTTTCTTTGTGTCATGGGAGCGCCCACTATTGAAATATGTTTTGGCGCTCTGCGCTGTGTTTTGTGTTTCGCTTTTGCTTTCCTTGCCTTTCTCTGATTTCACTTTCGTTCCCTTTTAATTAAATGAAGTTTTTGCTGAGGCTTTAATTAACATCAAATTTATCTGTGCGTGCTTCCCGCCGAAGCCCATGGCGACTCTGAACGCCCCAGAAATCTGCGCACGTGTAGCACAATGCCAGCCGCCAATGGGTTCATTACCCGAATGTGTGCTCGACTCTTGAGCCTGTCTCTGTGTCTGTGTCTGTGTCTGAGAGTCCTAGAGTGATTCTGTGACAGGTGCAGGTGAACTTGAAAAGTGCTACACACACTCGCTGACCCAAATGCCACGCCTCATCGGGATGGGGGAATCCTCCATCCGTAGGCCTAAGTGGCTTTCCATGTTCGATTGCAGTTTTGGTTGTTCCGCCATAAATCTTGGGCCCTAACTTGTCCCACCACGCCTTGGATCAAAATATAGGTCAGCCGTACAGAAAATATAGATATATATTTAAGCAGAACCGAATGAAAACTAATCCCATGATGATGCAACATTAGTTGATGCGGCACGCGTGTGTTTCGCTCGTGTCGCTTCTTTTCTCGCGTCTGCCCTTCGTCGGAGTCTTCCTGCACTTGCGACGGGGCTCCTTTTTCACGGTACGATCGATCTTAGAGCTGCAGCTGTCCGAAGTGCTGGCCGCATGTAGGCGCGTCTCCTTGGCCGATTCGGAGCTCTGCTGGCTCTTGGAACGGTGACATACGCCAGGGATAGGTATTGGGGGCACGCCGCCAGACGTTTGCTGACAGATTTGGTTGACCTCCAGATTGTTTTTCATAATCTGACGGTCAAACTTTGCCTTAACCGCGCTTCTGAGATGGTACTTGGTCAGCTTGCCGTGACGACAGTTCTCCATGATCCAGTGACGCACCTTGCGACAGCCCACATAGATGCTCGGGGAGCCGTGCTTCAGGTCCATGAGGTAGCCCTGCGGGTGCAGCCGGCCGAAGCCTAGGTCAAAGACATTTAGCGGCAGATCAGGCGGAGAGGGTCCGTCTTGGGTCTGATATTTGTATGGACCTACAGCGGCCAGCGGAGATCTCGTCTCTGTAAAGAAGCGACGATCCTCCGACGAGCAGTACTTCCAGGGATGGAAGCTAACGGAGCCATCTTTCATTCGAGCAAAATCAACCTTCAACTGATCGTCAAAGACCATTTCGTCGATCTTCAAAAGCTTGCCGTCATGGTGAGTCACCTGGAAGCTGACACCCAACGGAGCAGGCAGTTGGATGGAGCCACTTCCGTGAAAGTGATTGTTCCGAAAATAGCCCACGTAGCGTGAGCCATCTGGATACGTGTAGGTACCATAATCCTGCATACCCAGCTCATTCATTTGGCCAAAGAATTTGGTTCCAGTTGGGAAGTTACTGTTGCGTGTGCCATCAATCGACCTTCCCTCACCCGTTGAATCGCGAACCAGTGTAGTGTATCTCTCCATCGAATAAGACCCAATTTTGCAACTAATACTTTGAAATATAATCTGAGACTGTAGCTGTAGAGCTACTGTTATTGTAGAATTATTGAATATTAGCACCAGGCATGCTTGTTTTTGGATCCCTTCTACGAGTATACAGTTATTTTTCGCCTACTCCCATTTAAAGTCGTTAGCAAGCTCAGACCTCAGCTCCCAAGTCTCTCCCAAGTCCCGAGATAAGAAATAATAAATGATGTCTAATGCGCAAAACTCTTCCCTTACGAGACCTATGGTAATTACACTCTGACCATATGTATATATATATAAGCTAATATCCCATGTGGACAGAATCAAAGCGTCGAACATGCCACTGTTGGTAGTAGTTCTGTTAGCATTGGCTGTGGCTGCTGCTGATGCGGTCAGTCCCGAACCTGACCAAGTCATCACCAACGGAAGTCCGGCGTACGATGGACAGGCTCCCTATGTGGTGGGCATGGCCTTCCACCAGAGCAATCAGTGGTGTAGTGGCACTATCATTGGCGACACATGGATCCTGACTGCTCGCGCCTGTCTGACGGGCAGCACCGGGGTAACAATTTACTTCGGAGCGACACGCCGAAGCCAGGCTCTCTTGGCAATGTATGTGGGAAGCACCCAGTACATTCAGGACAACGAACACCTCGCCCTAGTGCGCGTCCCTAAGGTGAGCTTCGGCAACAGGATTAGGAAGGTCGCTCTGCCAGGACTGCGGAACCAATCGAATCGGTACGAAAACAGGTGGGCCACCACCTGCGGCTGGGGCAGCAGCGCATCAACACGGACGCAACCCGACTGGCTGCAGTGCGTCGACCTACAGATCATGTCGAACACCGAGTGCATCCCCTTTTACGGCCTGGCCACAATCACGGACCGCATCCTCTGCACCCGCACCACCAACGGCAAGTCCATCTGCTTTGGCGACGCTGGCAGTCCGTTGGTCATAGCACAGGGATCCACTATGGTGGGGCTGTCGCTGTTTGTGTCCACGCAGGGCTGTACCCTGGGACTTCCAGCAGGGTTCTCTCGGATCACTAGTCAATTGAACTGGATTCGCCAACACACTGGAATCTACTATTAAACTGCAACTAAAATTTAATATTTAAAGAAAAATCCATATATCTTCCGATTTACAGCTGAAAGCGAGAACGCGAAATTTCCATATAACTCGATCGACGAAGCATGTTGGATTGCACCACGTTCAAATAGTCCGTGTTTGTCTTCTTGTTCATCATGACCTTGACCGTGTCGTAGTTCTCCGTGGGGTCCAGAGGGATCGGCTCTGAGGCAAAGCTGTCGGACTGGCAGCTGGATGGCCCGACGGAGTCCACGCGCTGGTCATCCGAGCTGCTGGTCCACTGACGGGGCTTCACCCTTATGGTCATGTTCTCAGTCTCAGTCTCATCGAAGTGATACGTTGGCAAGTCTCTGATATCTTCTAGTTCTCGCTTCTCCGCCACCCCCTTGTGGGCACGGAGACACTGATCCGTGGCCCTGGCTTTGGAGTTCGGATTATAATTGCAAGTAAACGCCATCGATGAGGGGTCTGTCTTCGGCTTGGACTTTCCCTTCTCCTTGCACAGCTTGTGGTAGTAGTGCTTGCGTTCCATCCTGAAGTTCGGCGCATAGATGATAGTCTTGGGGAGCTGGGACATCTCCGTCTGTAGATTGTTGTCGATGATTTGGCGACAGAAGTACGGTATTGGCTCGCGGATCTCATCCGTGTGAGCATGACGGCAGTGGCGCAGGATCCATTCCTTGTCCCTCGGACAGCCAACGTAGATGCTGCTGGAGAAGGGCAGTGGGCGATCCGTTAGCCAGCCAGTCTGCGGATTGTAGATTCCCTCCTCCACATCGTAGCAGTCCTTGGGCACGATGCGTGACCTTAGACTGTTCGTCACATAGGCGGTCGGACCCACGGGCGGCTGACTGTACAGGTGCTCGGACTGGTAGCGTCGGTCCTTGGGCGTCAGATAGTCCCAGTCCGAGGAGTCAAAGTCAATTCCAGTGAACCGAGCAGTGAACTGGCCCTGGACATGGAGTCCATCGGGGAAGCACATGTCCTCGATGCTCACCAGTTTCCCGTTGTTGAACACACCCTTGATGGTGAAGCGATAGGGCTGCGCCAGGCGCAACTGGCCGAACCCATGGAACTTGCCCTGAAGAAAGCGGCCGCGATACTCACTTCCGTCCGGATAGTGATAGGTGCCGAGGCCATCCATCATGTGCGCCTCCTTGTTCCAAGCTCCTTCGTAGCTGCTGCGGGTGATGAAGTGCCTCAGCGGCGTCATCTTCACGCCAACACTCGACATCGCTTTGTGAAGATAGAGAAATGTCCTCGGCTCTGGTGCTTTGAATGCTCTTTTTTCTGTCCGCACCGTGTGTGTGATTGTATGATTGTCTGAATGTGTGATTGTGTATCAGAATCAACTGTATTTGAATTTGAAATGGAAACTGAGACACACCTGACCCACTTGGAATGGCCTGCCTTGTTGAGATTACCCATCAGCTTTATGACTAAATAAATGTTTGGACTCGACTCGACTCGACTCGACTCGACTCGACTCTGGGTCGGGAGTGGCCGCGTCCGCCGCGTTTCCGTCCGCGTTTGGCTTTTGTCGCATGTCTGACCTAATGAATCTTTGCATACTCTTGCGGCAAAAGGTGCGCATAACAGGTGCGTTGTGTTCTTTTTACAATGAAGTGGAAATGGGATTGAGTTCTTGAGTGTTGGGCAAGAATTCTTAGAATAAGAATTTAGTGGAATTACATTTGAGGTTGATATACTAAAAAATTCGTACGCTTGAAATTTGATAGACAATTTTAATAATTAATAGCTTATTCTGTTGGGAATTAATACCACTAAAAAGCGAAAGTCTAAAAATAAGACCATACCATCAACAAAATGGCAATGTTGAAAAAAATTACAAATGTAAAAAAATTATTAAAAATGAACTTTGGTATGATATATTTTCCGGTACAGCCTTTCTATGGCATCCAATTAATAATCCTATGAATAGCTCTCTTTCTTTAGCCTATAAATTTTTTTGGATATCAGTGTTTAAAATGCCTTTTTTCCAATTCCATTCAATATGGCTTCCACATAATGAGATTGTCGATACCTTTCCTCTTTGCTGAATTAAACACGTTCTAAAAAAGAGCAAGAGCATCCCATGTTCGATATGGCTTGAGTGTGCGCTTAACACCCTCTGAATAAATGGTGGGACACATAAAAAATGATTTTAAGCGCCACCTTGGGTCGACTTGCAGCATTGCTTGACCAGAGTCATCCACCGTTTAAGAGCTATTGGCGTTTATAGCTATTGGCATTTGCTGCCGTTGTCGTTGCTGCCATTGCCATTGCTGCCATGGCTGATGTAGGTGCTCTATTCTCTTCCCAATTGCCATGGTTACTGCCGCTGCACATGTCGTTGGCCTGGCCAAATCGTAAGCACTCCCCAGCGGGCAGTAAATCATGCTCACTTACCTCACTGTTGGCGCCAGTGGCGATGTTGCTGCCACTGCCGCTGCCACTGCTGCCCACGCAGCGGAAATCGACAGAACCACCTGATGAGCGTCGCGGCTTGCCGATATCCAGACGAAGGATTCCGGGCTTGGGTCGCCGTGGGGCTGCGGCCGGTGGGCTCTGCATGAAGTCGGTCGTTGCCACTGGTGTGGCTGTGGATGGCTGCGGTTCCACATTCTCGGTGGCCTCGTTCTGCATGACCAACTACTAAACCAGGAAGGCGAGAGTACCCACAGAATGCGCGATTCACCGCGCACACAACCGCCGTGCAGCGCCAACGCGAACAGACTATATCCTGGCATGGCCTCCTGGCCTCCTGTACAGCTCGTGGAAGCAACAATTACGCGCGCAGCCAACGGGCACTGAAATAAAATGTGAATTAAACGCGCCACCCACGCGATAAGTGTCAATGGATGTGTTGAACCCCGTATTCGCATACCCGTGTGCCCCATGGATGTAGTGTGTGCTGTGGTGTGGTGTGGTGTGTCTGCTCCAATGAGGATGACGCTGGACAGGACACGCGGCACTTTCAACTGTTTCTTGTTGCTGTCACAGTCACAGCGCTCACATGTTCGTACCCGTGTTGGGTGACACAAAAGCCAACTTCCTGCTTTCAGGGTCGCCGTAGCCTACCTTTGTGTAATTATGTCTGCCGCAGCCCCAAAAAGTGTCAACAGCGCTGGCCCAAAAAAAAATATCGCATGTCGCATTCACCATGTGAAAATTTCCATTTTTCATTTTCACTTTTCATTTTCTTGTTACTGTTTTTGCTAGTATCTTTGTATCTTCCATTAGTGCGTTGCGTTGGCCCATGTCCTTAATTATGAGAGCACGAAGCATGAAGCGCTGCCTTCACTTTGTTTTATAATTTGGATACCCTGTACTGGACACCGATTGGGGATATTTGAAGCTTAGTTAGGTATTCTAGGATCCATTTGGGGCTTATTTCACAATAAAAAACCCTTCAAACCTTTCGTTTTTATTCGGGTTTCCATTCATTCCAATTCAAATTTAATCGTTTACAAACATTCGAATACTTGTTCTGGCAATATATATAATGAATATTTTATATCTTGTGCTTATTGGGTATCTTTCAGTCGATTTAGTGCTTGCAATACCCCCGTCCAGAACCCTCCCATTTTCCCCGGAATGCGTTCCAGTCCCCAGTCCCAGTCCCAGCCAAGCCCACCTGCGGTGCCGTGTTCGCATATCCATGTCCTGGCAGCCCCGTGCTGATATGCAATGCTTTTTCTATTACATGCAAAGCGCGTTAAATTAATTGAACTGTAAAGTGTCAGCAGAAGCAGCAGCAGCAGTGCCACCAGCAGAGCCAGTGGCAGGAATATAGCGACACCATCAGATGACGAGTAACTCAGCATGTTGCATTTAATTTTTATTATTTTCACTTTATTCTATGGCGCTGAACCAGATCCACTAAATACTAATTTAACTTGGGTTGGTTATGCGTTGCGTTATGCTAAGTGGCTTATACTCGTAAAATGAACTTTTCTATTTTGTCGCAAAAAGTTATTTGTCGAATGTCTAGATGTGTTTTTGTGATGCGTGTGATACGAGTATGTGTTTTGTATGTGCTTCCTGGCCTGGATTATGCTTAGTACAAATTTCAGTTTCAGTCTCAAAAATTGTTTGCATAAATTAACTAAAACCATTTTACGTACGTATATTATTTGTATGTATGTATATTTCATCTTCGTCCTGGATCTATAAATGTCGTACCTAAATGGAAACTGTGATAAAATTGTGAGTAATATCGTCTACTGCTGCAGCCGATGCTGGACAATAAAAGCAAGGCATCTACATAAATAATGCAATAAAACCCCGACGGAATTTGATGACGACTGAAGTTATGTTGGATGCATAAGCATCTGGGCATAGCTCCAGTCTAGTATTTCCCAGTATTTCACAGATACAAATGCCTATCTAAATATTTTTCTAATCATTTTTCTGTATCCTTATCGACGAGTATGTACTTATCCAATAACTTATCAGAGTTCAAGTACAATCTGCATTTGGCTCGTGCACTGTACACCCTCTTTGAAGCTAGCTAACTACTATGTCTACGAGTCCTATCTACGAGTACCTTCCCAACCAAACCCTGTTTTTATAGTTAAAGAATCCCCATAAATTTCGAGTGAATCGCTTATACACCACGTATGCCACACACGCCACCGCAGTGGCAGTAAATTTATAGAGTAGCCCCCTGCAAAAAAGGGGACTGCGAAGCGCAAAAATGGAATCGATTTATGCATAAAAACGTTGATGCTGGAAAAATTTATGAATAGCAAACATTTGATCTTTGTTGTCCTTGCTGCAGGAGCTTTAGCACGCTCTTTTCCCGCCACCTTGGCCGTGTTTGCTTAACTTAATAACCAGTTTTTCTCGTACCCGAAAAACTGGTCAAGTTAAGCAGTGTAGAAGATGCTGCGCTTTTTGGCTGCTTCCTTTTCCTGTGTGTCGTACGTGGCGTATGATTAATGTGCGTGGCTTGTTCGCTTAATGAATTGGCCACAAGAGTACGTGTGTACTTGTGTGTGATTGTGTGTCTGTGTGGTGTGTTGCCAAATACTTTGTTGTTGTTAATACTTAAATACACATTGAGCTCGAGTCCTATGCTCGCTAATTGACTTATGTCTACTCGTATGCCTGTTGCTTTGGGCCTCCTCCATGGTCTTGGTCCACCTCCTGCCTATGTAAATGGCATCCCGATGAGCTTGTCGTTCGTTTTGCTTTGTTTTCAGTTAATTTGGTCATTTAGTCTATTGATTTTCATATGAACTAAGTATGCTAGAGCTTAGGGCCAGCATATTTATCAAACCTACACTTAGGGCTATGCAAAAAAAAAACTCACTTAACAGCTAATAAACGCACACATTACGGCAGTTCGAGGGGCGGCCGCTGTCTGGCCTGGCTCTCAGAATGTTGTCACTTTGCCCAAACGCATGCCGAGCAATTTACGGCGCTTTTTGGCGCTCAACTTTGTCCAAATGGTGCTGCTGCCCTCCACAAGCAGGAACTCGTCGCATAAATCATCAGTTTCCTTGGCTATGCCGCCGTAGAAATGATCCTCCTGATACTTCTCAGAGCGCGAGTCGCCGGAAACGAAGCCGCTCTCCGGCCGTGACAGGGAGGCGGTGTGCCAGGGCAGCTGCTGGAACCATCGTGCCACTTTGGCGGTCGAGGAGAGCTGTGGAAATGAGTGGGTGGTGGTGGTGGGTAAAGTCAGTGTGTAAATTTATGCAAATGAGTTATGTGCGCAAATTGCTGCCCCGCAGCAAATCCAGCGAGAGTAAAAGAGAAGAGAGACGAGCAACGAGCAACGAGCAACGAGGCGACCAGGGAAAGTGAAAAATGGTGACACTTGTTTTTGCTGCTTGTTTCTTGCGCCGCACTGAGCCGGACGGGCATCGTTTTTCATTCATCAAGGGGAAATTTATGCACTCCGTAATGCGCTCAAGAGTACGGTTCTGCTGTGCTGCCGGTTTTTGCTGGAAAACTCATTAGGGAAATTGGCCAGCCAACCCAGCGTTAACATTAAATTATTAACAATAATATATACACTCGGACTGGTATCGAAACAAGTGCAGAGCTCTGGTCAGAATGTTTATACATAATTATGCGACTTTTATTATTATATGCGATGTTTGTGCTGCTTCTGTTTCTGTTAATCTTCGATTTTCCAATGAACAAATAACATTTGCCTAGGCAACTAATTAATGCATAGAGTATTGGCATTTCAAATTATTATTATTATTATTGCGCTTTCCATTTGCATCATATTGTAAGGGAAAGCCTATGCGAGAGAGCCGCATAATGGGAATTAAAATACAACAATTAAAAAAAAAATTATTCAACTAAGTAATTAGAATATATAATAGATTCAATAGCTTAAGGGTAAGGGGTGTATAGGTAGATTTCACTTTAGGAAGAGAAAATACTTTGAAACGTTTACTTTTCCAGGTTTTTCATTGCTGATATGCCGTTGGGGATTTGGTTTAGATTATGCTTCGTAAATACTTTCACTGACTAGACATTAGAGAGTTAGAAAAAAAAAAAACTGAGACTTTGGCACACTTTGATCTCTCATCTTAACAACAATAATCGGCAACATAATCGATAATCACTAGACTAACTTTGAGCTGTGCAAATAATTTGCTTTAAATGATCTTTGGCACACTGGGACCTGCTCAACCTGCTCCACCTGCTCCTAAAATGCAAACTAAAGTTTTCTTCTAAATTAATACTGTTTCACTCATTCACTCGGTCCTTCCACTCACTAGCACTCACACCACTCAAACCACTCACAATCGAACTCACACTAATCGTCTAACTTAGGTCCTGGTCCGTGTTGAATCTCCTGTATCCGTGTATCCACGTATCCGCGTATCCGTGTATCCGCGTCCCATCACTTGGTCGTGTGCCTTGCCCAGGCGGTCCTCTGCACTTGGCTCATCATCTGGCTCCGATTGGGCACCTTCTCGCTTGTGCTGCGCGTAATGAAGCTGGGCGTGGCCGACAGCTTTCGCTGGTGTCCCGCTTCGTCCGTCACCCGCAGCTGCACCGTATTGAAGCGCGTGTCCCTGCCGCTGTTGTTACCGTTGCCGTTTCCATTGCTCTGGCTGCTTCCGGGACTGATGTTGTTGTTGCTGCTGCGTAGACGCGGGGACGAGGGAGAGTCCAGCGTAGAGGAGCTGCGGCTGGTGTCCCGCGTGCTGGTGGATCCCCCACAAGCCAGACCGGCCAGGTTACCGTTTGAGACGGCCGCTTTCAGTTGCTCCTCGAGACTGTTCAGGTTCTGCTCGATGCTGAGGCGAAGGTCCTCGTTCAGCGAGGAGCTGCCGGCGAAGGAGTTCCGGTTCAAGGTGCCCAGCTGCGAGGGAGTCAAGGTGCCCGTTGCCGCCGGAGAAGTGAGAAAATTGAATCCCCCCGCTGCCACATTATTGTTAGGGGTGGCCGGTGCACAGGACAACGGATTCGCATAAAAGAACGAGTTGTGCGGCGAGGCCGAAGGCGTCTGCTGAGTCGGGGCTGGATTTGCATTCAGATTGAGGGCCTGCAGCCGATTGAGCAGCTCCTGGTTGACCTGGAACAGATCCTTGGACAGGGCATCCTGCTGCTGCTGTTGCTGCTGCTGCTGCAGCTGGTTGCTTATGCTCTGCAGCTGGCTCATGGAGGGGTACGGACTGCCTCCACTGGCTGGGGGCGGCGTAGCAGGAGTCAGCTGAGGCTGCGGTTGTTGCTGCTGCGGCGTTGGCGGCGTCTGCTGCTGTTGCTGTTGCAGATTCTGAAGATGCTGGCTCTGCTGATTAAGCCCGCTCAGCTGATGACTAAGAGATGTCAGCTGCTGGTTGATGTTGCCCAGGTTGTTAATCTGCTGATTGATGGTCGCCAGGTTGTTGTTATTGCTGGTGGCCTGGAGCAGCAGCTGCAGCTGCGATTGCTGTGGTGGGTGAAAGGTCACAGACAATGGAATTAAGTACTGGGCACCTGCCGGGCAGCTCAATGAACTTACAACAAATCAGAACGAGAACGAGAACAACGAATAACGAACAAACAAACAGCTAGAACTATAAACAGTCGTGCAAAGAACAGCAAATGGCAGCCAAGTAAATCAAAATCATGCAAAAAGGGGATTCTCTGGGTCAGGATATGCTCGGATTTCAGCGCAAATTTACGATCGCATAACTCAAAAGCTTAAGGTAACATAAATGTCAGGGTATATCCTCACCTGGGGAGCCAGCCCTATGTTGGCTGTGGTGAGGCCAGCGCTCTGCTGCTCGTTGTATGCCCCCAGCGAGGCCAGGTGCTCCAAGAGCTCCCGATTCTGCTGGAGAAGCTGCTGGGTGCGCGCCTGTGGAAGGGATATACTCCAATCAATGTGGCCATTCAATGGGTCAGCTCTATAGTGGCTACTCACCTGCGCCTCGATGCGCGCATTCGTCTCCGAGATGAGCTGCTCTCGCACTAGCATCAGTTGTCCCAGAGCCTGACGGGTCTGCAGGGCCTGTGCCTCCAGCTGATCCTTCAGCTGTGTGATCTCAGTACGCGGCGATGCAGGAGAGCCGGGCAACTTGTCGTCTACATCGCACTGCGATCAAAACGATGTACAATGAATGAAATATAAATTACTAATCTAGAAACATTCAAAGCCTTGCCTTGACACCCTCTCAGGTCGAGCCAAAAACATATTTAATCGAATTTGTTTACTCTTTCTGGGTGGGTTTTGTGTTTGGATAAACAATTTGGAAATATTAATTTGTACAAAAGATTTCACTTCGATTTCCATCTGATTTTATGCCGGAGATTGCGGCTCATAAAAATTTGCCAATCACCGATGGCATTTTAATTGTTTTGGTCGGAATATGGTAATGGCCAATACGATTCGGATGCGGATTGGTTATTATTGGCAGGCCATTCCACAGAGCATTATGGGAATATGATGGGGGTGGTGATGGGGCTGTGGATGCGTATTAGTTACGTTACTCACCAGCAGGCTGGTCGATTTGCGTAGACTCGACTGCGATGGCATCAGCTCCAAGTGGTTTGGACGCTGCGGCTGCGTGTGGTTCAGATCGGGCGTTATGGCCAAGTGCTCTAAAAATAAAAATGAAAACCAGAAATGGTTTGGCGAATTGAGTGAGTGAACAACTGGAGCGTGTACGAGTACACGCGGCCTCATCCACGTCCTCCAATTTGTCAAGGTCATTGGACACCCACCAACCCCCACATGGGGCCCACACCTGGTGGTCTCTCTCGCGGTCACTTTCGCGCTTAATTTCCCATTAATTACAGCATTCTAGAGTTCAATATCTGTTTTGGTTATGTTCTGTCCGTTCAATAAATAATGAAACAATTATCTAGACACTCCCGGCGATCATCTCCCAAGATGATAATAATGATGATGATGTCGGGATGGAAAGGGGGATTGAAAGGGGGCCGAGGCTGGGGCGAACGAGGTCCACTGCCGAAAGCGCTCTGTTTCTGTTTATTTGCAGCCATTTCAATTTGATTTGTTGGCAAATATTTCAGCAATTTCTTCCACGAACTCTACGTACGCCTTTACTGGCTGTAAAACCCGGGGAGAGCCTGCCGGAATCTCATATATATCACTATACTATATGGCCAATGGGCAATGGCGAATATTTTTAGATTCCGTTTGGGTTTCGCACCTTGGGCACGTGTTAATTGCTACCGAATGGCTCCAAGTGCTGTAAAAATCCTTCACAGCATGTAAATTAATTTTGCATTTCACATTGTTCAGCGGGCGAATATTTTTGGCATCTAATTGATTGAATTTGGCCAAAATATGCACCCTTCTTTTGGAAAGAACTTGAATAAGGATTTGGCCTCGACAAACACATGTTTCTTTGGCTAAAATAAGAACATTTTTACAACCCGAATGACCCATTTCGAGGGAACCGAGCACACATCATCCTCAATTAGAGAACAGCTCAAAGAGGCCCGCAGAAACAGCTGCAAAGCAATGAATGGCTGTGTGACAGGGAACAGCAATTAGTAATCTAAATGTTCACATTTTACTTATAGTCCATATACATATAATATTGTGTGTTGTGATACATTTTAGCTAGCCAATTGCCTGGCCAATGTCAATATGGAAGGTATTGAGACGAGATATTGGCCTGCCAAAAGCAATAAATGGTTGTATTTTTATTGTATCCTATACTAGGGGTCTGGAAGTAACGATATATCTAGTGTAGTTCTGCACCAATTGAGAATAAAATATTATCGATTTTAGAATATGTATTCCGGATAAAATGTATAGCATAATTTTAGGTGTCTCTCAGTCTTGGGACATTCAACTCTGTCCCCACTGACGCTAATCTAACCAGAGATCAGAGATCTGCCAGACATATAGACGGACAAAAAGCTGACATAATTCATTAGTTCGGTGTCGAGTCGCTTGCTTGGCTACCCTTCGACACCCAAAAATTATAAGGGGATGAACTATGTATCTATTGATATTAATAAATAATTTTTGGCACACGACTCTAGGGCACGCCCACACGCCACCACGTGTCCCCGCCTACGGTGTGTCTCCTGACAACAAATTCAAGTTCTACCACTCTGATGCCATGGCTATGATGAAAGTATCTGCAAATATAGTAATCCATCTCGAACCTGGCTCCTCCACCTTCAAAAATATCCCCCCACCAAATCTCGTAGCTTTATTTTGTTGTTTTATTTATGTATACATCTTTCTCAGAATTTCTGGCGAATGATGTCGTCGGATGGTTTTAGACAAAAGATGGTAAAAAGAATTGGATTCTTAGTGAGGTTTTAATATTTTTTGTTGTCTGCTGTTTCGTTTTTTTGTTTTCTTGCTTTTGGCAGTCGCTACGCGTTGATGACGTCAAACTGCGCCTTGTCTGTGTAAGTGTCTGAGGGGAGGGTGGTAAAACTGATGGGTCGGGGAGACGGCGGAAAGCCGCATGAAGATTATTGAAAATTGAAGCAATATGTGGAAATTGCTTAACGGCGCTGAAGTGTATGTCGAGAGCGCTCTCATCTCTGCCACAGACTTTTCTTTGCTTTGCTTTTCTTTTCTTTTCTCTTCTCTTTTTTTTTGAATATTTTTCTCTGCTTATATGCGCAGTCATCTTTCATATTATATATTTTCTTTACTTTTACAGCGAGGGGTATTGTAAACTGCTTGTTCAGTCTGTTGGTTGGATATACTCGTACCCGTGCACTCGTATTTCTATAGATCTACATATATTGCATTTTGTGTATTTAAAGAAAAGCACTATGAAGCGGTAAGTAAAATAAACTATTCCTTAGATCAATAAACCGCCAGTTAATCAACTGAATTTCTGGTCAAATTAGTGTATAATAAACTTCGGTGTATCATCGCTTAATTTCGTTAATTTTTGGCAACAGGCAAATGAATTTCAGAAATACATTTTTAATTGTTTTATTTCCCCAATTGCCGTTTTCATTTTTAATTGTTGTTAATTTTTAAAGCTTTTTCCGTGCAGTTACCTCTCAACCCGCCCTTCCTTGTCGGTTGACCGAAAAATGCAATTTAAATGCAAATGCCTGGCGCCCTTCGCTCGGAACTGAATTCGAAATTAAAGAGCAGAAATTTGCATTGGAATGCAAAAATGAATAGGAAACTAATGCGCCCGGCGAGTCCAGAGTGTGTCCATGGACCCAGGAAGCAGCCGATGGACGTAGTCGTCCGGCAGCGAGAGCTTTTCATTTATTTATTGGCCAGGCAACGACCCACTGGCAGAGCCAGACACGGCGTAGTCGTAGCCCCAGTTCCCAGTCCCCAGTCCCCATCTCCTTACCCCCAATTCCAATTTCCATTTCCATTTCCAATCCCATTTTTCTTACCTTTCTTTGGCGTCTCGTTGTCGCCGCCGCCACGTTCCCCATCTTCGCTCAGCTGCTGTTCGCTGATTTGTTCTACATCGAGGAGCTCCGACGACGAGATATCGGAGCGCTCGTCATTAGGTTCCAGGGAATTCTTATGAAGATTAAATTTGTGGCACACTTCAAAGGCTTGGCCGACGGTGCGAACGATGCGCATGGCCTGAGACTGCAACGAGAGGAAGAGAGTAGGAGGAGAAGACGAAAAAGGAGATTAATATAATTTGATTAAGCCATCAGGCCCCGACCAATCTCCCACCTCCTATATTGACTGCAATTAAGGCTCCCAAGGAGGCACCACATGTGGTGCCCAGTGCCACGCCACTCAACGCGACGCAAATTACGCACACACCCCGTATACCCATTGAACCCACCTCAGGATCGCTTGCCGCACAGCCGCAGGAAATTGCATCCTTTGTGCGATTATTGCATAAATTATCACAGTCGCTTCCTCCTGCTCCTGCTCCAGCTCCTGCTACTGCCAATCCCCCTCGGGTGCGCTCCAGGGGAGAGCTGCGTCGTCGTTGCCTCGCCTGCCGCTGCTCAGCCATTAGGAGCGGCAGGACCTGGTCCCCGGCCACAATCGGCTCCCGGAACGACAGTTTCTTGCGCGGCTTGTCCGTCTTGGGTCTTTCCAGCATAATGCTGCTGTTGCCGATGCCAAATCCATCGCCACCTCTCCCTCCGCCACCACCACCCCCGCCCCCGCCGCTGCTGTGGCTGGAGTTGCTCTGCTGGTCACTGAGGCTTTTGCGGCGCTGCAACTGATGGCGCTGCTCAGAGCGCTGGTGCAGCTGTTGGGCACGGCGCAGGGCCTCCGGAGAGGCCGTTTCGTACCGGTCGCTGGGCAGGCGCTTGAACTTGAGGCGGGCTTTCAGCACATCTCCATTGGACACGGAGGCGGAGGCCTGTGGCTTGTGGGTGCTCTTGGCCACAGGCTGCTCCTTCTTGATGATGTACACGGTGTTCTCGTCGTCATTGAAAAGAATATGCTTGGGCTTGTGGTCGATGTATGTGTCGTCCAGGAAGCGAGTCGGCTGTCCTGCCTGTCCTACCAGTCCGCCTGTCGACCTGGGTGCCAGTTCGCTTTCCACGCAACCGATAAGCTCCCGGATGTCCAGACTCTTGTTGCGGGACAGATGCTTCTGCTTCCTTTTATTCGCCGGCACCGGGGACTGGGGCGGCTTGCTGGCATTGTTATCCTTGAGATTAAGCTGCTTGTCGCCCACGAGAATGTCTCGGATGAGGCCGCCGCCGCTGCGGAAGATATTCCGATGGTAGTGCACCTCCGAGGGCTTCTCCGCACTGGCCGCCTGCTGCTCGGCCTGTGGCGCCTGGGCCTTGGCCATGTTCACCTTGCTGCGACTGCGCGCCCATGGTAGGAAGTCGAAGGCCTTGGTGATGGGACTGCGGGGCGTGGACGAGGAGCGTTCCAAGAGCTGCTGGTGGCGCTGCTGCTTGTGTTGCGGGGATGCCATGATGAGTGTTTTCTCCTGCTTCATGGCCGCAGCGTTCAACGATCCGCGAAAAGTATTCACAAGGTTGCCGCGTTCACAATTTGTCGCGTTTCTATGTTCTATTCAACTTTCACTCGTACAGACTCTCGATGGGGAAAGTTCAATGCTGTTAAATGTTTGGCTTTTCTTTCGACCAATTGTCGGGCTATTAATTTCATAATTTCTTAGGGCTCTTCTCTGTGGTCCATGGGGTCGCTTCCTTGGTCCAGGTTGTTCACACATTGCCGATGCGCCATTTTTCTCGCACCTTCTAGGTGGCGAAATTGTTTATGCTTCTGCTTCTGCTTCTCTGTTTCGGTTATTGTTTCTGTTCTTATTTTGAGTTCTTTTGCGCGTTCAATTATTTGTGTATTATTGAATTATTTGCAACTTTTCATGCTGCCTATACAGCCATGGAAGATACGATATGAGTATTTCTGGGTTATTTTTCGTTGATTATTTCTGCTGCCTGCATTCGAGCGAGCGAAAAGAAAAACTGTCAATCTCTGGGTTTGTTTAAACTAACCATCGGACAAGACTCATGCAGGCATCAGGCACCAGCAGTCGAATGATGTGCATTTCTCCGATGATTATGAATCAGACCCGCATTTTGACTGGCAGTACGGAAACGGAACGGAACGGATCGCTATCAGAGAGGGGCACAGAATTGCACCCTAAAACTATGAGTAATTCAAGCCATTCCACAAACGGTTGTACACCTTTCCAATTGCCAATTAGGGCCAGGCAAATTTGTGTTCTCCCATTTCACCCATGCCAGCATTTGGCCACAACTGAAGCACTCTGAAGGGCTACTTCAGTGGCGGGCGACTTTGAGCACTTGTCTGAACGACATTAACCACCCATCAATTTGAATTATTTTGACAAGCAGCGACAGCACTTGTTGCGCAAGTGGCAGGCAGAGTGAAATAGAGACAGAGATAGAGGGAAACATGCTTACAACACGTTCCTTAAGACAAACTTCGCGGGTGCCTAACAGTTCTTTCAAGGTGAATCTTCTCCGAATCGAAAGTGGCGTCGAACCGTCTCCCTTTGTGGGGGATTCATAGACATACTGTAGATGTATCACGCTGTCAGTTCATATGCCACGTGTGCCGAAGAAGAACCCGTCTAGAGAAGGTGCCAACTGATTCTCTATCGTGCTTTTGCACAGAAATATATTTCCCATAGGTCTCTTGTGCAATTTCACATAAATCAAATCGAAGGAACTATAAAAACAGCGCATATAAAGTGTGTGGCAATTTGAAATCGTTACAGAGAACGTTACAGCAAATGAAAACTTAAATAAATACACGCATACAGCTTGAAGAACGAAGAAAATCGCTTTTGCTTGGTTTTCGTGGAAAACTACTTGAAAATTTATGGCGTTAAAAAATGACTTTGTTAGCTTTTGTTTTATGTATTTATTTGAATTTTAATTCCCATTTCACGCTGCATGGCAATCAAATCTGGCAGTTTGTTTGCTTTTGCCCTCCCCAAATGTCTGTCATAAGGGAAAATTTTTACAGAAAATCTTTTGAGTAAGCTGTTCCAGCTGGTGGTTCTGGTTCTGTTTCTCTGTCTGTTTCTGTGTCTGTTTCTGCTACTGTTTCCTCCTCTCCCTTCTACTCTCTCTATCTCTGGCTCGTGCTATCTGGCAAATGTTTACTGCGGCTATAAGTCGTTGATGGTCAGAACTTTGCAGCAGTCGGTGGCAGCCACAGAAGCCACATCCGAAGCTCCAGCTGCAGCAGCCTGCAGTTCCCCTGTGGCTGCAGCTCATAAATTCTGCACATTGTCACGTGGTTTCCGCTCTCTCTCTCACCCTCTCTCTCTCTGTCTATCTGTCTCTATCTATCGCCATGTAGAGGGGCTGGCTACTAATGAAGTTCTCATTAGTCATGCAGGAGGCGGCACTTAAAAATTCAATTTACTTAACACGAGTGGAATAAGCAAAAATACTCAAAGAACAAGCGTACGAGTATATTTCTGGTTGTTGATGGACTCTGGCTGGGAAAAACACACCTGAACGTTTCGCTCATTTCGGGTTGTTCGATTTCAGAAATACTTTAGAGCAGGCTATTAAAATAATGGATATATTTTTGCTTGAAATGCAAAAAAAAAAAAAAGAAAAATATGCATATAGAATGGAAAACTGAACGAACGAGCCACGGGGAAACGAGAGGAAAACAAAAAACAAAGCGAAACAAAATGAATGCCGATTGTGGCAGCCATTTTTGGGAAAGTCGAAAAGATTGTGGGGAAAAAGGAAAAGTTCTGTGAGGCTTTTCGCCCAAGCAACAGGTAAACGGAAATAATACCCCGACCCATTTCCACTCCACTCCACAATTTGCCATAAATTGCACAACTTTCGAGCAGTTCATCAAAATATTAGTAGTGTCTGTCAAAATTTGAGTTTGCCTTTGTTTTGCTGAATTCGATTTATAAATAAATAAGCTAAAGAAATCATAAATATTTCAGCCTGAATATGATACACACACGTCTGTGTGTGCTCATAATTCTATTTATTTGGATGAGCCCACGCTTTTCCTGGACTACCTGTGGCTGGCCAGGGCTCATTAAATGAGAGCAACTAATATGCATAAACAATGTATTAAGGAACAAGTGCGTCATGGAGCCACGAAAGATGTATATTCGGCCTTAAACTCAGTCCGAACCGTACGTATTGTACTTATTAGTGAAACCTCTATCCCCGAGGCAAAGTTTTCACTCTCTATCCAAAATGGAACCCCATTAGTGTCTGCGAGAGGCTTGTGCTTGGGCTTTTTTCTGGCAATTAATTTTCTAGTCACCGCTCTGTTCCGCTCCTGCTCCTGTGGCTCATTATTTAATTCCTAGCGGTGCTGGCCATTGTTTAAAAATATATAAATACTGCTTGCTGTTCTGTGCTGTTGTTCAGAACTGATGCTACGGGCATTTAATGGCGTCAGCAGCCCCAAAATCCAATGACAAAACACTTTTCTGTGACTGGTTGATTTCTGACTTCTGATTTCTGCTTTCTGGCAACGGGGAATGTTTTTCCACAACATTTTGAAACATTTAATTTCTCGCCTCGTCTACGATGTTGATAGATGGGACTGGTGAAATATTTTCCCTAACACTTTGACATGCCATTGCCTGAATTTATTTCTCTTTCGCTTTTCTCTCGCTTGACACTTTTCGGTTTATTTGTGCAGTTGGCAGAAATATGGTTTTAGTTTTGGCACAGTTTGCAAATTCATTCGTATTATTATTCACACACCGCCTATGATTGGGTTTGTTTCACTCTTCACTGACACGCACTCGTTGCATAATTTTTAGTTATTGGGCTTTTCGCGGACGCTTTTCCAATCTCCCTGCACGACGTCTACAAAGGCGCGCCGTCTAGAGCGCACTGGACAAAGAACCGTCTGTTAGCGGAGATCGGCGGCCATCGATCGATTGCCTTGCAGCCGGCTAAATGTGAGGGGAGCTTTCACTTGGCCAGAGGCCCACAAAGAGGCCAGCGAGCTTTTGGCTGCTCAGCTGTTAACACGATCGTTTGCGGTTTGCCTTTCGGCCAGTTTCACGCTGCGTTTGTTTTGGTCCGCCGTTCCACCACCAAACACAAAAACAACAAAAACAAAGGAGGACCCACTGCGGCCGGTAAAGTGCGGCGTATGCGTGCGATTGCAGATACTACTGCTGTTGTGACGTCATTGCTTTGTGTTTCGCGGAAGTACTCGGCTCTGAAAAGCCGCTGCCTTTGCTCTTGCTTAGCCATAAATCATACACTTTTCAGCGCATTGTCTGCTGGTCGTGCTTATGTGCTTATGTATGTACATATGTACATACAATACACACATACGTTTCGGCTCTCCAAATTGCGTTGCATTTCCATTGGCCTGTTTTTGGTGTTGCTGTTGCGGTTGCTGTTGCTGTTGGGAGAGAGGTGGAAGTGCCTCTTGCCTCAGGTGCAGCGTTGCTGAGGAGCTTTGCGCTGACGCACGCGGCGTATGCGCAATTTTCTACACGTGCATGCGGCGTGTAGAAGATACTGCCCCCCGCCACGCCCGGCTGTGGCTCCATCAGCCCCCCAACAGTCTATGTCTATGGCCCCCATCCCCATCCTGGCCTTAATTTCGTGTGTCACTTGTCAGGCATTTCGACAGGCCCACAAACACAGTCATGTCAGGCCCTGGCCTGATGTCTTCTGATGGATAGATTGGAATTCGTTCCCAGAATTTCTGCTTGTTAATTAGAAGACAAAAAATAGAAATGCCAACTTGACATTGTCTACGAATTGAAGTTGAAGGCCAGCGAGAAATAATTTCGGAATATGTACCCAGAAATACGGCTTCAGCTTATTAATGGTTATTAATTTGGAACATTTTAGCATTTGACGGAGAATTAATCAAAAACCGCATTCGGTTCGAAATCAAAGCGAATGCATTTCCCCCTGGGCGACTACAAAGTAAAAGCTGATTTATTTATTGGACCAAATCCCGGCCATAACTTAATGGAGAGCAATCCCCATCCTCAGACATGCCCGTTGTCGCCCCGTTAAAATCCGAGAGAATCTGTGGATCGCCCGGATCGCGCGGACCGCTGACTACAATACGGAAATGGAAGCGACCGCCTGGCGGTCTGCCTGATGGACAGTTGCGCCTTACTTTTTGCTCAGTTTGTTTAGACCCCAATGTTCTCTAATGGCCAATGAAAATTCGGTCGAGACTCTTGCCCGAATTGACAATGAAAAATGATCATGGAACCATCAAACAGGCACTAAAGAGCCCAAACGAATGGCTATCAACTGGCGAAAGTGTCTCTGCTGGAAACCTTGCTCGAATGTTCAAATTCTGATACTCACACAAATTAAGAATCTTTATGCGATTGAAAACGGAAGTCCTACGATAAACAAACACATGTTCGAAAAAGATCGTAAGGGGGAAAGATAAACTGTTGGAATAAAGAGATTAATTGGGTGCAGAAATGCTTAATTTATTATAGAAATAAACGAGAAATTTTAATTATGATAAAGAGCTTCTTCTAACCACTCTAACCAATAGATACAAATATTTCGTACACTTGAATGGCAATTGGTTGTTTATTCCACACTTCTTGAGGCTTGCCCAATCTTTAGAGATTCCATCAAATAGATCGCTTTTATAGCGCATCTAATGACTGCACTCTCTCCTGTACAGATCGAGGGATATACTCGTATCTTGTTTATTTGCTAGTTGTTTTCGTTTCGGTTTTCCAATGCTGGATACAAGCCAAAATTATGCATATGTGTAGACATTTTGCACAAGACCAGAATTCTTATTTATAGACCCCCATCCACAGGGGTAAGGTTGGTGCTGTTGGGATGGAGACGGAGAGGGAGGAATGGGTAATGTCAAGTAAGTCACATGTACAAGTAGTAGCCCCTGCATTACGCGAATTGCGGTCATAAACAATTCTGTGTGTGCCCCAGCAAATACCTACTCGTAAAACCCGCCGAGAAATATCAAAACAGAAACTAATTTCTGCTCGCATTTGTATAAGATCTGGATCAGGTAAACATAATGTATATAAAACACATATCGTATCTCACCTTTTTGTGACTTTTGAAGACGGAACACTTGAACGTATCCGTGCTGGCGTCGCGCGCTATATAGCTGAATATCTTGAGATCGCTGCTGTCGTGGGACACGTAGAATATGCGGTATATGGGATGATTGAGCAACTCGATTTCCTCGGGGTCATTGGTCCAGTTTTTTTTCTAAAAGAAATTCCCCGTCAGAAGCTAATGATGGAATATTATGTATGACATTGACTTACTTTTCGGCGACGCTTCTTAAGCACAACGCGTACGCCATTTACCGATATGTGTATGGTGACCTTTCGCTTTTTCAGATTTTGCACTTTGCACTCGTACTGTTAGAGAAGAGAGAGAGAGAGAGAGAAAGAGAACATATAGAGTGCATGTAGGAGTCAAAAGTGGGCCGCGTAATTCCAGAATTTTCAATTAACATTTGACTGCGTCTGACGGCTGGGCTAATGGCAAAGACATGACAATAACAAGCGCCAAATCTGCCTCGTCTCCCTTCCCATCAGCACAATGGCTGACAGACAGGGCTAATATACATCCGCACACACACATGCACACATGTTTCTGGCACAGCCAGGCCAAGGCGGTTTAAGCCAAGACACGCACGACCCGCCAGCAAGGAGAGGGAAGGCTGAAAAAGCCTCGTTACTTTTTATGCTACTAGGATGGCACTTTTTTCTTGTCTGGATTTTCCTTTCCTTTTACCATTTTCCAGCATTTTTCTGGAGTGAGTGTGGGGTGAGTGTGTGTGTGTACCTGTAATCAAAGCGTGTGACGCTTTTAAAATTGTTGCCTGCTTTTGGGGGCAGGGAAAATTTAAAACCGCTACAAGCCTGTTCAAAAGTTTCTTTAATTGCCTGAAGGATATACAATGTACATACAAAGATCCGGGCTAAATGGCTGTGTAGCTTCGCGATTCCCGGATTTCGGGATACCAAAATTCACATGGCGGCCCACATGGCGTATGCTTGATAGATTCTGCCCAAGTACTTACCCTTATGCGACGCATGGCCTGAACAATCTCGGCGCGTGTGTTCGGTCGCGGCACCTCCTCCCAGCCGACAAACTGCAACGAGAAAAGCGGGAAAGAGTGTGAGTATTTGTATTACTGTTGATTGCTCCAAACAAAGGGTCTCAAGTCAAACAAAAGCTACAAAGGCCCTCGAGAGCGCTGCGGGCCGGGAGAGCCCTACAGATGGAGTGGCCATGCCGTGCCATGTCCGTGCCTGTGCCCCTGCCCTGCCCCTGCCCCTGCCCCTCTACCAAACTTTAAATTAAACAAATTAGCTGCCACACAAGCAAGTTTGCCAGCAAAGTTTCCCCCGCCAGCATTTAATGCGAGAAATCATTTAAATATAGCAGAGTCGGGCAATTCAGTTGCCAACAGCCTCGACACAGTAAACGGTTGCGGTAGCCGTATTTTTAGTTGGAGCATTTTCTAAATTTAAGCCAGCAATCGAGTGCAGCAGGCCCTTTTGTCAATGCTGTCCCAGAATGGTGCAGTAATCTGTTCTTTCTACATCTGTGAGACGCCATTGATTTCACTATCATTTGGGCATACATTGAGCGGTAGCCTCTCTATCAAATTGATGGCCCAAAAATGAATCACAAAAGCCAAAATTTGTCGAGCACTTATTTCGTGGAATTGTTTGAATAACACAACAACAACAGCAACAGCAAATTGCAATTTTAGTGCAATATTTCGCGCTGTTGTTTCGGTGTTCAACGCCAAATGCAGCTCAAGGATAACAAATGCGTAGATATGGACCTAGATTTGCGAATTTTATTACAGTGACAACAACAATTTAAATGCAAAATGACAGATGAGAGAGAGCGAGACCGGGAGAGGGAGAGAGAGAAAGAGACGTGGGTGATGCCATCGCGGGTTGACAGTGACAAAATGTGCATGAGATAGCAGCACCACGCCTACCACGCCCATCACGCCGCCCACGCACTTGCCAAAATGGCGACAAATAACGCGCGACAATAATATATATATATGTACATATTTTTATGGATATACTCGTAATGTAGTAGCGAGGAAGGACAATCCTTGCTGGGAAAAATGGGAAAACCTTTCACAGAATCCCCACCTACCCCCCACCCATTTGCCGAGCATATGTCTATTCTCTATTACGAGTATGATCTATGTCAAGTTGGGGTAAACAAATCGAAAGTTTTGCGCCAGATTGCGCCTAGATTTCTACGAATGCTGTGATGAATGCTCTCTGGCCCAAGGCGTGCGACTCGTCGTATAAGGTTCTGTTCCAAAAATATCTCAGATAAATGTTTAAATTCGGTAGAAAATAGATTTTGGCACATTATTCTCGCAAAATTATGAAAGAAAACAATGTTAACGCTCTCCACTGATTGATTCGCAGCCCACACAAAGGCTCCACAGATTTATGCCATGTGCCCTAAAAGGCAGATACATTTTAACACAGAAAAATAAGAACAAAAGTTCATTAGCATGAAAGCCAAATGTTTATTTTAACCAAAAACATCAAACAGAAAAGCAAACTAATATAGATAACCACAAAAGATTAATCATGATGGAGTGAGATAAATATTTATAAGGTTAAGCACAAGGGAGTTTGAGAACCAAGAATAGAACGATTCCTGTCTGTATTAACAGAAGTATGACTTGCTGTTTAGTGCTCGTAATGATGAGTGAATATATTCATAAGAATGATCGTTAGAGAGTTATCCTATCAAAGGAGTTTACGCTCTAAGAGTGTACTTTCTTTTCTCCATAAATAAATATATGTATGTATATATATTCTATATTTGCATGCAAATGCCGTTCGAAAGGTTATGAAACGAGGCTTTAAAAAACTCCCCACAAAAGCCATCCGGCAGTAAGCCCATAAAAAGCCATTTACACAACGGAAAAGAGCCAAAAGAAAAAGCAGCCAAAGGGAAACCCTCTCACTCTCGCCCACAAATATTTGGATTGCATTAAATTCATGCAAACACAAAGGGATAAGAGATACACAGGGCGCTTATCCTCTCCAGCTAGACAAATCCCCCGCGCAAATAAAATAAAGAAAGCCAACTCCAGAGTCCCGGCCAAACGCTGCTGCTTCTCTGCCTCCTCTGATACTTTTCTATTCCCAGCCCCATACCCCATACCCCCATACCCCCCATACCCCATACACCATTTTCCTTTTCCATTTCCATTCAAAATCCCTTTCCCAGTGCCATTCGCATCCCTTTTTTCACTTAAAAACCATTTCAGTGGGACGGCTCTATGTAAATAGCCGCTGGACTTTGCTCGTCGCTTCGTTTAAATTCATTTACTTTGATTAAAACCCTGACCAAGAGAGAAGACTAAAGTTTTATCTCTCTTCAGAGGGAAGGAGTGACGACTCTGCCGAATGGCCGAGTTCATAATTTATTTGAAGGCGTAACTGTGTCTACCTTTATACTTTTATGGCTGGTACGGTTAGGTCTCTTCCCAAGAGCTTTACGACCCGCATTACGTTTATCGATCAAGGCCCACGGCTCTGTATTGTAATACCACTCACGTTTTTCAGACAATTTCCCTACAATTAATTGCCAGAGAATTGCAATCGATTTTCCCCTACTTTCAGTTCTATTTTCATACATTTGTTTATTTATGTATTCGATCATTCCAGTGAAAGACAAGTGAAAAGTCAAAAGCCACGCGGCTGGCCAACTTGACGTCAGCAGGTGTATAGGGATGGAGAAAACGCCTCAAAAGGTATCCCCAGGTACAAAAACTGCTACCCAAATTATAGCCAGTCATTTTTCACCGACAAACGGCAATTAAGCTGCGTTTAATTTCATCCCCAAATCCCGACTAATATCATCTGGAAAGTATCTGAAAAATCAGAAAGATTCAGAAAGGAGGGAAAACCGGAGATGGAAATGGAACGGGCGATGGCCGCTGGCCAACGACAAACAGATTAGAACAGCTTAGTTTTTCCGCAAAAAAATGGGGGTAAAAAGTATGCAAAAAATGAATAAAGAAAAGCCCCAAAGCGTTTCGTAAAAAATCAGGAAAAAAGGATTTGGCCATGGCTAATGGCGCTGCAGGCTGGACAGGCTTTCATGTTCAGCTTTTCCTTTTCCTCTGGACTCTGGGCTCTGTACTCTTTTCACTCCTCTGCTCCTTTGCTCTTTTGGCTCTTTTGGATTTCCCTTTCAACAATGCGAAACATTTGTTTGTGCAGCCATTCCAGCACCCAGCATCGGCGGCAGCAGCAACAGCAGCGTTCTTTCGCGTTGAAAACATAATTTTCGTCGGTTTATTTATAAAAATAAAATACCATTTTATATTTACACAGAGTCCCCTGACCCCCCACACCTGGCATAACTGGCGCAATTTTGTGTCGCACTGCCGCAGGGCATTACAATTTATTTTTGCTCTTTTCTGTTTTACAGAAATTTATGTAATGCTTATGAAAAGCAGTCTTTAAGTCAGATTAACACTTGGCAATGGGTTCGTATGCCTTCAGATTTTTGCATTCAAAGAGCTGTAAAATCACTTAAAACTCTATTCCACAAAAAACTATCCTTTGAAATAGTATCTAAGTAGTTGTATTCAAGGGGAAAGTGGAGTATTTGAAAAGAGATATATGTATCTAGCAATTATCCATGGTCTTTACCGATCCCCGAGTTGGAACACGGAACTGCAGTTCCCTTGTCGAAACTCTTGTCGGATGACGCACAAATATTTATAAGTATATGGCGGAGGCAGCCATTGTTAGGACCAGCTCTCACCGCATCGAAAGCCAAAAGCTGCTTTCTAGCAATCGCCCGTTCCCAGCGCTGCGTACGAACTCTCATAGAAAAGAATAGATTTCCGGTAATATGGCTTAATATAGTCCTGCTGGCGATGCAGGGTATTCTTGGCAACCAGCATGACTCTGGTAAGAGTCAGGATTTCCAAATACGCCTCCCTTTGCCCCCGATCCACGCGTATGATTAGCATGGATTAGTATGGTGGCGACTCCGTCACCATTATCAGGACTAGAGAAAAGGGTGACAGGATGTGAAGTATAAATTCTCAGAAAATAATATCCTGACAGCTATAGATATACGAAGCTCACAATTGTGGTGCCGCTGTTCGATATGTTGAAACATTTTTATAGTGCGATAGTATTTTGAATAATTAGCTCTTTAGTTGTCCGTAGGGGTAACAGCAATTTACATAACATTTGTACCGATTTGTAAAGCATATTTTTGGGCTGGCAAACAATTTTCACAATGCTTCCAGAAAGCTTTTTCTTAATCCCCATGGTCATCCATTGAGTGGTGTTTCTGTTAAATAAATAAAATATTTAAAAAACGTGCAGCACAATGGTAGGTATACATGTGTCCCCAATGATAATCGTTTTTTATGGACTACACATGTACAAAAATAAGCAGAAAAACTATTGCATACTTTTCTGGGATATATTTCACAGAGAACAACAGAACGGGAAAAAAGCTCTTTCCCTCTCTTTCAAAGTTCTCTCTGACCAGAAAAACGACATGTGTAAGAAATTTAAAAATGAATTGGAAAAATAGAATGAAAAAATTAAAAACGCATTGGGAAATTGTGAAAAACTGAACGAAAATAGATTGTCTAGTTGCCTGTATTTATCAGCAGTAAATTGACGCTGTTTATTGGAACATTTAATTGGCCACTTTTTAAGTGCTCTTCGATGGAAATTCGTTTTTAATATCGTTTATTGAGGATTTGATGGCTTCATTTGTTTATCGGTGGATGGAATTAATGTTTGTGGTCTAGGAAAAATTAAAATAAAATAATAAAAGTAGAGCTTCTTGACAGTACTGGGTGTTTATGCACTGCTCTCTCAGCAGGCATGTCTTGGCCAGAGTTCTTGTTTCGCATGCGGTAACGGGAAAAAGAAGTCCGACTCCAGCGGAGAAACAAATTTAAAAATAAAAAAATCAACAGCACAAAGTTAAACATGAAATGCAAAGCCAGACGAAAGGAGAAGCTGAAATGCCCCCAGCAGTCCCAAGAGTTTCCGCTAATAATGTTAATTCCATTGCCACCTACCTCCGAGAACTCCCCCAGAAAGCACCGAAGAAAGCTCTCAGAGAAACCTCCCCCTCCCCCCAGAAGCCTCTTCTAGAGTCTTCCCACAGAACACCTCCTCTAGAAACCGCCGCAGATAATCAGCAAGCAGCTCGGTCTTGTTCTGCTTCCCAGTTTCCTTTTGTTTTGCTTTCATCTCGAGTTTTAGTTTTGTGCTGTCTTGTCCTTCCTTCCTTCCTTGCCAACTTCCTGTCTTCCCATTGCGTCCATTGTTGTTGCGTAACTGAACTTCCTTTGGCCCAGTCCCTGCTCCTTCCTACTGCCATTTCATTAGCCTCATCCACAACCAGGAGGCAACTTAATGAGATGGCGTGCAAAACTTTTCTCCTCTCTCCATTTCGCTCCGCACATCTTCTGTGTTCTGGCGTTTTTCTGTGCTATGCATAACTTTGGGCATTTGGCTTGTGCTTAATTTAAAACAATTATTTGACGAGCTGTAAGTGGCCAAGGCCGCAGGCCAACTGAGAGACCAAGACCGAGCCCGAGCCCGAACCCGAACCCAACCCAAATCAAAGGTTGACCGCACCAGCAAGGCACAAAAAAGGCAGCCATTGAAAACTTTAAACTGAAAATCAACAGTTTGGCAAACCAACAAACAAACAAGCCAACCAGAGGATGGGCATAAAGAGAAACAAACTGAAACTTTACTCCTCCAGTTAAATGATTCTCTTCCTCGAATTGCAGTCTTCCACCGAAATGCAAATGCAAATGAAAATCACCTCCCTATTATATCTCAACTATGGTAATTTACAGCGAAACTACTTGTACAACTCGTACAACTCGTGGCCGCAAGCTAACATTTCGCGGCTCAGATGCCAACTGCAAACAAATGAGTTTGCGTTGGTCCAGCGAAATAAATCATGTCGGGCAGGGGTTTTTGGGTTAGAAATGCTCCTAGTATCAGCCAGTGCTAAAGTGCAGAGTCAGGCCGCCTAAGTGGCGTGAAATGAAATGCTTTCTTTGCACCAACACTCGCGGCAACAAGTTAAGTGCAAGTTAAATCAACAACTGAATTTCCCCCGTGCTAAACAGCAGCAAAGAGAGCCAGCTCAGAAGGTGCCAATGGCATGTCCAGAAGTCAGGGGATATAGGAGCTTGTATACCCTCACAGAAGCTTGAAGAGTACACAGGATTTTCCGTTATAACGAGTAAAAACATTTGTACTTAGTCCTCATTCATTCACAGAATTCAAACCGATCGCAGCTATCGTATTACTATATGAAGATCTGTCATAAGAGTGATCAAATGTAAGCCCTCAAAAATATTCCACTGCAAGGGTATTCCAAGCTTTGACAAACCAAAACACACAGTTTTTCTTTCATTTTGTGCTCATCCTCTCCAGTTGGCCATAAAAGTGCATGTGTGATAGCGCTGGGAGTTGCCTGGTAGCTGGAGCTGGAGCTGGAGCCCCCAGACAGGTAATAAAAGCCAGAGACCTGCACACAATTCTCAGATTGCTTTCTTTCGAGGCATAAGTATTTGCATAAGCCTGACGTGAGTATCTTCACTTTGATTAGTCCATGCCAAAGCGTTTTATTGAAGACAGCGGGCACATTACTCATCCTATCAATGCCTAGCCCCCAGACCTGAGTGGTGGTAATAGTACGTCGTTTCCGGCGACAGAAGACAGAAGACAGAGGACAGACTGTCAGACCCGATGAGCTCGATGGAAAAGGTACGAGTACATTAAAAATTCATACAAATTATGCTTTGCGCTTTATGCGCTTCACACATAAAAACCCGTAAAGCTCTAAGCTAATAATAAACGACTTTACTCGCAAGCCGCGTCGAAAGAAATGGAAAAGCAAAGAAAAAACTCTTGCCCCACGATAAGCAATTATCTGACAGATAAAAAAGGGGGAAGGGTAGATAGTTGCATTCTTTGTTTGTTCTTTGTTACGACTTTCGCTGCGAGAGTCTAGGCCACACTTCATTAACCCCCCCTGCCCTGCCCAGCCCGGCCCTGCCCACAGAATCTCCCCACTCAATTGTGGAGTGTCAAGTTTTATTAGCCCTCTGGGCTGCACAGGGCTGCACACAGTTCCAGAGTTCGATGCGGGAAAAAGTAAAAGTTTCTTTTGGCTGCTGTCCAGCGTTGACCCATATATATTCCTTGGTCTTGGACAGAAATTTCGGTTTTCTTTCGATTCTGTTTAGACAAAAGCGATTCGGAATGAAAATGCATTATGCAAATGCAGCTGCAGCATCATGGGTTTTCTATATACTACATATTTCTGTCCGCTGTCGAGGTCGCAGCGGGTCTCTGATGGATGTGTGTGTGTGTGTGTGGAGACAATGGATATGCCTTGTATGCCACATGTAATTGAAAATCGAATGAGGCATGAAGGCATATCTATCTCAAGAAGATATCTCTATACGGCATTGCTGCTCAAGCTTCAGCGTGGAATGTGGTAAAGTTTTCCCCCTTGAAAAACTTTAAGAGATTTATTTGATTCGGAGTTCGTTTCATGGCTGGACAGGAACCACACAATACCGGTAAAGTTCTCCAGTCAAAGGTAAAATCAATAAACAAGTTACCAAAACCACCCCCCAATAGGAACCTACCACCACCCACCACCCACCCCATGGCCTTAAGCCATAAACAATGGTGTGCCTGAATTACCGGCTCGGGTCTCCGGGTCTCCGGCTCCCCGGTTCTCCGGTTCTCACTGAGTACAGGGTGTACACTGTGTGCAGTGTGTACTAGGGTTCGGACGGAGGGCGACAAAGCGTGTACAAGTTGAACAATAATAACAAAGCAGAAAATCAATTGGAAGTACTTAAGCAAACAATGGACCAAAGTAATGAAAGAACAGGCCAACAAAAACCAATCCCCAAAAAACAAAAAAAAAAAAAAACAAAACGAAGGAGAACAATAAAGGCCTCTTTCGGGGCAGTCTCTGTTTCGGTAGCAAGTGGCGTCTAATTTAGCACAAGACGATTATTTAGATATCAGCAACAACCACTGCAATTACGGCCCTCATTCTTCCCAGAGATGGGGCCAAGAAGAGCGGAGAGTCAAAGTGCGAAAAGAAATTAAAATAAATAAATTGCGTGCCCCACACACGCACGCAGGGGAGTGCCGCGGAGCGTGGGGCGTATGAGTAATGCGTCACAGAATCTAAACGAGCGGAAGCATTTAATTAGCGGCTTTAATAATTCAATCAGCGTTATGTGTGCTCTTCGTCTCTCTCTTCTCTCTCCCCTTCTATTGTGCGTGTTTTTGGCTGACCGCTAATTTTTATACAACAATTTAACAATGTTATTATCGTTCGAATTTCGGTTGTCGTGTCTTCTTTTTGGCGGGTGTACGTTTCACAGACAAGTGCTAAATGGGCTTAAACGATTGATGCCTCAAATTATCGAAAATTTCAATGGATTTTTCTCTGCCTGGTCACACAATTTGTAGAATGCTGTAGAAGGGGGAATGGGGATGAATGTGGGGGCCTGCGGCTGCCTTTGTAACGAGTCCTGTGGCTTTTGGGGGTGGCTTCAGGGATCTTTTGGGGGTGCAGGCATTCAGCTGTTGCTTAGGCCCTTGGTGGCTTTTTGTTTTGCCACCTGCTGGGTTGCCAGGCGGCGGCTTCCATTACTGGTTTATGGGCTAATGAACTCTCCTTAATTAGGTTAGCGGTTTTGCTCCAGCCAAAACTTAACACAAATATTACACTGATCGCTGTGGCGCGGGGGAACAGGCAGAGAAGGAGGGGGAGCGGGAGACGATATGCAAATTAGTTGAAACATTATTGGCTTCGTGTTGACAGAGAAATCTCTGGCTGCTTCTGATGCGACTTTAAAGCGTTAAAATTGCAAATGCCCGACGCACGCACATATAAGGCAGAAATTGCAATGCCATAAATTGCCAGACGGCCAACACGGCAATGGTCAATGCCAATGATGGCCAAGAGGACGCAGGCAAGGCGCTGAGAGTGTTTCGCGGCGAGTGCTTAATGAAAAAGTAGGAAAAACAAGCAGCCAGCCAGAAGCAGAAGGCAAGGCAAGGCCTGGTCAAGTCTGGTCTGGTCTGGCATGGCCTGGCCTGGCCTGGTCAACAGCCATTGATGTTCAAGAACAGACAAACAGAGGAGACAGAGCTAGACGGAGTAAAAACCATCAAAGCCAGCGCCAAATGTTGGTCTAAGCCGGGGAACATGGAACATGGCCATGTCCAATGTGCGTGCATCTTGGCCTGCAACTGCAACTGACTTTTGTCCACCCCACCGTCATCCCATCCTACTCGAATCCATGACCATATCGATGCTGCTGCTGCGAGCTTTGATTTGATGGCCATGTGTCTCCATGTTCGCTTTCTGTTTCTCTCCATCTCTATGTCTCTCCCAGCATTTCACTTTAGCCCGCCTCTCGCCTCTCGGCAGGGGAGTGAGTGAAATCCAGAGACTCGAACCCGGACAATCTGTGGATCAGCCTCCCAAATGACTGCATCCGCCGAGCGAAAATAGAGGAGAATCTTCTGCTATGAAGTAATTTCATGCCATTCCAGACAGCTTTGCCAAACCGAACCGAACCGTAATTATATTCAATTCCAGGCCATTCACAGCAGCAGCAAGTGCAAAACTAATTTCAACAAACGATGCCAAAATGATAGCACACTCAGAGCTCCGATTCGGATCCAGTTTCGTTATTGTTCTCCGTACAGAAGCGTCAATTGCCTAACTAGAACAAAAGCAGCAGCAGTATCAGCTTCAGCTACAGCCACAGCCACAGCAACAGAGCTCTGTCATGCATTCGCCTTTCCCATTTCCCATTAGCAGAGTAAATATAATTACTAAGGCTAACTGGGGCAACAAAAATGTCAGGGAAAAGCCAGGAAAGCCAGGCAGGCCACTACCACTCTTGGCCAGGCCATGCGAAGCGCATAAATGCATGTTCAAGTGAATTTATGCAGGCAGGCCAGACAATGCAGCTTAGATCCTCTGGAGCATCCTCTTCTGGCATCTGGCTTCTATGCCAGGCCCAGATTACACACACACACATACTCACAAGCACCTAGGAACAGGACACGTGCTTGTTAACGTAATGTGAACACCTCACACTAGCAGATTACACCCCTAGCTCCCTCGCCCCCTTCGGCCAGCACCCCTTTGAATATGTTAAGTGGCAGCCGCGATACCGTTGCGTATGAGCATTATTTGCTGCACGTGTGTGCATGCTGCAATCTCAATGGAATGCAATTTGCCATTTTAAAGCCTCACAAGCCTCGTGCAATTAATTTTGCGATGAAAGAAAGTCAAGTTTGAGTTTTGTGGCACAAATGACAAATGGCCTGCACATGCCCCAAACTTGGAATTGGACAAAAGTTGCAGCTCGTAAGACGAATGTGCAGCATTTTCTCAGATTTGACAGCTGCTGACATGTGAAGGCAGGACGCAGGGTCCCTGTCCCTGTCTGTATTTCTGTCTGTGTCGGTGTCTCTGTCTGTATCTGTGCGGGCTCTTTTATTTTCCATCAAAGTTCGGACCCAATGGCGTGAAGAAATCATTTTTCTTTGGGAAAGTTTTTGGTGGTACGGTAAAAAATAAGTAAAATTACATTTAGTTTTCGTGGGTATATCACAAAATTTTCCGCCACATTTCGAAAAGTTAATTCTACTAATAGTACAGAAAAATGTATCCAAAAATCAATATGCCTGACGCGTGGCCTCAACGGAAATGTTTCGGGGTCGTAAAAGAAATGATAAAATGAATAATATTCTTTATTTTCTTTTTTTTTTTGGTTCGGGAGGGGAACATTGCCTAGTGACACGCAACATGGGAGTTATGAAGCAGGGAAAAAGGGTGTGGCTATCCAAAAAAAAAAAACTGTCACACATTAAGGAAAGCGGGAAAAACGAAATAAACAAAGAGACAACTCTTAACGGTTTCTTCCGATTATCCGACTATGGAGTACCCGTTATATTCAGGCAACAGTTAAATGAAACTTTCCTTATTCAGGCAGAACCACATGCGGTTCCGTTTGCTCTTTCAGACTTCTAGATTGTACAATTTCTAGGACCACAAACGAGTCGACAATTGCCACAGTACGAGTATACCCTACTCTCAATGGCTACCACGTAGAGGAAAATGCTTCAAAGATACGTATTGTGTGTGCTTCCCTGCAGCGATCTGTTAATGATACTTTCCCGGTGAAAATCACCAGCGAAATGGCGTACAAAAAAACGAAACGAAACGAAACGAACTCGAAACGAGGACACGCACATTATATAGCAATTTGCGACTGTTGCAACTGCAACTGCGAGCAAAGCAGCGCTCGACTTTCGCGACTGCAAGGCACAAAAAAGTTTGAAGCAATTTGGATTTGGGAATGGGAATGGGATTGGGGGCCACTTTTTCACCGCTCCGCTTTTTGTTGACTGTTGGCCGCCGTATCACGCAACGTGTATGGCGTATGGCGACCAATAAGGACACACTGCCACAATTGTTGCTGTTCGTGAGAAAAGTCAATGTCAAGGTGTCGGTAGCGATTTTCTATTAATACTTGTCGATGCGATACTATATTTATTTGCTATTCGCTGAATGTTTGGCATTGTTGAGTGCCTGAATGTGCATTCGATTGCCCCTCTGACGGCGGGCGGGAGGCTCATTAATTATTTATGAAACATACCAAGATGGAATGCCATGATTCATCCCACAAAATGCATTCAATAAAATGTACGAGTATTCTCTGTGCCCCAGCTGCTGCCACTGCCGCTGCCCCTGCCACACGGCATCGATGTTTTTGCTCTAACTCAATTGTTCTGTAACATAAGATAAATTGTCTGTGAGTGGCAGTGAAAAGCCAGCAACGCTTCATTTTGCCAATTTTGTAATTCAATTTGTCGTCAACCTACGGGAAAAACGTTCTCATTCCTTCTCTGCTCCACTCTGCTCCACTCTGATCAGCTCTGCTCTGCTCTTCTCTGCCTGTCTGTCCATTCTTTTAATTGACAAAATTGATTAAAATGTTGCTTAACATTTTTCGCCAAAAACTGACATTTATCTTAATGGCTGGGAAAATGTCGTTCGTTGGGGAAATAGAAAAAGCCCGAAATGTGCACCGATGAAATGGCTCCATCCGGCAGAGACATTTTCGAAAGATGGAGCTCTTAATTAGATAATGGTTGTCAGCGCAGTTTGTAAATTGAATTTCTGTCCAAGATAAATGGAAAGTTAAGTGATGGAAGGAGACATTTGCTGCTTCAATGAAAAGTTATAAAAAAAAAGACAAACACACAAAATTTCAGAGAATACAGGGAACCCATTCAGCTTCATTGAAATATCTCAAACATTTCAATGGTTTCGTTTCTCTCTCTCTCTCTCTATCCCGGAATATCTTTCGCCTTTTCTCTCGCATGATGGGCTAAAATGAATACCATGTCAGGCCCGCATTTTCGGTATTCCGCTACCGTTTTGATGGGTCTGGCCCACCCGGAATACATAATCTCTTTCACAACATTCTCATGGCATTTCAAACACTGTCCATGGATTTTGCCGCCTTTTTGCTTTATTTTTATCCGTTGAAATTCAAAGACTTTTCTGTGGCATAGTTTTGGTTGCCAAAAAAGATAGAATATTTCTATGATTTAGTAGCAAATGGATCCATGCTCTCTGAACGTTTATAATTTATTTATTGTACAGATGTATGGTGTATGTATGGTGTGCCATTGAGCGACTGCTGACACGATATCCACGCCCCCGCCGTCCTTCCCCCATCGATAGTTTTCGGTTGTCATTTGTTTATAACGACACTCGGATGTTGCGCAAAGAGCGAAAATATACTCGATCTTCTCCTGAATATTTCGATATGCCACACATTAAAGGTGCAAGGAAGGTGGGAGAAAGATTTATGAGTTTGGAGAAGCAATGTGCGGCAACTACTTCCGCCCCGGATGTCAAGCATGTGGCAGACAAATGTTCTCCAACTATTCGATGTTTGGTCTTTGGTCTTTGGCCTTTTGCCTTACTCTCAAGTGCCTGCCACACTGCAATGCACTTGACACGTTTCCAAGGAGCATTTCTAAGGACTTTGGACAGTTTCCAAGGCGCTTGGCGAAAAACTTGGCCTGCAGAAATCCTTTTTGAGAGCTTTGACTGTGTGTGACTGGCATTTTTATAGGCTGCAGCTGAATTACCGACACATTTTCCATTTCTATTTGCCATTTCTTGAACCTTCGGTTCTAGACTGCCCCCGAGACGCCACCCTCAGCATCTACTCAGCCGCACTCAACTCATTTAACTAATCAAAAGTAATTTTAATCAAAGGGAAAAACCTTTGCCCCAGGCACTGGCACTGGTACCGGGACAGATAACAGATAACAGAAACCAGACGGAGCAAAAGCAATTAAAGCCACGTGCAAAGTTTGCCCAACGTTCGGCAAAAGTTTTCATCTAGGTAGAGGGAACTCCACTCCAGAAAGAAGGATTACTGTTCGATTTTTCCCGTATTTGTCTTGGCAAAGATCAGAGGGAAAGGACCTGGGTCCTGGACCTAGCTTGGCCTCTCCTTAGGCAGCGACAGGGGGCTCGGACTTGGGCATGGGTTGGGTTGGGCATGGGTGTTTTCCAAAGGAAAAAGCTCGGTTAAGCAAACTTAATTAATAAACGAGAGGCGCAGCTGAGGGGAGGCTAGACGCTCGCTCTTCTCCCTTCTGTCGTCGGCGGTGCGAGGAATCGAAACTCATTAAAAACTTCCACTGCGGTTTTCATTAAAGCCAGCTGCTGACACGCCCACTCATACGCAGTACGAAGGATGCTGCTGCTGCCATTGTCTTCTATTAATATGTCAAGGCTCGAGCACACACATTGTGCCGGCAAATAAATTTGAATAATTAAACGCCCCACAAAGAAAAGCATCCGACGGAAGCTGAAATAGAGGCGGAACAGATGTCCTTTTATTTTCGGCAAGCTGTTGCCTCCTCTCGCCCCCACTCATTATACAGCAAGAGAGATATGGGGGGGGGACACAAAGACAGAGACAAATAAAGCAAAGATAATCGGGTCTAGCAAAGTGCAGCCCCACACAAAAATAGACCAAAGCGACAGCTTGACAAACTAATGACAAAGGCCCAAGCGGAATGAAGTGGTGGTCCCTTGGCCAACAAGAAGAAGATCCCAGCTGCCAGATAGCCAAAAGGGAAAAACGGCAAAGCCAGTCCCGAGTCCCTAGGCTTTCGGTTAGCTCATTAAAAATGAGAGTGCCTCAGAAGAGTAGCCAGGACCGGGCCAGAGCCAGGCCAGGGCCAGGGCCAGGGCCAGGGCCAACAAGTGCCAAAGTCACAATTTTAATTTTCCACAGACAAAACACAACAAAACAACACAACAGAACAGAACAGCAGTACCAACTGTTTGTTCTGGTCAGGATGGGTTAGAGAGGTTTCTCCTCTCTCCTCCCATGTTTGCCTAATCTTTAGTGAAGTACCCTCATCTCAGCTATCCTTCTAGGAGTGCGCCCTGCTCACCCACATTACCAGCCAATTATGAGGCGGGCTTTCGCTTTGGGCCTCAAAAAGTTTGCCAACTTTAAGCGACAGCCGACAGAATGTACATATTTTAATTAAAATTCAAAGAAAAATCCATGGCATAAATTCTGGCAATTTGGAAATTTAATTGAGCGCGCCCAGAACAAGGACAAACATTCTCTGACAGGATACGTTTTGCTTTACGCTCTGTATATTTTCTTGGGATCACCAAAAGCTGCAGCTGTAGTTTCGGGCCTTATTTATGGCTTGTAATTTTGCAGTCTCCAACGGGAATGAAAATGCTAGGAAATCTTAGATTTTTTTTCGGCAAAATCATAGAAATCTTTAAAGATTTTCCACACAAAAACCGAAGAAATCTTTAAGTATTTTTGGGGAAAATAATTTTCAATGAAAATGCAAATGAATTGGTGGCTAATTGGAAAAGCTTTCAGCACGCGCACACTCTCCGCTTGCCGCCGAGAAAGGTCAAGGAGCAGAGTGGAATACGCAAACATTGCGTATACGCGGCGTTGGTCGCACGCCTTTTTCCTATTTAGCAACAATTAGCCGCCAATCGCGGGCAATTATTAATTTGGCTTGGCTTTCAATTAAGCAATTTGCCCCGTACGCCTACCCGTTCCATTCCGTTCCCACCACCCTCCCCCCCTATCTAGTAGATTGTGGGGCTTGGTGTGCTCTGTGGTTAGTGAAAAGTTTGGCGGCACAATAAGCGGAAGGCGGACCATGAAAATTGGACCATTTATGGTATCACAATGCGGCGTATGTGCGATTTCTAACATTTTACGATTGGCAGGCGGCGAACGCTAAAAATGCCAGAATGCTGCGCCCCCCCACCGAATGTTTTTATGCTAATTTTCCACCCATGAACAGATGAGGAGAAGGAGACGCCAGCAGCAAAAGCCGAACTCAGCATCAAGTGGCGGGGAAAACTTTCCCATTCGACAGAGTGTCGAGGAAATGTTTGTTTAGAATTTGGCAGAGCGTTATTTATGGGCCAATAACTTTTAACTTCACATGCGGCCCCGTCCTGGGTTTGGGCCTGGGAGTGGGCCTCGACCTGGCCAAAAATGCAAATTACTTGCCATTTGGCCAAGACTCACGTAGTGCGGAAAGCTCAATGGGGGCGAATAAATTTAATTGAAAAGCGGGCGGTCGGCGGGAGCGTCAGGTGAAAAGTTCCTTCCCAGAATGTCAATTGATTCGATGGACCACAATCCCTGAGCGGAAGCTGCGGCCGTCAGTCAAAGTGTTTAATTAATGTCTAAACAATGGACGGACGGGTACAATCATCAGCACAGATTTTCATTAAGGTATAGACACTCTTCCGCGTGCCACCGCCGCCCCCCTCGGCGATGTCCACGCCGAAGGTTAAGGTCACGCCCACGCGGCTGCTCAAACAATTTCTTTTTCGTTTTGTTGGTTCTTTGATTGTGTTTTCGGCTACAAATTAATTTCAGAGCAAAAGCCATCACAACAACCAAATGTTGGGCCAAGAATATAAAAATAAGATACCACCAAGCATATATGTATATTAAAAGGTAAGTGTTTATATGTATTTATATGTGGTGTATATATGTATATCCCACAATGACGTCACTTAAGTGGTGGCCAATTAAACATGTTCTGGCCCTGCCGTTTGCTCTTTTTCTGCCATTAACCAATTATTAAAAAGAAAAAGCTTATTTGAAGAGAGACCCTTCTCTGAATCCACCATTGATCTCTCTTTCTATCCATGCGGATTCTACGGAGTACTATCTCTGCCCTGTCACCAGTCGCTTTGTGTGTCTATTCTCTCTGGCAGCAATGTCAAAGGTCGCTGTGAATGGTGGCACATAATTGCACTTGACAGCAAACGACAGCCAGTAGCTGTGGCAGCACCAGTTACTGCTGCACTAGCCGACGACAGTCGACTGGCAGAGATAAGGAAAAGTCAAAGCCCGGGGAAAACTGTGAAAGATTGCATAGGAAAATGAATTCAATTGCATCGTTTTTTCTCGGTTTTTCTTTTTTCGGTGGCTCCCATCCAGGGCTGTCACTGATTAGACGGGCTCCCGGCGCTTTTGATGCTGCTGCACAGATAATTTTTCCATCTTTTTTCTTTGCAGTCGCTTTTCCCAGCAGCAGCCCCCCTCTCTCGCCAATGAACGGAACGAAACGTGAGCACAGCGGCAGTTAACGAGTTTTTTTGCGAACCCTTTTTCGATTTGTTTCCAATGGGAAAATTGGCTGGAAAAAATGATCACAGATCGCAGCGTCGACTCTTGTCATTAAAAAAAAAACAGATATTTTTGGGCTGTGCTGGTTCATTTGTTATTTGTTTTTTTGTTTAATATGTCGGCAGGGTGTGTATTTTCATTTTGATATGATGTTTGCAATGTACATGGGCCCTGACATCTGCAGCAATTCCTCTGTCGGTCCTTCCATTTCCGTAGGTTTTGCCATAAGAAGCGTGGCAGCTATCTTTCTTTTAGTGGCGTAAAGGGTACAAAGCGTTCGTTCCCGTTGAAGCAATTGCTGTTTCTGTTTTTGTTTTTGGTTATGGCCAAACCCAGTCAGGCGGACCGTGGACAGTGGACAGCTGTCAGCGAGCATCGACAGTGGCCTGGGAAAGGGTCGGGTCTGTGTGCCTAGAAGCTGCTTCGTCGAGAGCGTGCCACAGCAGCTGGCGCATGCAACTTCCGCAATTGAGCGCTTCGCTAGGCACCCACAAACGTTGCACACACATTTGCGTGCGTTTCCCATTTTGGTCAGGAAGAAGGGAGTGGGTGAGTTTGGGTGAGGTGAGAGTGGCAGTGGTACTGCGGTCTCGTGAGCCTGCGCGCCTGCCTCTTGCCTGCTGCCTGCCGCCTGACTCATTGCCCATTGATCAAGGGGGGAAACTCGTTTGCGGCAGCTGCGCCAGGTGTAATTGCGAAATACGAACCAATTTGCAACAGCAAATTGTGTAATAGATAATAAATGAGCAGTGTTGAGAGTGGAGCACAGAGCATGTGCCACATTAATGCCTCACTGATCTCAGCACCATTCGAACAGAATGAATCATCAATGAGCTGGCGAATGCCAGATATAAGTATGGCAGAGAGCAGATAGCCGCCAAAAGGAAGCCAAAACCAAAGTCCATAAGCCCTGGCCAAGTAATGGCCACTTAATCCCTGACGACCAGCATTAATGTCGCACTTGACACACATTAAACGCGAATAGAGCCAGGAATTATGTCGGTAGATGAGGTCTGGGTGGAGTCACTTCATCTTTGGAGTGAAGATGGGCTGGTGGAATATCTCTGTTAGCTATTGGAGCTATTGGAGTGCCGAGCAAACATTGGTATTGGTTCAAGGAGGGAGCGCTGCCACAGCCACAGAGTGGAAAGAACCAAGAACCAAAGAAGCCGAGGCAATAGAAATCAGAAAAATCGATTAGCCAGACCAACCAATCAGCACGGAAATAAGCGGAATGAATCTGTAATAATCAAAATGAACTGCAGAGATGAAGGAGCAATCGTGAGTTGGAAAAATTAGTTACCTCAGAGCGTAAGCATCTCAATAGTGGGGAATCCGATGAAGACCTCGAGTCAATCATGTCTGCCAAATGGAAGCCATTTCCGCACACTCATAAACCGAATATCCTCGAGTGGAGTAGTGGAAGGAGTGCTGAACTTTGAACCGGAAGTAGGCCATAAAAGCATTTAGCTGATAATTTGCAATGAATATGAAAGATACCATGAACCCTCCCCCAGCACACAGAGGAGGATTCAATTGGGGCAAAGCAAAAACCCATTTTCCATTATTTTTATTACACTTCCAAGTAACTGGAAATATTGCAAATTTTATTATTGGATTGAAAGCCAGCCACAAATCGATGGAAAGCAGAAAGAGCCAAAGGCCAAGGGTGAGTCCGATGAGAAGAAACGGAACGGAACGGAACGGAGAGAGCCTGTTGCCATAACATTAAAAATTGATTGTACTTTATATTGAATCAAATATGGAAAGCGGGCGGCGGCATCGGCATCGGCTTCCCATCGGACCACTGCCAAAAGTACAAGTCTACCATCAGAATGATGATCCGTGCATTGTCCAGAACAAATTGTGGGTCATAAAGGCCAGCCAGGCGGCAGTGAGGCGTGTGTAATTATCCCATGTAAACCAGACGAATCGGCACACGAGGCTCAATCTATCCGTAGATTTTTTGTATGCTTACCGAAAAATTAACGAGCAAATTGAACTTTAAGAACAACCAAACATGGGCAACCGAAACATATTTTATCCCCAAAAAGAATACTCTTTAAGAGAGACTCTTTAGGCTGTACAGCGGAAACAGACAACAGAACAGCATGAGGCAAAGACTTGAGGACTCTTGACTTTTTATTTGCATTTTATGACTCATTTTTCACGCCCATCGTTTGATTCTGCTACTGGTGCGGGGCTCTTTCTGTGGCAGGCAGCCGCCGCCTGCTGGTGTCAGTTGCGGCTGATAAAAGCCAGGACCAGAAGCACACTTACACTCACAGACAAACCAGGAACCTGGATCCAGGACGAGAACGAAGACGAGGACCATGAACCCAAGTTAAATTGCAGGCCGCATAATCCTTTTTGGGGCCAGGCCACTCTCCTCTCGAAGGCGTTGTCCTTTTTGTCTGCCTTTGTCGTTTGCCAATAATTTATATATGGCAAAATGCTTTTGAAATGCTGCTGCTCCTCCTCCTGCGCCGGCCAAAAGCTCCAAAGGAAATGCCAGATAATTGAAATTGATATACGAGTAGGTCCTGAAACAAAACGATGTCTGCATGTGCCGTCGTCACCGCCGGCCTCCTCCTTAGATAAACACAATGCCCGAGGAAAGCACAAGGAAACGGCATAGGGCTCTCGAATATATTGCGTATACGCCGCATGAACCACATTCATAATTTTTGCGAAATGGAAAATGGGGTAAACACAAGAGGAAAATACAAGGCACACACAGCAGAAGCAGAAGCAACATCAGCAGCACACACACACATGCGTAGCACGTGGACCCAAGGCATGTGGCCGTCTCCGTTTTTATTTGTTTTTTAATATTTTTATGTGCGGGCCGCATTTTCTTTATTTTTCATCTCGATATTCTTGTTCTCTGTGCGTGGAAAATTGGAACACATGCGCTTCACCTTCGCCTTAATTAATATTATTTTGTAAATAATAATTAATTTTACCCCGAGCGTGAAGCAGTGCTCGAGCCAAAAATAAATAATTTCTCATAAATAAAACAGACAAGATGGAAATAATATTGTAAACTGAAAAGTCAGCAGCAGCGGTTTGGAAGAGAAATGATAATCAACATGGGATTAAAATAATTTTGAGGTAAAGAACGTAAATTGATATTTGATTGGAAATTAAGCCAAATAGGAAATAAATAGGAACCCTTCCTATGAATAAAGTTTTCCACAGAACGAAACTTGCGTGGAACAAGTATCAAATTTAACCCGAAATTTAGGTAGAGGGGAAATTCTTCATTTCTTTGAAATAATTGATGAACGCTGAGACCATAAATTCCCCAAACACCAGTCGGAAGTCGGAAGTTGTTAAGCCAAAATAAATCGACTTGAATCGGATGCAATCGTATAAATATTTGATAGAGCTGCTAGAGCTCCCGCAAGCCGCCTCGAATAGCGAAACGAAATCAGGGACTTAGCTCCCGCGTTAAGCATACGCAGTGTTTCCGCGCGCGAAACAAAACAGAAATATACCAAAAAAAAGCCAACGAAAAAAGTGTGAGAAAAAATCGTCGGCGCCTGGCATCGTGCGTGAGCGAATAAGTTATACACCTTTTGAAAGATTTATGCGTCAGGGCCCAGAGGCGGTGGCAGTGGCAGGAGGCAGGAGGCAAGTGCCAGTTGGCAAGGCAATTCGCGAAATCAAAGCGTGAAATTCAATTAATCTAAGAAGGCAGAGCGGGAGGATTACGAGATCCGAGAGATGGAATGAAGCCCATCCAGAGTCAGGCCTTAGTGGGCCACCAGAGCACACACTCTCGGAAATGAAGAGCCCCCAATCGAAGAACCAGTGACTCATAATTCCCAAATTTCTGGACACTCTCCCGTCCCGACCTGTCAGATGATTCAGATAGGGGCGGAGGGACGCTGACAAAGCACAAAAAAACGAAGCAGTCCCTGCTGCTGCTCCTCATACTCATACTGGTACAAATATTCGCTTTCGTATTTGGGTTAGGCCAAGCCAACCATATAGCATCAGCTGCAGCGGCGGCAGCAGCATCGGTAGGTAACGGTACCCACCGTTGTGTTTCTTTTCGGCCAAAAGTGAGACCCAGCCAAAAGCAAACCAAAAACAAATATACACCCAAGCAGACGATAAAGCTGCAGCTGAAGCAAAAGCACAAACAAAGCGAAAAAAAAAATACAAAAGCATAACAAAGTGCAAAAGTTTCGTATACTCTTATAGAGGGTAGGGATTGTTTGCCTCATATTCTATATGTGTCTATTGTCACAGAGCCTATAAAAAGGGTATCCGCGGCTTCGACTCCCAGTGTTAAGATTTTTGTTCGTTTACTTTTTGCTGTTTTGTTTATGGAAATATGCAAATAACATTGAAGTTTTGAATGGGGGTGGAGAAAAACTACAGCACGTGCATGGTGGAGTGCAGCGGAGAGAAAACTTAAAGGAAAGAAAATAAAAGAAAAGCCTCTTCAAGCTCTGCAAACCCCAGCGATTGGTTTCCCTCTGCAATTTGGCACACAGAATTGAGTGAATTTAATTGCAGTTGCAGCAGCAGCAGCAACTCCAATGGCAAGTGCAATGCCTTGCCACACAAAGAAATCCAGTATGCAAAATGCTAGAGAGACAATGTATCCAGAGACACTCACTTGTACGTGAGAATGATGCGACTAATGTTCGAATCATTTGCATACAAAATTGAGCATGTAAAAGGGGCAAAGTCAATGCCCAAGCGGCAGTCATGAACTTGCCACAAACACTGGTTTTTCTTTGCCTGTTGCCAGTTGCCTGTTGCCTGCTGCCTCTTGCATATGGCCACAGCTCATCAATCTTTCAGGTAAAACTAATTGAAATTTTGGTCAACCGCATGTAATTGATCAAATCAAAATCGAAATCAAAAGAACAGAAGATATAACAACAGCAACAGCAGCAGCAGCAACAACATCAACAGTGACCAGAGTCTGGCACGCAAACAATTTCCACACATTGAACAAAAATAATAAACAGAAGCCGAAACCGAAACAACAACGTCAGAGAAACAACGTACATAAAACTAAACAAATGCTCAAAATACGATGCTGAATAATTGAACACGATACACACCACACACACACGGACACTCGTATGGAAATGAAACATTTGTTTACAATTTTCCAGACTGTGTGTGTGTGTGTGTGTCTGTGCATCAGTATCTGTAGCAACATAAAGAACAACAACAAAACTTCATGAGAGTTGAGAGTTGTGACAGTTGACTAACTCTTTGCTTGCCCACCGACTGTTAACGTGGAAAACTCTTTATTTGCTGCTTCCGTCAACCGCAGCAGCAGCAACAAAAACAACACCAGCAGCAAGAGAGAAACGCTGTGGCTTCAAAGACCGAACCTTTATATACCCTCACATATGCCCTTTCTATCCTAAAATGATATTATGGTGTTTTTGATACTGCATTAAAAATAATAAAGAAGTATGCCTTTGGGGTCGCAGATGCTTCCTTCTCGGCATTGAAAACATCCTAGCAATATCAAAATACCCTCTTCAAGGGTATATAGATAGCACAATTGCAACACAATCCACACAAGAGCAACAACCGCAACAGCCAACAACTGCACAAATGGTTATGAAGCCGCTCCAACACATGTCAGAAATATTTAATTGCATTTAAAAATTATTTAGAATAGTTTATTCGCCCAGGCACCACAAATAAAATCGAACAAAATGAAGCTTAATTAAATGGAGATAGAATAAAGAGAGGTTTATTCTGTGAGAATTTACACAATATTATGAAATGCTCGTGGTTGTGTCAATGAGTATTTCATTAGAGATGCATACCATCAATGATTAATGCAGCAGAAATTCCAGTTTATATGAAGAAATATTTTAGGAGGAGTTTTTGGCCTTTTATTAAAGAAGATTCCAAAACCTGCGTGTGTAATGAAATTTCTCCGAAGTGATCAAAGCAGAAAAGTCTTTAACACTAAATAAACACATCTCATTTATGTGTTGTTAATCTTAATTGACAGCGAATCTTCTAAGTCATTCTGTTTTAATGGTAGCAGAAACTAAGAGATTACTATTTGAAAGGCGGCTTAAAGGCTCATTGACAGTGACAACTTAGGTTTGCGGAAAATAAGGAAAATGTTATGGCTTAATTCAAAATCTCGTAAGAAATAGAAGCGGCAGATACTCCAGACTAAGTTCTAAATCAGTTTTGACTAATTTCATCGCCCCGGGCAAATATTTAAAATATTTATTGATACTTTTAGACTTCTTAGTCATGGAAATCCATTAAAATTTCAGAGAAACCATTAAAAAAAAACGCTTCAAAGATGGTCATAAAGATAAAGCACAAACACTTGTCTCGACAGTTCCCCGAAAAATCGCTTCGGAAAATGGAAATATACATGGGACTTACCTTTGCCTGAAATGTGATGCCATGGAAGAAGGCTTGCTCTGCATGAAGGGGCACACGCAGATCCTGATCGTCCTGCACCAAATCGTACGGTGTCGATGGCATTCTCAAATAGTTCAATAGCACCGATTCGGACCACTTGTAGTATCATGAGATGGTTTTCATCTTCCTCGTGCTACGCTTGTGCAGCTGATGGCGCAATTGCCACAAAACGCCACTTGGTCGACGCTTTGGCTGATGTTGCGGCTGTATCTGAGGTTTCTGATTCTGCTGCTGCTGCTGCTGCTGCTGATGCTGGATAATGCCTTTGCTTTGGCTCATGCAAATTGCTGGGGGGGCGACGAGCGCTCGCTCTGTGATTGATTTTCTATGTTTCTGAGGTTCTCCCTCTCCACGCTCTCCCCACGCTCTCCCCAAGCTCTCCCCAAGCTGTTGCTTAATCCCAATTTATGAGCTTGCGGTTCCCGATGCTCAGCAAATTGAATAGCGTCAGTTGGACCAGCGGATTCTTTAGGCTCTTTTCTCTTGCGTTTTATTATGAAATCTGCCCCATTCACATCCACTGCCAATTTAGAGTTCGGTGCGGTGCGGTGCGGTGCGGCGTATCTGCAAGTAGAGAAGAGAGAAATATAATGCCTTAATAGATTAGAAAAATAGAAAGGCACTGGAGGAGCCTGAGTTTGAGCTTTGTGGATACGTATATTTTGTAATCAAACGCCGTCTATCGATCTATCTATTAAAGTGAGTCATTAAGTCGATGATTTTGAGTCAGCTTTTGAATTTCTTGGTAGCCGCAATACTAATCACGAACTTCGATTGACTCACCTTTTCGACTAGACAAGCTCTTGGTGCGATGACACCTCGCTGATCAAAGGTATCAATATATGTACGAGTATATGCATATGTATGGGTTGGTGGAATTCGAAAACCTACCCACTCGTGTCGCTGGTTGCTTATTGAATTCTTAATTTTATTTGTTTGTGGCAATTGTTTTTGTCGAGCAAATGTCTGCACTTTAATTAATATCAATTGTCGATTTACGTTTAACAGAAGAGGATTTCAGTAGCTTTTATAGGGGATAGCTCTCGTTCTTTGGGACAAATATAGCTACTGAGCTTTCACTGTACTCTGTCTGGTGATTAAGTCTACCGAAAACCGAAACTTAAAATAAACAGCTGCTTAGTATCGCCCGCCTCTCTCTCGTTGCCAATATCTTTCTCTCTCTCTCTTTGGCTGTTTATCTCCATCTTTTTATGTGTCTATCTTGCGCTTCTTTGTTTGCAGCCTCTGAGGCTTCCTCTGAAGTCTGAAGTCAGTTCAAAGCCAGGCCAGAGGGTCATGGACGTTTACGCGTGTAAATGACAAGGCAGCCAAAGCGCAACAGCAACAACCAAAACAGCCGCCTTTAGTTGTTGCTTCGTTTGTTTATCTGCCTCCTTTTTGGCTTTTGTGGCGTCTCCTCGGATTGCCTGGTGCCTGGTGGCTGGTGGCTGGTCTCTGGTTCCCGGTCTCCAATGAATAAATATGCCGGAGTCAACTTTTTAAAAGGCCCCCCACTCTTTCTTCGCTGATTGTTTCTCTCTGTCTCGCATTAAGTTATCAATTTGGGTGTCGATTGAGTTCAAATTGCCACGAGCTGATGCCGCCTCCGAATGGAGGGCATTGGGTTGAGGCTGGGGCAGCAGCAACAGCAGCAGTTGACACTTTTCGGGGAGCGACATAAATCAGCTTTGGTTTAAGGTCGGGCCCGCATTCACATGGGGATTTGGGGCGCTTGACCTTTGAAAGTTATTCTAATAGTCGCTTCTGAATAGATAAATGGGTGTATGGAATGCACGCACACCTTTGTGTTGAGTAAAGTAAAAACAACTCTCAAAGTCGATAATAGATGTAGTCTGGACTCCATAGAATGGAGCCCTTATATCCCTAAGAATACCCCTGGCTTCTTTCCAAGCCCTATTTCCTTCGTCTTGTTCCTATTTTTCGCCAGCAGAGAAACATTGTGCAGAGTTCAATGTGCCTGGCTTCGCCCACAGCCATATATCAACCATACTGGTAGCTGCATAAGGTACTAGCTCTAGTATCGACGCCATTTTGTGGCACGAAACTACACACACATACATACATATATGAACAATAAGGTTCAAGTAACTCCAAAGCAGGCTGCACATGCGTTGTACAAAGACCCATCTAGCCAGCCAAAGGAAAAAGAGAGAAACACAGAGAGCACAGAGCAGCAGCAGTGCATTGCATTGCACTTAACACCCACCCTGGAACCCCCAGCCCCAGCCCTAGCTGGAGGGGGGGGAACCCCCTCCACCACGACTCTACGCATGACTCTTTTCGGATTCTTCTATCTTCTAGTTTACGAACAAACTATCGGTTTCGCATTGCGCTCTCCGCCTTGTTCTTCTGCTTCGAGCAGTGTTCTCTTGATTCCGTTTTGTTCTTTCGCCCGCACTATCAACGGCAGGCCACTGCAACTGCAACTGCAACAGCGACTGCGCAGCAGCAGCAACAACAACAACAACATTTAGAAACCCGTATCGCCCTGCAAGTGAATGACTCGCGAGGCTGACGACGACGACGACGACGTGCTTCCAAGCATTCAAACACAAGAGATGAGAACCGGTTTCCATGGGCTCGACTCCACTGCCGAGTCGAGGCGCGAGCCCAAGTCGAAGTCGAAGTCAAAGTCTTGGTAACTTACACGCTCACTTCCTTTCCGGTTCTTGCATGCACAAAGAAAGACAAAGACAGAGAGGAGGAGAAGAAGAGGGACAGAATGAGAAAAAGAGTTGGACAGAGAGGGGCATAAGTATCCCTCCTTGGATGGCTGAGCAAGAGAGAGATGGCCACAAAACAAAGCCCAACTGCAATATCAGCTGCAATTTTATGATACCCAGCAATATGGCAGGGTACCATACATGTTGTGCTTGTGTTTCCAAAGAGGAGAAGTAAATATTGTACATGCTATAGAAATTGTGTATTATGTATGACTTGGTCCCGCCATGCCCTTCTCCTTCCATGCAAAAATCACTCCTATAGCGTTTGGTCATCTCCCACCAATATTTCTATACATCATCTGAAGTGTCAGGGCTGCCATTGTTCTTCCAGGGTATCTAGTGAGTCGGTATCCCTGCTTGACAGTCATTTGCTTCTTGCATCTTTTTTTTCTTTGCAGTTTTTCAAGTTTTGTACTTGGCAATTACGTAGCAGCGAATCAAGCGAATCGCTTCGGAGCTTTTGTCATGCCTGAAACTGAAAATATTTACTGCGCAGCCGCAGCCACAGCCTTCGACGAAGCTGCACTTGCCGCAAGCTGTTTCTGTTGCAGTTGTTGTTGCAGTGTCAGATTATGCAAGTTACTGGGGGGACACACTGAAAACGAAGAAAGAAAAACGAAACTGGTCGCCGCGGGCTGATATTTTATTCGAAAATATGCTGCGCACTTTTTGGAAAACCAGGCGGGAAAACTTGAAAGGAAAAATATCTGCATGGATAGTATATTTCGCGCATTGTTTTTTTAGCCAACTGCCTAATAAACAGATACACAGCAGCAATTAAACAAATACCAAGCGAAGAAAACATGGCTAAAAAGACAGACCAGCTGCGTTGTCTCCTGTGGCTGCTCCTCCTTCTTCCGATATGAACACAGACCCGATCTGGGGGTCCGGTTGTGGCATGGCCAAGGCATCAATCTTGTTTTCGATTTCGAAGAAAATTAACTGCCGAGAAAGGCAACATGCTACTGCCTTAGATGAGAGCCAAGAGAGTGAAGAACATCTCTGCTTTGTCCCGATCCGCAATCCGCGATCGTCATCACATTCTGAGTTCTGTGTCTCGCCATTGTCGTGGCCATATATTTATGGAGCAGACAGCCCCAGACAGATATTCCGACAGCAACATCCAGAAACGAGGGAGAGGAAGATGCGGAGAGTAAAGGAGAGGAAAGAAGACGACTGGCTGCCTGGCTGCCTGGCTGCCCGGCTGCCTGGCTGGGTACGATGCAAAACTTTTTGCCTGTATCTATAAGATACATTTGGTGCGAGGAGCCAGCCCCGCGTATGTGTGATATAAATAGCAGCGGGGCGGCCACTCAGCCTCCGCCTCCGTCTCCTCTCCGCTCCTCTTCGCGTTCCCGTTCTCTCTCCTCTGACCCATAGAACGCACCTCAACAACATTCAGATACAACATAAATCTATTGGGCAAAAGAAACGATTGCCAAACCAAAGTGAGAGAGGGCTGAAGCAGCGTTGATTTGTACTTTTTTCGGGAAATATTTTCCAACATTCTCGGCCATCATTTGTCTCTGTGTTTGTTTGTTTGTTTGGCCGGGCAGCCAGTCACTGGGGATCATTAGACTAAGCTCTATAATCTATAATCCATAATCCATAATCCAGCCAGAGGAACAGGCACTAACCTTGAAAGTTCTTTGCTGGTGGACTTTTCCCCAGAGTTTTCTGTATCTTTATCCACAAGACAACAGAAATAATTGATCAATCGAAGAGACAGAGGAGGCAGAGAGTGAGAAACGAAGCGAAACTAAAGTTAGCAGCAATTTTGTCATTGCCCTGAAATTCATCGTTGATTATGCGTTGTGCCTGCTGCTTCGGTGGCACTGTGTATCTTTCAGATGCATTTCACCAGAATATCATATAAAAGCTTCGGGTGAATCAAACAATACATTTTCTTGTTTTTGTTGTGCAATAATTTATAAAAATAATAAACACGCCTATGGCGGCGGTAGTTTTCATTTCGGTTTTCCAATTTTTCGTATCTTTTTTGGCACACATTCAACTCAAAAACACAGACAAAAAAAACACACACACACATATACGTATATATCGTATGTAGAGTGTAGATCTATCTAGATCTAGAGATCTGCACTGCAGCCAGAATGTATCTAGAACGCGTCGCGTAATCAGTTTTTTAGCTGCGATCTGCAAAATATTTTCTTCTTTTTTTTTTCTTATTCTGCAATGCTTTCATAATGCGCAAAACTTTCCATTTCTATGCGTTCGAACAGTTCTCGAATGTCACAAAGATGGCTTCGAGCTGCTCATCGGGTATATAGTTTCACAGTTATCACTCTCTCACGCAAACAAAAATGCACACACACAGACACAGGTGTAACACCTACGGCTTTCGTTCGGTTCTTTTTCTTCTCTGGAGTTTTTTGTCGGCTGGAGGTGATTTCAAAAATTAACTGCCAATTCTTGGAAACGGACGCCGATGAAGACGACGCTTTTTTCCGTGCCTCAACAACTTGGTTTGGTTTTTGGGGGCTCTGAGAGAGTTGACCAACTGGCGCCGACTTGTTGCTATGTTTGGCTTTTGGTTTTTTTTTTCGGCTTTGGTAGTTTTTTTTTTTTTGGCTATATTCTGTATGAATATTAAGTAAATTTTCGCCAGTTCTGCTTTACGTTCTTTATTTGCATATCCTACAAATTGTTGCCGTAACGGAAATGCTTAGATTATGATCGCGGAGAGAACTTCACTTTCGTCACGAACAAAACCCAGACAGACCGAGAGACAGCCCAAGTCGAATGCAGATGGAAAATGCCGTAAAACCCGTTTTTCAGAATGCATCTGACGCAAACCAATAAGAACCAATATTTTTGGATGGGGGGGCACAGGGCCCTGCATGATTTGACTAATAAAAAAAAATATTAAATGGAAAATTACTTGTATTCCTCTGGAAACCGATATTCCACTGCTTTAGAACCGCTTTTCAGTCAATATTCAACAAGAATCGAACGAACGTGTGAAGCAACCGGTATGCAAGAAACAGAAACAGAAACAGAATTTCGTTTTTCAGTGCGACGCCAAAACTGAGCGGACGATGCGTAAAAGTCGTATAGGCCTGTGTCGAACAACCACGATGAACGCCGAACCACCCAAAACTGACTGTGGCTCGGCAGCGCCAAGAGTGCCCAAGCAAGCAGCAGCCCGAATGCTATGCCAGCATACAGGGTGTTCATTCTCGCTGTGGGGAGTTCCTCTCCGGCGCTTGGAAAACCTGTTTGTTTCCATGGTGTATTTGAACTAAGAGTGAGGTTTGCCCGCTCTCTTTTAGGGTCATTTGCTCTCTTTGTCTCTTGCTCCCTTTTCGAAAAAACTTAAAGCATACAGTCATGTGGAAAATACTAACTATCATAATAATATTAAATAGTAAATAACAGAAATAATAAAATAAATATTTTGATTGGAAGTAAAATATCCTGACAAAACGTAAAACTGTGAAAAATACACACACATAAAATATATTATATACGTATTTGGCAAAAATTAAGTTTTTCTAAGTTACGTAAGTAACTTAAGTTAGTAATTTCAAGTGTAAAAACATGCATAAAAGACAGCTAAAATATCCACGAAGTTAATTTGAGAGGATTGTCATATCTTAAAATGGCAGAAATATTGAAGTGTTCCAAAGGATCGGTGGAAAATGCAATCAAAGGCAGGGATAGGTAAAGGGAATACCTCACCTTCTACTGACGTACCCTGTTTGGCTCTCTTATGCTCGCTGCCTGTTGTCGTCGTCGGTGATTCTGGCTCTCTGCGGAAACGAAAAGCGAAAGCCGTTGGCCAATCAGCTTGCGGCAAATACACGTGCTCGCCGCTTGCCTTCTAGTGCGGGGGGTGGTTGGGGTGTCCGATGGGAGCCTCAATGCGATTTCGCAATGTTTCTCTGTTTTGGTTTCCGTGTGGAAGCCCCAGAGTCTTGGGGATCTCTCTTTAAGTTTGCTAAAGATGCTACAGGGGGCTACTGCCTACGGTACTCGTACAACAGGGTATACATGGTCAAAAATATGTAGCCTAACATGCCTAAGTTGTTGTATTTCTGGAGTTTTGTGAGATTTTTAAATACTTTTTTCAAGTTCAGGGATTACTTATAATATTTCAATGATTTGCTAAAAACAAAAAAACCTATCCAAAGCCCAAATGATCAATTGCAAAGCGAATTTTCACATCCCATCTATGGTTTAGTAAGCCCTTCATCAAAAATTCTTTCGCATTCCTTCAAATTCTGCCCATACCTTTCGCAAACAAACATCTGGCAGACATACATTTATTTTCAATGCGACTCAATATATTGGCCGGAATCAAGGTTGACAACTAAATTCTGCACATACCAAAAGTAACCGAGTTTGGTGTAGACTGCCACAACGTGAGTTAGGATGTTATGATGCCAGGATGGGGGCGAGGTTTGGGGTCAGGCGAGAGGCAGCCCCTGACAACATACTCCGCAGAGCTGCGAATATCCACGCATAATTCAGACCCGACTTGCGGTGAGTGTGTGCAAATTGTATTCATGGGAAATATGCAAAAGCCGCAATCATATGAAAGGAAACAGCGGGAATGGATAGGGGAATGGGAGCTGGAGCTAGAACAGGAGTAGGATCAGTAGTAGGATGGCGGTAGCTAAAGCCAACGACAAGTCGAGACCGCAAAAAGGATGACAAAAAGGCGCAAACTCGCAAAGGATACGGATGCGGCCTGATTACCAGGCAAGCGACACGGAACGCTCACAAATGAACGGAAAGTGTGCTCAGTTTTCCGTATTAGATACGGCTATACGGGACACGGTCACGGCCCGTGGTCCTTGGCATTACTTGCAGAATTGGCCTGAATCGGTGGCTGTCCAGAGAACAACTGCATTCGAACGGACTGCAAATATTTGCCGTATTTTAATTACTTTTTGTCTAAAGTTTCTGCAACAGTGGCAACACAGAGGAACTAGGGATTGGAAATGAAAATGAAAATGAAAAGAGGCAAGGAACAAGTTCAAATGGCTGTCGCCAGTTCTCCTTACCCTTCCTTCCGCCCGCCGAATGGCCACTTTTTAATTAAAAAAGCGCAAAACTCAAAATGGCGTCCACAAAATGGCGTACAATTTCACAGCTTAACATGGTGAAACTTTTCCCAGGCAGGAAAACTTTAAAGGCACCGCAGATACAGATATTTACATACTCGAACATGTGTGAGTCCTTAAGGCCTCTTTTGAAAATGCGTTCAATCATGGAAAGCTGTCCCCTTTGGCCTGTGTCAATTTTCACTTAACACATTGTCGAAAAATCTTAAGAAAACCCTACTTAGGCGGTCCTATCGAACAGAGCAGGGATGCTTAAGGCTTCAGGTTTCAAATGGCAGCAAAAGGAGGGAAAACTTTTCCCTTTTTTTCATGCCTATCCATGCAAACTTTTCAACGAGTTTCCCACTCAATGACTGGATCAATGGAGATGCTGGATGGAACAGCTTTAAAGCCAAATCAATTAATAACTTTTCACTCACATGCACGCTGCACGCACCTCCTATAGCCTCATTATTTTATGCATAAATTATATTACCGCTGTCAGGGAAAGAAGGAACAGCCACTGAAACTCATTTGACATAAAAATTTACTGCATATATTCACCGGAGATGAACAGACGACACAGCAACAGAAACAGCCATGATAAGCTCCATTAGGGGAGGGAGGAAAGCAAGGATATAACAGGATAAAACCAATAAATTTATTGTCGCACGAAGGACAAGCTGCTTTTCGGGGCTTCCTCCTTCTTTTGTGTTAACGCTTCGTTAAGTCTGCGTTAATTTATGAGGGCGTGTTCGGGGGGGGTATGCCTCTGGGCCAGAAGCCAAATGACTTTGATAAACCAAATTGTCTACCTCAAACGGATGTTTTAGAAACGGTAAGCAGAGTGTGGAGTGTGGGGAAGGGGAAATCAATCAGCAAAGCAAATAAATACAATTAATGGTACATTACGTATACGCAATGTAGCACAGCAGCAAAGGAATAAAGAAAAAAAACCCATGAGGCTCTGGCATAAATTATGCCTGGCAACGGCAAGCGTTCACTTACAATTTTATGCATGTCAACGCCAAGGAGCAGGAGCCTGGAACGACTTTATGCAAATACACGGACACGGGAAACGAGGTACAGAAATATGAATAAAGTAAAATCAAATATGCACTCGCGTGAAAATTAATGCGACACGCTCTTCAAGCACTCGACTCATTCAACTTTTTTTTTATCCTTTTCTCCTTTTTCCCCCATTTAACTTATTTAATTGAAAGAGAAGCAGCGGAAACAGCAGCCACAGTGGAAATGGAAGTGCAAATGTGGAAAATTCCAGCTAGGAAAATTCGAGTGAGTGCCGGGCAAACTTCTCGAATAGTTGAGGGAGGCTTACCCCGCCAATCGGGGTTAAATGGTGTGCACATAAAAATGATGCAAAATTCATGAGAGAGCAATTATTATCACGCGTACGAATATCTGCCTCAAGTTTTCATAAATATTTTCCCAGACAATCAATAAATTCAATATAGTTTCATGGCAAGCACACCACAAATGGAAATGAAGATAAATCAAATGCAAAGAGGACTTAATCCTTAATAGAGTCAAAAGGATATGCATATTTGCATGCAAATTTCAGGAAAACATGGAAACTATTTGCAGAAACAATTAGAAACAATCTACAAAGTAGTAATATTTTCAGGAAAGACATTAAGCTGCATTCTAGTTCGACATAAATCGTTTTGCAGTGTTCATCGAGTGATGAAAATGCCTCTGGTAGGTCATTATTATTATTTTCCTGCATTTCTCTGAGATATAATTGAAACTCTAAATACGTACATTAAGTAGTAAAAGTCGTTAAACTTTATGCTAATGGCTGCCGTTTCTCAGTTGCCAGCAATCCGAAGACCATTAGACCATTTAAGGGGCCCCAAATCATTTGTAACCTCCACTAATTAGCGCCGATGCCGAAAGATAAGCTCTGGCCATATGGCACCGAGGCTTCTGGTGGACTTGCAACCATTCCCTTGCGACATGTGGCAGCTGCTGGTTCTTCTTCTGCCACTGGCTAATACTGAAAGTGAGCTGAGCGGCATATTGGACACCATCTATGCGGATCAGCCTTTTGAGACACTTCTGGTGCTACGACACAGCCAAAGCCAGGCAGACGAGCCGGATGAGAGGTTGGCCCGGGCCTGGCCTGTCCTAAGCTTCGATGAGCAAATGGATTGCTATCTGAGTGGCAGCTACAACAACGAGATGCTTGGCCTGGTTTGGCAAAGTGGCGGCAACAATGAAATGAACATGGAGCTATGGCAGGCATTGGACAGGAATCTCCAGAATATGAGGCATGTCCGGCTGTTGGTGGTAATGTCCACACTGGAGGGACAGCAACTTCAACAGATTGCGGACACAGCCGAGCCTTTGAAATTTCTTCAAGTAGCTGTATTGACATCCCAAGGTACAGTCTATCGCATGCAGCCCTTTGCCCAACAGCATTGGGTAGAGATAGATCCCAGAAGAGAACCTATCTTCGCCAGGATTCGGAACTATCAGCGCAAGGCTATAATTACACTGCCCGATCAATTCGCCCCTCGTTCGCTGGTCTACGAAGATACCCACACTCAGGAACGCGGAATGACGGGATATGTGGCGAAACTAGTGATGGAGTTCGCCCGCATCTACAACCTGACCATCCAGTGGCAGCGTCCCATTGTACCCGGCGAGCACATGTCTCTGATACTTCTAAGGAATCTGACACTAAACGGAACCATTTCCCTGCCCATAAGCCTGTGCGGCTATGAGGTTCCCAGCGAATCGGGCGTCTTCTCGGTACCCTTCGATCTCGAGAAGTGGTTCATAATGGTGCCATGTGCGGATGAGATTTCCACAGCCGATGTGTATGGGTTCGTGTGTGGCAAGAAGTTCCTGGGCATCGTAGCGGGTTTCTACTTCATCTTTTCGCTGCTGGACACCTGCTTTGGGTATCTGCTGCTGCAGCGAGGCATCAGCTGGTCGACGCTAGCCTTCAACGAACGCATCATATCGGGGATGATTGGTCAGTCGTTTAAGATGAGTGCCCACAATACGATCAGCTCCAGGGTTGCCCACTCCCAACTGTTTCTGCTCGGCCTCGTGCTGAGTACCCTCTTTGCGGCTCACCTGAAGACGCTGTTGACGAAGCGACCCCCAGACCAACAGATCTCAAACTTCCAGCAGCTGCGGGATGCCCCGGTGGACATCTACTTTGACGAGGCCGAGCACTTCTATCTGGACGGGTTCAGGGGCGCTCGAACCGTGGAGTTGATACGCTCCAAGATCAGATATGTGAGCACAGCGGACTTTCAGTACCTCAGGAGTACGCTGAACAAGTCGCAAGCTTTCTCCGCCCTCACCGCCGAGTGGCTGATCATAGCCAAGAGGCAGCAGTATTTCCAGCGACCTGCCTTCTGCTCTCTGCCCGGTCTGATCTTTGCTTCGAAGATTATCTTGTCGCTGCCCATGCAGGCTAATTCGATCTTTGAGCGTCCAATCAACCGACTGATACTCTATGTTCACTCGTCAGGACTTTTGGAATACTGGAAGCAGCAAACGCTGTACGAGATGGTTGCTCTGGGACTGATACCCCAGGAAGATCCCTATCCCTATGCGGCTTTTCGGGAGTTCAAGGTGGCAGATCTAACTTGGGTCTGGGTACTGTTGGGAGCCTGTCTGCTGCTGTCATGGCTGATATTCCTTTGCGAATATTTCGCATATTCTCTGCAAAGGAAAAAAATATCAAAAATACACCTACAATCTATGTAAATGCTTTGTTTCATTCAGCCTAGATGGCATATGAAAAATAAACAGCTAAACAACTTGTTCAAGGGGTTTTCTGAAACAGGGTTTTATAAACAATTCCAACCTTTCCTTTTAGGAATAGATGATATTAAAGGGATAAATAGTTATCTCTACACAACGAACTCTTCTGTTACTTATGTCTTCATCTATGAGGATATTATTGCTTGCTTAGAGCTGTGAAAGACATATACATACTTGTAAATGTATGTAAATACGTTTATTCAATGAACTGAAAATCAATGGCAGAACATTAGTAAACATTTTCCCAAACATTTACGTAATTAAGAGCCATTTAATGGTGTTTTAATAGCCAATCAAAGTGCGAATATGTGCCAGTACACTCCACTATCTATCCATATCCATATCCTATAGCCCAGAACAACGCTCATGGGTACGGGAACCCGCATAGTCCCGCTTCGGGCTAATGGTCTAATAGCCTCATCCCAACGACAGCTTTACGTTGACATAAATCAAACATTTTGCCAACGAGCGGATTACTTTTACGAAAAATGTCAGTAGATAGCTGCTCCTGCTCCTGCTCCTGGTCGTGGTCCTCCTCCTGGCTCTGCTCATGGCAGTGACGAGGTTCAAGCGTCTGTCGTCAGTTCCGAATGCTGTTTGTTTAGTTTTTGTTTTCGACAACGAGAGCTTCCAGTCATTCAATCATCCGGGCCGTGGGATGTACGCCCACATAATTGACGTTTACGCCGTTGTTGGAGCACACCAGTTTTATCTTTAAAGAAATACCCAGCCAGCCAGCCAGCCAGCCAGCCATTCACCCGAGAAGACAGGGCAGGGAGACGGGTGCTGTGAACAGGATTTGCCGCTTATTGGCGAGTTAACGCGCGCCTTCTGATAACGGGGCATTACAGGACACTTATGGCAAAATCGATGCGACAATTCCTGCTTTAAAGGGAAGGTACTTCCTGCAGGGAAATGCATTATTGTAGATAACATGCGATAGATAGAGTTTTCCATTCTTTACAACGTTAAGGGTTCTGCGGCAATCGAATTACTGGTGCACTGCAAACGGGCCATGGCCATGCATGTGGCAGACAATTTTTAATTAAGCCCAAAAGCATTGAACGGATTCGGTCAGAGCGGAAAGCTGATTCTATCTGCCCGAATCCACTTCCTCTTGCCGCTGTAAGTCCGAAACAAACGAAACCAATGCAGTTCCAGCAGATAGTTTCTGGGTATTTTCGTGTAATGCAATATGCAAATTAGCGGCTAGCTGCCCAGAGCTGCTGTCAGTCAATGCCACTCCCACACTGCCACACAACCCAATGGCCACTGCCCACTGCCCAGAGCAGTACACTACGCTAATTGAACCGCATTTCGGGGCTAATTGCAACTGCGTCAGCCCCAAAATGTTGCCAATGTTTTTGCTCATTTTGTGTTGCCTATCAATGCGGGCGGGCACTGGCGAAAATTCACCAAAACTAAAATACTAATTGCAAACTCATTTTCGGGTTACATTTTGAGATTAAAGATATTTATAGTGGGCCAAAGGACTTGTTCAAGGGGAGCCACATAAAGTGGAATAGATTTTTCCAAAGCCACTATTCCAATTTCAGCAACCAAACACTTTTAAAGTTGAACTTTCCGCGACCTAAAATTACTCAGGCCCTTATGGAATTTTATGGATGTGTTCTAGCTTTACAACAAGATTGAGCTATGAATATAAATGATTTAACCCTCATTAATAGCTGCAGTTCTGTTAAATTTTTATATAAAAAAGAGTATTACTGCTCTACTGTATCTCTCTTCTACTAGTATATTGATCTCAGCTAAATTGCCTCTACTCTCCCTCGCAGTCGCGTAAAGTTCCTTACAGCATCAACACATCCCCTCTCGCATAATATATATCATTTCCACATTAATTACATATAGAAGGGAGAATGAAAAATACAATAATCAATCGTAATTGTTTAAACCACAAATTGGCCCATGTGTTAATTAACTTGTATTAATTCGATGCTTCTGAAAATGCTCAGGGAATCGCATTTAAATGCAAACCAAAGCGATGTGAAAGCCAACCTGTGGTGCCGCAAACATTGGGTGCATTCACGCCGATTCCAAACGGTATTTAAATACGGCTATGCTGGGAATGATTCTGAAAAGTCATCGTAGTCCCTGAGACTGGAAATTTTAGGATGATATTCCGAAACTTGGGTGAAAAAGCTCTTGCAGAGACGTTTTCCTGTAATATGTTCAAGTTTTGAACATGCAAAATGTTGCCCAAAAAGTTTGTCTAGAGTACAGGAAGAGCAACGGAATAAATGTTGCATGCACCTGGTGTGACAATTGTATTTCCTGTGTCTCTCTGGTTTAGCATTCATTTGCATTTATTTATGCAAATTGTGGAAGCATCAAGAAAACTGTCAGACGTCACAAAGAAGTCATATAAAAAGAGGCATAATTTTTCTTGCGATTTAACTTTTGGTCTAATTAGTCGTGAATTTTAACGCACAACTGTAATTTGCATAAATTGCAAAAAGGTTCTGCGGCTAGCCCCCAAAAAATTCCATGCCACTCATTTGCATTTGTTCTAATTATGAGCTCAAGCAATTAGCAATGGAAAACTTTTCCTTTCCAAGGAAGCTGAGCAAAAACAATAAACGGAAAATCAAAACAAGCTTATGGCAGACACCTCTCCATCCCCATCTCCGGATGGTAGGATGGTAACAATCCCTCAGAGAAACTGTCAAAAACTCAATCACGAAACTTTCCTCAAAGCCGGCAAATGGCAAAGTTGTTGCTTTTTGGGGGGTGGGAGAGAGCGGTGTGGGCCCCAACTTAGTTGGCATTATTAACAAGTTTTCTATATGCAAATCAGCTACGAAAATGAATGTAGCTGACAGCACAGCTCAGAGAGAACTTTCAATGGAAGGCAAACAAAGAGGTGGAAAATGTTTACCTTACCCAAGGCTATAGACGTTTCCCTGTTATGTTCTATCATTCATTCCTTTCCTCCTTTACCGGGCTGTCGTTGTGTCTTCCTGCAGCCACTGGCTTTCGTTTTGCTATTAGAATGCGAAAGTAAGTGAAATTGATGAATGCTCTAGTGACAATGGAGTGCTTCGGTTGTCATTCTCCTGTCTAATAAATTAAAGGGAGGAGCTCTGGGGGAAGCGAACGAGCTGCCACATTAATCAAGCAGCTTCAATAAATTTAAAGCCACAAAATGATCTATCCTCATAACTTGTCCTGTAAGCCCTTATCCCCTCTTTTCTCATCCACTCGCTGTGACCTTTAAAGCTGGCCATTGATTCTGGTCTTAGCTCTGGCTCTAGCTCTGGCCTTGCCTCTGGTCTTGACACTGGTCCTCTTGCTCCTTGTCATAAATCAATCCAAGAAGAATTTTGAAAGCATTAAAAGCATTACGAGAGCGCAACATTTTTTTTTTCTTATTGCTGCGAGTGTTCCTTTCTTGCTGCTGCTGCTGCTGCTGTCGCTGTCATGTCTTTGTCATGTTGAACAAAAGCCGCCATACAGGCTGAACACACATTACGTATACACCCCGTGGCCCACATGCAAAAAAATCAAGAGAGACAAACGCTATGGCAACTGAATGAGTGAGAAAATGAATGGGTGAGCGAATGAATGAATGAATGAATGCATGAATGGGAAACCTAAGGCAATCTTTTGTCCTCCCTATCTCATTTCTGGGTTCTGGGTTCTGGTTTCTGTGTTCTGCGTGTTCTTTTTGCCAGCATTTTCCCTGCCATTTGATTGTTTTCCATGTTACATCTCCTTGCCACACATCCATACATACATAGTATGTGTACACTACGCAAATAAAGCTGAGAGCTATAACTTAATATTAAAGCATTTCTACCTACTGGCGGATAGTTATTCTCGCTGGATGTGGGCGGATATCTTTCAAGGCTCCTTTTCTCTCATTTATATGCATTCGGTATCAAGCGATAGTATTTGTATAAGAGCGTAACATTATCGTTTTATATCCTTAAGGTCAACAAAAGTCGTTTGTGAAGATTGCCTTCTGCCAATTGGATTCCACATGGGGCATGCAACATGTACCCAGCCACAGCACCAGCACCAGCACCAGCACAACAGAGCAGAACAGAACCGAACCGAACCGAAAACAAGCTTCATTTCGGTTTCTTTGGGATGCCAAAACAAGTTTGACAGCTATGGGCAACTGATAGATACAGATACTCGTGCAGATAAAGTAAGCTACCAATTCTTGGCTGCATCATCATCATCCCGCAAAAGTTCATTGCCACAAGGCGGGGCAGCAGCAGCCAACAACGAGACCAAGTCGTGGATCCAAGAGGAGTCAGAGCACTGAAAGTGAAGACGCAAATTGCTTCTGCTGTCAACTTGCTGGACAAGTTTTTGGGTTCGCTCTGGTGCGGTTCTGTTCTATTTAAGAGGAACTACTCGCAATATTCGCATGCACACTTCTTGGGGATAAAAGTAAAACTTTAAAATATTTAGGACGAAGGACGGACGGATGGAGAAACTTTCGAATGCATCATTCGCATCCATTCGTGCGAATTAAACAAAATGCCAGCTGCCATTATCCCATATCGTACACCCATTTATGATCTCGCATATAAATTGACAATTGTTGTTGCAGCATCATCATCAGAAATAAAACATTCATTCGATTGACATTTCAAAATGCTTTCCATGCACATGAGCACAGCCATAGAAGCGGGTTGCGAAAATGGCAAAATGGCAAAATGCACAACATCAAAAATATATACGGGGTGTACAGGCATCCAGAAAAAAATCATTGAGAATCGAATTGTTACACTGAGATTTAAGAATGTGTAACAATCGATTTGCTCCGAAAGTGGATATTGGAAGCAAATTTGTTCCCCCATATTATGATTTGGATTTACTTGATTCAAATATATTTTATATTGAAATGAAAAATAGATCTTATTTCAAATGAATATTTTCATATAAATACATTAAATATATTCATATACATTTATGTTTGAATAAAATAAAATTCTATTTCATTTCGCAATTTGCATTTTTTTAGTGTATGTATGTACGTATGTGTATACATATGTATGTATGACAATGAGGAATGTATCGTTTCTATGGAAAATTGGCATACAATTGCCTCAAACGGATTGACCGCAGCATAGCGAAAATAAATTTTAATTCAAATTATGTTTATACGCTTCCTGAATGGCTCATCAAATGTAAATCAGCCAAACGGTGTATTCAACCAACGCATTCTGCGGAAATAGAGGCAGAATTCAATTTATTGGCCACTTATGTTGGGGATTGTACAACGGATTATGATGGAGAGAAGCAATGTACATACATTGTTAAAATAGGAAATCAAATATGATTTCGTTCTTCATACAATTTAAGTTAATCCTACAAGTATATATGGTATGCTGATACTGATACTCGCATATATTCTTTTACATATAATTGTGTACATTCCTATTGCTTCTTAACTTGATAGCATATCATTAAAGGGATCTATTCTAGAATATATATATATTCATATCGATCAAATTTGATTCAATTGATGGCATAACTCTTCCATTCTAATATTCCTTTAGCCCTTCTTCCTGCTTGAAACATTAACCGCTTCATTACGCTTACATTCACGGCCCGACGTGACATTTCAATTGGTCCGTGCCGGGGCAAAGGACTACATAAATCCTCTGTCACCCGTCTGCCCTTTACACTTAACCTCCTCCACTCAAACTCCACACTCATATTCACATTCACATTCACACTGGCATTCGCATTCTCATTCTCATTCAGAGTCATGAGTGTGTGGGGGCCAAATGCATTGCACGTACAGAAGCCTCGCTGTAAAATGATGCCAGCGCTAAAAAGTATAAGAAAATCAGCAACTAAATGGGTGCCCAGGGCAGCAGGGGGAAAGCTGCCACATTCTGCTACTTAAAGCCACAAAAGCCACACGCACACACTAACAGCTGCATAGAGGATGAGGCGGCATCTTTAGCACCGCCATTGTTGTTAATTTTGCAAGAAGGCGACGTCCCTGCCAGGCAACTCTGCGACGGAAGCGGAAACGGAAACGGAAACTATGAGCACTCGGCTCCTGCCATGTCTCGCCGCGTCCTAGCTAATGTATCCGTGTGTGGCTTCGCGTCTCTCTGTCTCTGTGTGCGTGTGTGTGCGGCATTTACAGTTGAGTTATGAGCGCACATAAATAAAATGTCAGCGACAAAATGGCTGCCAAAGTTTATACGGAAATTACCTGAACTACGTCGTTGACACAAAATTGAGCCAGCAGCAGCAGCAGCCGCTCTTTGACATCTTTGGGTCCTCTTCGCTTTGTTTCGTTTCAGATCACGTAATCTCCTGCAATTTTTGAATTGGATTAGATGCCGCTTTGGGAACTGAACTGCCAACGCGTTTGATGAACTGCTAAGCTAAGCTGTGCGGAATTTCGACCCCACTTCCCCCCAGAAACTAATTCGATGAGCAGACAACAACATTATGTTAGTCCATTAAGACTGTCAAAATCAGGTTAAAACTCCATCCCCAAATATCCAACAAAAGAGGATAAGTAAACCCAAAAAAAAGGTTAAACAAAGGCCTCAACCGCAGGCTTGAAAGGGTTCGTTCGCATTTGATATATTTATCTATGAAATATTTACATTTTATTTGCAAGTTTTCGAGTGTCTCTCCCGCTGAATATATTTAAAAATCCCATTAATCCTTTTAAGAAGACTCGTTCGGCTCTGATGTCATGCTTAACCCTTTCTACCCCAATTTGTTTCACTTTCCGACCCTTTTTTTGCTGAGAGTAAATTGATTTTTGGCCTTTGTGTATGTGGCGAAATTTGGTTTTGATTTGAATAAAAATGCAAATGTCTAGACAGGAAGGGTGGACGGGGAGGGCTGGGGGGTGAATGCCGGAATAAATTTGTCTGCTCCCCGTAAGAGTAAGAGTATACCTTAAAGTCCTACCGCAAAAACAGCTTGAGTTCTTTGTGGGTCTTGTGCTCATCTGGCCATGTAATGCAATTGTTTGGCTTTTGTTTCAAGCTGCACTGAACACACCCACCCCGACCCTCCGCAAAAAAATAAGAAACATCAGGCAGAAGTTGCAGCAACATTCTCGGATATTTATTTTACTCCTTTCGGTCGCTTGGCCATTTTCAATTTACGTTTACAATAATTCAACAAAAACGCTCAAATGGCAAGCAATAAATTTGCCACATCAGGAAATGAAAAGGAACCAGAAGCAGAACCATTTACTTGTCTCTCTCATGCAATATAGATGTACAATGTACAAACTTTTAGTTTGCTTTATTTGCACTTTTATAGCGCACACAATGGCAATTTATGTTTTTGCCATTTTCAGCTATAAAACAAGGGAAAAATATATGGTATTAAATGTATCTTTTTGGGGTCAGAGTAAAACAAATGCTGACAAGTGCAATTATCCCAGACGGCGAGGGAGACGGTGGAGCTGAGCTCAAAGGTCCTTCCGCCCTCGCAATGAATGTAATGCCAGCAAATGGCATTGTAAGTGCGGTCTGCTTCAGTCCGGTGTGGAATCGGACTACATATTTCAGCTGGCCAAATGGTCAGTGAACATGGGCAGCGGGGCAGAAGAGAGAAGAGAGGTAGCTGGGCTTCTCGCCAAAAGGTAAGTGCTACTGATTTGGGTTAAGTCTCCCGCGACATTTGGAGAGCTGCAAAGGAATTAGGATTAAAGCTTCTGAGGCAGAATACTAAGACATTCGTGGGGGTTTATAGGTGTTTCCACGTACACTACTTTGATATCTAACCTATTGGTCGATTATAGAAATTATCGACAAATTTAGAGAAGAAAATTAATGAATAAATTATTTAATTGTACGGCAAACTATTTGGCATAGATGCCGGTACATTGCGTTCTTTTAGAAATGTTATAGGAATTTTCCGAGTACCCAATCGTTTATCTATGCATATTTACATCTAGTTCTTAAGCGGATTTTATTTTAATTTCAGGTGGAACTTCTCGCCCTTAAGCCATCTCGTACAGCATTGTTGGATGTCATTAACGTTGCTTAAATAAACATTATATTACCCTACTCTATTCGCCGTATTGTGCCACCTGCCACTCCCTCAACTCACGTCCTGAGCTCAGCCACTAGTTGCCACATACAATACTTACATTTTAGCATCCATAAAAGTTGGCTTTCGTTTTAGCGTTGGCCCTAAATGAATTTATGTCAACGGCACTTCATCCAAAGGCCCAGAAACAAAAAAAAAAAGCTAAAGCCCAACAAGTTTGTGTCTTGTGTCTGACATTAAATTAATTTGTTGCCTACAACTTTGCCGGCTGCAAATAGTACCCATGGGTGGCCTTGTTTCCTTGCTGCCTTAGTACTTTCTCTCTTCTCGTCCTCTCAGAGAGCAGGAGCAGGAGCATTGGCTTTCCCGCTCCAGTTTGGCCTCCACAGAAACTTGTTAAAGACGAAACTAACAAGAAAAGTTTTAAATCATTCGCCAGTGCCAATGTCGCAGAAGTTTGGCGGCAGCCCCAAAAAATAATAAAAGAAACGCAGCGAAAACTAGAACTAAAACGGAAACGGGAATGGGAACGGGAACCAAATAAAGGCGTGTGTTATGGGTGTTGCAACTGCTTCCCTAGGCTTGCCACATGCCGCACTCCACATAGCGCCGAAGCCTTGAACCGTGGCAAGGCGTGTTTCAAGGGCAGCCGACACTCAGAAGGGGGAATCCAACGAGTGCTAAATCTTTGGCCTAATAGTCAACGCTTTTGGGGAAATGTTTATGGATGTTTGTACTTAGCTCGTAACCCAAATTGATTACAAAAGTGGAGTTGGCCACACATTCGGGGGGGTAATATTCAGTTGTGAAGCAAAAGATCTTAAGTAAATTATGGTTGTATCGTTTTGTTTGATGGGTTAATAGATACAGACAAAGTTATCCCCTAGATCTAATTAATCAATATAATACTAATCTTTTCTCTGTTCTCTATAGTTAATGGTTTCAGGGAATAGTGGAAAGTGGAATTAAGCAATGGGAATTCCCATTTTCTTGGACATTTTCCTAAGAGCATGCCTTATTCGACTTTTTAGAACACTCAAAACTCTTTTCAGTTTCGTAATTCCCCAATTCTTTTGGATGTTTTAATGGAATTGCTGTAATTCGGATGCGTCATGCCTCATTGACAAACTTGACCCACATGGGGCGTCTCCGTCTCCACCTCTCTCTGTGGGGCTTCTGTGCCATTAGCTGCCACTCCACCAATTTGTCGATCGTTTGCCTGCATCCACACACACTTTATTTCATGCTCGACCTCACACTCTCTGCCAAGAGTTCTCTCCCACTTGCCACCGCTTTCTACCCTCACATACTCCCCCTGCTTCTTCTTCTATTTACCGGACCCCTCGGTCCCGGAAACTTCATTAAAAGCTCCGACACTGCAGCGGCGTAAACCAATTACAAGTTGGAGGGGGCTCCACCAAATGTGATTAGAGTGCAATGCCGTTGCGGAAACAGCAGCTGCTCCTGGTCTCTTGAATGAAGTTATAGCAGAAAGGGGGAGGGTGCAGGGATGACGGGTATGTACCGCTCATTGCAGACACATAAACAATTTTACGAGGCAAATGTTATAAGCAACAAACGAGCATGGGAAGCTTGTTAAATGATTTAGAGGGCAGTCGAAGAGTCCAGTCCACAGTCTACAGTCTCCAGTCCAGTGTCCAGGCAGGAGTCCTTGTCCACGTCCTTGCCCAGTCAGGACACCGTTCCAGCTGCAGTTGCCTCGGCCAATATGCTGCGACATGCACTTAAATCAATTTACGTCTGCCATTTGGTTGGAAATCTCTCTCTCTTTCAACGGCTACCACACACACTAGGAGTTGGTAAAAGAAAAAACTTGGCCAAGGAAACTATTAAATCGTGCGCATCGACATCCTAAGAGTTGCCACTCTCTCCCCGTTTGTCCTTTGGTCCCTGTGCACTTGCAGTAAATTAAATTTCACCCAGTAATAGACTACTGCCATGAAAGGGATAGGGAAGAGGATGAGGACTGACTGATTCCAGGGAGCAGCATCCATTGCAGCATTGCAGCATCCCCAACTGCAGCTTGGAAAACTTTTGCATATTTTTAGTGACACACAGGCAGTATCCCCCCCATAAGTTCCCTTTAGTTGTTCGAAGCGACTAAAACATTGTTGTGCTGGCAGCTGCTCTTCCACATTCGCTTTTTGCGGGTCTTGTTCTCTGTGTTCCCATTGCGGGTCAGCGTGCATATAACAGAAATTACCCAGCATCCTCCCCGTCCCGCCTTTTGTTTCCTTTCCTGCCGCATCCTTGCTGTATCCACCGATGGCTGTCGCTGTGTGTGTTTCCTATTACCAACTGCAACACTTCCTGTGTGCAATTGTCGGGGGTCCAGTTGACTTTTGTATGGCATTCATGACGGCGCCTGTCTGCCATCCGCTCCCGCTCCCTCTTCCTCTTTTGGCTTCTTCTCTCATGCAGAACTAACCGCATTTCCCTGCACCCAACGAAAAAAAAACCCTGAAATTGTAATACTTATACATAGATTACAAAAAATATATATCAATAGACTTGTTCCAAGATTGGAAACTTTAAAACGAAAGAGTTTCGCATACATTCTAGCATTAATATAAAAATTTTCGATTTAAATATATATTTCAAATTTAATAATGACCATTATTTACTTACCTTTCCTGGGCACTCTTCAGGGACTGAGAGAAGAGAATGCATTTATGGGAAAAGGGGGTATATTGAACCTCTCCCACATCTGATTAATTACGCTGCCCGCGCATCTCATTGAGGTCACATTACGCATTCGCATACGCATACGCACTTGGCTACAAGATTGATGACAAGCCACCCTCCGCTGGCCATCCGACTCTTTTGATTGATTGTGTCCCGGCTGCTGATGTTCATCCTCTACATTCAAGCCACTCATCATCAGCCATGCACGTCGCATGGCATCCTTCAGCTATTCATCAAGAGAGCTGCCTGCTGACTGCTGCCAGCGTGGCCAAGTCTAATCATGGCCGGAATGTTTTCATTCGCTCTTGATATTTCCTTTTTTTAATTTTCCATTTTCCGCTGTTTATTTGGCATATGCCAAGCCCCACTTGACTTGCCGAGCACGTTGGCTTTGGAACGAGATCTCTTCTGGCTGTCGGGCCTTTTGGAATTTTCCTCAACTATTTGTGACAGCCTGACGCCTGCTGCTGCTCTGTTGGCATTCTAATGCACTTAAAGCTGACAAATTTCACGCTTAAAATAAGTTCTTTCTCTTCCCAGTTCCTAATTAGCATGCAAAAAGTTTTGGAAGAAGGAATTGTGCTGCTAATGCTGTAATGTGTATGCCGGGCACGCGATGCCTTGGCAGACTTGGCATTAAATTTCAAATTAAATTGCTGTCTGCAATGCGATACGAGGCAGCGCACATATACACACAGAGGACACACAGGACACACAGTATCCGAAAGGAACATGTGTTAAAAATCAGCGTCGGCAACATTTGTCCCCATCACGTATACGTCACGTAGGCAACCGCCCCCAAAACAACAACAGCATCAGCAGCAGCAGCAGGAAAAACTATATGACCAGCTTTCTGGGAGGGGGTAAGGAGGAAACTTGTCAATTGGTTTTCCGCTCGGAGGCGGCTTAAAGCTTCGGCAGCTTAAAGCCGATCGAAAAATGTACGCATACGCCACGTGCAACAGACGATGCGTTATAAAAATAAACTTCAAACATTAATTCGTGTGTGTGGGTGTGTGTGTGTGTGTGTGTTTAAGGGCACAGGAGGCTCATGCATAAATCTCTTTTAACTAATCAGCCGCCTTCTGGGGTTAGCCCCCAGAAAAAACCAACAGCCATAAAGTAAAAAGTTTAAACAGCACTCGAACTTCATAAATTGCACGCACACACACACACACACATCTCGGAAGGAGGGTGGAGAGGATAATAACCTTATACAGGGGCTGTCAAAATAAATATAATAAAGCGAGAAAACGTTGTCAGCATTTTTAGGAGGAAGCGGCAAATGTCAAAATATTTAACAACAAGACCATCATCAGCATCATCATCTGGAGGAAGAGCAGTATGGAAATGCCTGCCAAGGTGCAAATTCAATAAAGATAAAAACTTTTTTTAGGACGAAGGTCTTACGCGACAGACGACAGGCCGGATAACCTTATCGAGTCGTTGTCACGCCCCATGCCTGCCTATCATTGAACATTTGCTTACAGCGGGAATTATTAAGAAATATGCCCTTTGTGGGCCATCAAATTCTGAAACGGAACGAAACGAAACGAAAGCCAAACGGAGATGGTTTTCCAGTTCAGTGACAGCTTTTCATTTCATTTTGTTCCCTTTACGCTGGCCAGAAAGCCTCAACGTTATGACAATCATATACATACATATATACCCACCCACACACCCATGCGGCCACACGACCACGCACCTAGGGGCTAGCAAGGACGAATAGGAATATAGAAAGGACGAGGAATAAGTCGACACAAGTTTTATCTTTACGCTTGCCTGCGTCTGCGTCCCAAGTCGGAAACAAAGGGCGAACAAAGTAAATTCCACGGCAATGAAGTGTAAAAATAACAAAAGCTGCTTGCTCTCTGCCTCCGCTCCACCTGGACGTCGTGTCCGTGTCCTGCAGAATCCTCCCCCCACATAGTTCGAATTTAATTTCCCAACAATAGCTTTTAGGGCTCCAATCCCCCTCCCACAAGTTGACCAAAAACTTTGGTTTAAGCATTTCCTTTAAAGTCATTCCGCAGCGTCCTGGAGGGTTGCCTTTTAACGCACATTAAGCCCGAATGTGTCCTCTGTTTGCCAGTTCTTCCCCTGGAGTTCTTTTGCCGGCCATTTCTTATGGCCATTTGGCTTTTTATTGACTCCGTTTTTGAGGGGTGCGGGCGGGGGTGCGGCCAGGACCGCATTCTTTCTGCTGTTTCTGCCGCTGCTTTGTGGTGCTTGTCACGTGGCCTCAGATGCTCCAGATTCGCCGGACTCCTTACTCCGTGCTCCATACTCTGGACTCCCTCTGGGTAACACGGGGCTGGATTGCCGTCGGTTTTTATTATTATTCTAGCTCTCTAATTGGGAGGTCAGGCTGTACGTGTGCTGGTGGCACTTCAAAATGCTCGCATCCTGCACGCTCCTCCGCAAAAGGCAATTAACTTGTTTTAATTAGTTTTAACGACAAGTATTTTGCACTCAAATTTGTTAGTATCCTTAGCCCATCAAGGATATGTCTATACCTTGGAGATCTTGGCTAAGGATGTTAGATTGGTTGGAATAATCCCAATTTGTAATAAAGAGATAATTCTAAAGAACTTGTAAATAATGAGGTGCAGAATCATGGAAAGCGTTCACATAAATAAAGCATCTTCTTTTAACCATTCGATGCGATTTTTGTAGCACAACCATGCAGCTGCAACACCTGACCACAAAAGAAACGACTGAAACCGGTTGGCAGCCGATTGGTAAGTCATTAAAAATGCTGCCTAATTATGCATGAATGAACAAAGATACAGATGCTGCTCTGAGCCTCGAAAAAGATAAAGATTCCCTTTGAACCGCATTTTAGAGCGGCTCAATGGTCTAGGGGTATGATTCTCGCTTTGGGTGCGAGAGGTCCCGGGTTCAAATCCCGGTTGAGCCCGTAGTAGCATTTTTTATGAACTTTTTTGAAGTTTTCTCAATCTGCTACAGCTATTTTTTTCATTGTAAACATTTCATCCAAGTGGGTATGCTCTCTTTAATGAGCTAAAATCAATACTCAAGCAAGGACTTATATCTGTGGCAGCCACAACGAGCCAATTGTTTAGCCAATCTCTTTGCCACGGACTCCAAGCAATGATGAACAATTCAATTCAATATATTGAGAGTCGATTTCAAATGTTGCCAGGCTTCAGACCACCCCCTCACCTAATCGCACCACACTGCCCTGGTGTCCCCCATCTGGCCCCCCACATCTAATCCCGTTCTCCCCCTACTTGTGTGATATCCCTGCGTCTTTGGTTACACCCTGCCTCACAGTCCCTCCTGCCAGCCTGTCATGTTTGTTTGCTCGTTCTCAAGTGTTTCATATGCTTGTCAAATATATATACGATGGAGTATTGGCAACACTTGCCTTGCCACAGCTGCAACGCCCCTCTGAATGTCACTCGTTTCCCCCTCCTTTGGCTAACATGTCAAGACACTTGTTGTAAATGAAAGATGTTCAAGTGTCGCTTTCATATTTCTTTCATAGCGTTCGCTTAGGCGTCCACTCAAAACTACTTTAAAAGTCAGGCAAAGAGGGAAGGGACCAGAAACCTCAAATTACATATAGAAATCCACTGAGATCTCCAGATACCCATAGAAAATTAATGTTTATTGAATTTTATTACGCATACACTCGTGTTTATGGCTCTATGAATCTAATCACCATCAAAAGTGCCTCAATTAACATGCTAGGACAAGCACAAGGACTCTCCATATAAGCACAAAAAAAACCCAGAGGGAAAAGGCCAGAGACTCTCCACACATGCAAAATCTACAAAAAATATATGGAAGGGAATAATTGTTTACGCATTTGAGCCAGGCAACCGGCAATAACAAAAATACAGCACCAGGACAACGGACCGCAAGAGAGGTCATGTTTTTGGGAGACTTACAAAAGGGATATATGTATGTACATATGTAGGCATACAATATATACCTATTCGTATATGGGAGCATGTGGCTGTGTGGCAGGAACACGTTTAAGTGGCATACAAAGCAACAATAGAGGGAAACAAATTAATAAAGCTAACAAGAGAGGAAACCCATGCAAAAAGCACAGAACGGAGAAAAAGAAACTGAATGGAAACAGACACACACAAAATGGAGTGCAACCCAAGCTAAATTGATAGCCAAAAAGTTGAAAAAAACCCTACAATCAGTGATTCAGTTCTATCAATATTCATCTGGCATAGAGACCTATCGTTAACCGAAACATGGCAATTCAATCAGCAACTAGAGAGACAGCAACTGTCAATGCCCCCAGGGTGAGGGGCAGCCCTCGAAACATATTCGCCAAATCAAAAACTGCACTCAGCCACAGACCTAACTACACCACTGGCCCCAACAGACATCGATTCCTATGCCACTGCCCCAACAGCCTCACAGTCAGCGTTCCCATTCACTTCAATAAATTTGATTTTCGCCCACAACCTGAAAATTCATATGCAGGCAAAACTATCAGCAAAAACCCGAGCTGAAACAAATATTGAGTTGTCAAAAAAATGAAATCAACACAGACGCGGTATCAACAACAAATAGTTTGGTGTCTTTCCTCACAGATGGGAAATATTTAAAAGAAGAGAAAATGAAATCACGAAACCGAACTGAATATATGTAGAACCAGTTGCCAAAAACCTCCAGATCCAACCAAAAACGGATGAGTAGACAAGAAAGAAATGTTTTATACCCTTTAAGATCCATCTTTTCTGTAGCACTTATTTAAATTAGTTGTGTGGCACTGGCACTGGCACTGGGTACTGGGTATATACGTTTACCTTCTAAGATCAAAAAATCAAACATGTTGTGAAAATCACCATACACTCTTAAAGGATATACAATCTTGTTCAGGGCAAATGTTGTGCCAACAGCAATATGGAACTATCCAATGGAAGAGAGATTGATGGAAACAGCCACAAGAACGGCAGCAGTAGCAGTGGCAGTAGCAGGAACTAAGGCTTAAACTAAATGGACAGGACTGGGAATGGTCATGGCAGGGGCATGTGGAAAAGGAAGAGCCTGCTGGGCCTGGCGAGAGCTTTCAAATAAACGAAATTGCTTGTACAGCTCTTGGCCAGACACTTGGTCACTTGGCCCTGACCTTAGGCACATTTTCACACAACCAGCAACACACACTCGAGCAAATCGAAAAAATCAGAGGTGGGGAAGAGAATGTATAGCTGGGCAATGACAACGGAGCTGCAAAAGGAACTACACGCCTGGTAAATGCTCTACAAAAAGGGAGTTATTTCCACAACATTTACGAGTATATATTCACCGGACATTCAAAAAAACTTTAACATGAGGCAAAAACTTTGCTAAAAGGCAGAAAACTACTGCCCCAAAGTACGCAACACTAAACCCCTGTCTCAAAAATTCTGTGGCAAGAAAACAGTTTGGGGGAAAAACCTCCATGAAGTAGTGAACCCCTAAGATAGTGTCTGTATAACTTGCATGCATAACTTCATCAACTCTCGCTCGCCCAGTGGCTCAGAAGCAAAACCAACCTCAGGCCAGGACAGGCATATGCACACATAGCACATAGCACATACTCGTAATACTCATAAAGCAGAGCTGAAATGTTGTTGGCAGGCGGCTCTGGCACCCACAGGAAAATGGCCAAGAAAAGGGCGAAGAAAAGGAGAGGGGAGAACCATTATTACATTTTTCACGCCAATAAAAACAAACACAGAAAGCAAAAGGGAACAGGGAAAAGGGAAAACTGGGTCTCGGCTCATCCACTGCCTTGGAATACTGTCCGAATGCCTGTACAATGCCGGTATTTTCCATTTTTTCTTGTTTAGGGTTTTCTTTTTGGCAATTTCCTTTTTCAGGCGTCGCCATCCGGATGGGAGTTCGATTTCGATTTGGGGACACGGCCTTTGGTCACTCACGAAAATTACTAAAATTGTATATCCGTTTCCGGTTCAAGTTGGGTCTCCCGTCCCCAACATCCTTCCTTTTTTGTTCTGCTTCCCTCAGTGCTTTTTGACAGGCATATCGAGTGTTATTTATTGGCACATGTGGCCCATGTCCTCGCACTGACCAAGTCCTTGCCAACCAGAAAATAGTTGGGACATAATTTATGGCACAGACACATCACGCATACGCCGCATTGCACACACGCTAGCCCAAGTCTGCGTGGGCTTACGAGGAGGCTGACTGGCCGAGAGAATGTCTGTTCTAAGTGAATGTAAAATAGTTACAGCCATTTTTCATTCTATCCAGTAGCCTGGACATGTAATCCTCTGCAAGCCCACAAGTCGAAGAACAGTATAACAAGTAGAACAATTGCCCAAGCAATCAACACAGGCGGCAAATCCTTGTCCAGCTTCAAGTGGCTGGAAGCAATTTCCCAAAAATGGTAACCCATTTCGAATGCATCACCAGGACCATTGTGGGGCCAAACGGGCAGTTAAGAGGTAATCATTTCCACAGTATGGAGATGGGGGCTTCCCTTAATCATTACGACAAATTGCCAGGCCAGGGCAGGCCAGAGGCAATAATGATTAATAATGAGGCAGCTGCAGTTCGTACCTCCGCAAAATGGCAAAAGTTTTGTGCGGTCGCTTGTGGCTTTATTAAAATAAATAACTACGGTTAAGGAAGTTCCGGGTAAAGGGGGACGGGGACGGGCACGACGACAACCCAAGGTAAGGCTCGACCCTAGTTGCTGTTTCCGCTTCCGTTATGAATAATAAACTTGGCGCGACTTCAACTTTATAGAGGCTCGGGCTGCGGGTCGGCGTCCGGGCCAAAGTTTGTGTAATTTGTGTAATTAAAAAGTTCTCCTGATTAACCTGACAGCTGACAAGGTCACTTAGTGGATGGAACTATCTCCCCGATAGGACAGTAACACAAATCGACAGCCAATGTAAGCCCGTGACAGTTGTACGATTATTGGGGCAAAGATATGTACGTACATCGGGTCAGATGTGTGCAACTTTGCAGCTTTTGTTGCGGGCTTACTCTGGTGGCCCATCAACCTACTGCACATTGTTTTGTTTCGCATTTTGTGTTATTTCTTGTGGCATTTCTACGTGCATTTCATTGCAAAAGTTTTTAGCTCATGTCCTGCGGAGATGTCATGTGTGGTGGACGTTGCTCCAAGGAAATCGGTGGCAAGAAAATTGTCTGTCTCTGGCTGTATACAATGATATTGTTTTACTAACAGAAAACTCTTTTCGGACCATTTGTAGATGTGTATGCCATGGCACATGTTTGGAGCAGTTTAATTGAATAAAATCATGAAAATTAGATTACAAAAAGAGATGAAGCTGGCTGCTAATCAAACCCATCCAATTGAAACTGAATCAAACTGAGGACGAAAATTTAATTGAATAAAATTCTCATCACAAATGAAAAACTCAATTCAAAGGCTAAAAACGTTGAAGTCGATTGTTTGGTTTATTTAAAGAAGAATTAATGTCAATAGCAAAAGAACCCATAACTTGGTCTATGGCATATATGAATAATATAGTTGTAAAACTAATTTATAATTGGAAGTAATAATATTTGACCAGAAGCACTGTGGAATACGTCTGTGGGCCTTTGTGGAGCATTCCCTGGCTCTGACTCTTAGAGATCACACTGTTTAAGATGTTTAATGTTTAAAGGTATCTATCTAGTTTGATCTGAGCTCAATTTAGAACAAAAATAAAAAAAGAACAAAAATTAGCTTTATCTGTTTCCAAATCTAATGTAAATACCAAGTTTTTTCCAATCTAATTGCACTGCCCATTAGTCCGTTTAATTAGCTTATAATGAACAGAGTTACACATACAGAAAAAATTTGATCAAATTGCCAGCAACTGTCAGAGACTCAACACCATGTGGAAACCCATGCCAAGCCTAATTTTAATAGCAATTCTGATTTCCCTGTGCCCTGGGAGCTGCTTGGGAGCCTACTTCAAGTTCACCAACGTAGAGTGCAAGGGTCTGGATCCAAAATTCGTAGAGTTCAAGGAATGCTACCTCAAAATGGTGCGCCGCAATGTGGTCGGCATGAACTTCCATTTGGCGGTGAAGACTGACAAGCCCATCGACAAGATCGAGTTCAATCTGTGCATATTCCGCAAGTCGAATGTCTATAGGCTCTTCATGGTCAATCATACCCTGGACTTTTGCTACTACATGAAGAAGCCACAACAGTATCCCCTGTTCTACATATTCCACGACTCTCTGATGAGCGCCACAAATGCCAATCACACCTGTCCCTATCAGGTAAGTCGTGGCTATCCTTTCTCTCACTCAGTGTATAATCCCCATCTTTTCCAACAGGAAAAGGACATCTTCCTGAAACAGATGACGCTCAGTGAGAAGGCCGTCCGGGACCTTCCACTGCCCAATGGGGAATACAAACTGACGGTGACTGTGGGCGCTTATAAGGTCTGGCGCTTGCAGGTCAGCGTTTATGGTGTGCGTGGATAGTTTTTCAATTTCAATTTTTTTCAATTATTTTCAATAAACACAGTAGATTGAAGATTATACAAAACCATTAGGGCCAACGATGTGCACCATGCGTTAAATGTAATCCATAAACTTACCGTACCCCAAAAAATCAATCAGTTTAATGTCTCATTCCGTGTGGGAAACATGAAAGATCAGCTGGTTTTTTTCAGTCTCATGCTATCCATACTGCTGCTGAAGGAGCTGGAGCCCATCGAGGGTAGGGTCTTCAAAGTCACCAAAATGGACTGCCGCACGCTGGACCCTTCGTTTGCCCACGTTAAAAACTGCAATGTTGTGCACAGTGAGCATGGTAGGGCGGCACTCTACATCCATATAACGATGCTCTATAAGGGGCCCATCGATGATATCATCGTGAGTATACGCAGCGAGCAAACCCCATTAGAGGTCTGGCTAATAAGTGTAAATACAGTTAAATTTGGGCATTTATAAAATATTGAAAAATCGACGCTTCCAATTTGTGAACGAGACCATGGACTTTTGCTCCTTTTTGCGGCAGCCATTGCAGTCCGGATTCTTCGGATTCCTAATCAACCCGTTGCTCAAGATAACCAATATCAATACAACGTGCCCCCTACAGGTAAGGTCTTGGATATCTCTTGGAGGCAATAATTACCAATATACTTACAAAAAACAGCAGCAAGACTACATTTTTAATGGTTTCCCCATCGATGAGGGCACACTCAAAGAAGTTCCCTTACCAAATGGGGTCTACATGTTGCAGTTGCGGACATCCATGCTCAAGAAGTGGAGAACTGACATAAAAGTCTATTCGACACGGGTTGAAAAGTACTAGTATTCATAAACGTTTTATTTTCTGCAGCATTTCACGAATATTAAATCTTAAAAAAAAACATGTTTATTTCATGCATAACCAACAATTTTAGTTATTCAACTTAACAAAAAATTGCACAAAAGTATTTTGTTTCAGAATCATTTGGATTTAGTTAGAACAAAATTTTTGTTTTTATAATTGTAAAATTTCAAAAATTTGCGCAACATAGAATTTCATAGCTGGGAGCAATTTTCTGGTTCCGCATGGAACTTGAATTTATCAGTATATTTACGCTGTACTGAAGAGGGTCTGACGGTATATTTCAACGATAAGTCCGCGTTCACACTGATTTACTTTCCATCATGACTAGCCACACACCTTGCCAATTTTATACATTTCATAGTATTTTTAGTATTTTCCAGTATATTTTAAGACGCGTTATGGGCTTACTCATGGTTTTTCACACTGGCGCTTCCATTGGGCTCATATGGAAAAAAAGCGCTAACATTTTTGAACATTTCCCCTTCAGGTGTCGCCTTTGATAATTACATGAACATGTAGTTAGCATGTAGCAGATGTGTAGTTATTGTGTAGTTACCATGTAAGAACATTGATTTAGCGGAAATTTTTTCTTGGCCTGTTTTGCTTAAACCTTATTTTATAAACAATCCAATAAAGAGGAGAGCTTAAGGTTGACCATTCTTGTAGGAAATTGATGTAATAATCGGATAAATGTATGTGGGCAGGGCTGAGGGTTTTATTTAGCTAGTTATATTGCACGGAATATCAAAAACGAGCAACAGTGTGACTGTTTTTTTGTTGAACTATTTTGTTTAAACCCTGTTTTAGCTAAAAAACAATAAAAGCAAGGAACAAAAACAAGCCAGTTGAGTATAAAATTGATAAATCAATGGCCTAAAATTACGTGGGCAAAACTTAAAGTTTTAGTTAGCCGACATTATTCAACGGAATATAAAAATTGAGTAATATGAACGACGCAGTCGCGATGCCTGGAACGCAGTCGCAGCAGTCGGAACTTTAGGAACAAACAAAACAAAACAAACTTTCGGAACCTCACACAGGTGTCGACCGGTCAGCCGCACGAGGGTTCTGGCTACGACTTTGCGACATTTCTTCACCGCTGCTGCAGCCCGTGCACAGTTTATTCACATTCAAGATCTATACAATTGAAACAAAATTGCAAAATCGCGACTATGTCCAGGACAGAGGTGAGTATAAAATCAGCGTTGCGACTGCGGAAACCACAAAACCCATGTCTCCACGCAGAAACGTTCCTGTCGAAGTTTTGCAAGTGCGACGATGACGGCAAAAAGCAATTTGTTTATAACTCGCAGCGCATAGGGAGCAGGTCCTGATCACCATCGATCTGGACGATCTCGGAGTTCAATGAGAGCCTGGCCGAGGCGGTGATCGACAACCGCCGACGCTATGCGGGCATCTTCAGTGATGTGATTGCCGAGCTGCTGCCCAGCTACAAGCAGCAGGAGGTGCACGCTAAGGACGCCCTGGATGTGTACATTGAGTATCGCTTGATGCAGCGCGATGACCGCAATAGCTTCCCGTCCGAGCTGATGAAGCGATTGTGAGTAGGCCCCCAAAACCTCAGTAAAGGTGAAATCTCTGATTTTATGCCATTTCCAGTGAGGTGGGCTTCAAGCCAATGTCCACGGAGAAGGCCCATTCCAGCCGGTGAGCTCGCTCTCCTTCACGCCCGTCCACGATGGTCCCTCGGGCGATTGCCACGTGAGCAAGGCCGTCGGTCGTCTGTACTTGCAGACGGTACAACTCGAATATTGGACTAAAATATAGAGTGTCACCAAATAATACCCAACTAAGAGAGACAGCGGTAGAGCAATCACGTACCCGAGGAAAAAGTCGGCTACGAACACGCCTATTCGCAGCGGAAATATGCATAAAAGAAGGGAAGAATATGGTATACTTTTGCATTGTGGCAAGTAAAACACATGACCACATTAAAATAAATCTAAATCTATACCCTCTTAGGAGTTTAAAAGCCTATTGAAGCTGGAAGTGACGAAATCGAATACTCCAGGAGAAAGGAGTTCGTCGCCAAACAGCTACAAGTAAAAGGACAGGATGTGGAAGGCGCTGGCAGCAAAGGTATCGGCTGCTCGCCTGTAGAAAAAGCGATCGGCTGTAGGTGTTAGCAATGGCAAGCCCAACGTCAACGCACAGCCTTATACGCCATCTCTCCACTAGCCGATGTATTCTACGATGAGAAGCTGAAGCAGAAATCAGGAAAAGTCCACGCTGCTGAGGAAATACACATCAAGACAACTTTACATTTAACGAAGTTCTGCCCCCGCCCACAGTGATTGGCTATAAGAGCAAGAACATGTTTGCCGTGGACAAGATCTGTGAGGGAAAAGTCTTAAGTGATGTGCCGCTTGGGCAACTACAGCGATGGCACTGTGGATCTCCATATGTGCCGCACTTACTAAATAGCAAATAGGCAGCTCAGAGTTATTTCAAAAGATTGGAGGCAATCGATATTCCTCGTTCAGCGAGTGCCAATCGGCTGCTGTATGTCTCCGGCAATCCGCACAGTGCCAAACGGAACTTCAACGAGCTGGCCAGACCCGAGTGCAAGCAAGGGATCCAGTCCTTGTTTGATACCCCAAAGGATACACACGAAGATGAAAAGCACTGTCAGTAGAAGCAGAATCAGAGGCTGTGGCTGATTGAAACTACAACTAATGTAAACATTAAGACAAACATGGCACTTCTTGTCTGTACAAATCATTTACGTTGCACACAGGCAATGCCCTTCTGCGTCGTCTGATGCGCCTTGCTGTCTGTGATAAATCTCGCATGAAGGGCGTCGAAGAGGCGAATCCCTGCACCGGCTCTCAATGAATATTGATTGCCTAGATGACTCTGTTCACTCCGATCCTAATGCAAATCACGCATTGCGTAAGTAGCACCGAACGTCTTGCCAAACACCTTTAGACAATTTTCGGTTCCCACGTCTAGGTTGCACAAGCATGTGGGCAACATTCCATCGTTCTTTGTGCGCCTGGCGGCGGTTCTGGTTTCGTCAAGCGCCATAACCAAAAGAAGAATGCAGAAAACCCAGTAGAGGAAGAGGATTAAGGACCAAGTAAGTAGTTTGGTATATTTTACTGATTGGCTAACTGAATACCACTACCAGTTGGGTAACTTTTTTTTGAACAATTGCCACCTCTGTTACTGAAGATGACGTACATGCGGGTGCGTACATGTATCCATGGCTTATGTGTCTTAGAACCATTCCCTTCATAGGAATCCTTATAAAAGTTAAAGCATTTTTATACCCGGTACTCGAAAAGTGTGCGGATATATTAGTTTTGTGTTGGATAATGATCTGTGGAATGTCCAGAAGGAATTGTTTCCAACTGCTCTGAGCGTTTCTCGATCAACCAAATTATATCAAGACTCCTGTAATATCACACAGTTACAAGCGTATTTCAAAATTTCGCTTCCATAATCGTGAAGACGGCTCGTAGAGAATTACCACATCTATTAGATCAGATCGGATCATTCTTATAGCCAAAATGAATAAATCCATTTGCTGAGACGCTTCCCATTCATTCCGACGCTTACTCATTCTCTCTCACTCTTAATCGTGCAGTGCCCGAAAGCGAGATGTAATGTTTCCTGTTGATGTGGGAAGGGAAATAGAGAGAGACAGATGAAGCGGAAGAATGGAAACGAATAGTGTTTAAAATTAAAATCAAATGGTAATTAAGTGAGAATGGGATAAACTAAGTGCAAGAGTTAACATTGGAACATAGGGAGTGGTCGTCCCCTCTCTCATGACCAGTTCAAGCTAAACTGAGATAAATCGTGGTCTGAATTGGCTGTCCTACCGAAATCCCCCCAACAAATACATTGGTCCCTTCTGGGCACCGCTAAACCAAAAGACAGAGAGCGAGATAGAAAGCATGCGGCAGTCATCGGCTCCTGTAAAATTACGTTTGAAATATATTGTATTGGTTACATAAATCATAAACTCTCATATATACATAGACACTGATCCAGTGCCGGGAATAAAAGTATAGTCGCTACTCACAGCATTCCCGCTCGTTTTTTAAAATTTAGATTACAATTTGTACTTTTCTCATAGAGACTCCCCCAAAAGATACTTTACAAATTTTTCCGAAATATTCTCCACTTAGACTGAAAGTATGCACTGATGTCGGCCGATGTGAAATTGTTTGCGGCCACTGAAACATTTAGTTGCAACTTTGAGGCATTGCTACATTGTTATACCTTTTCCGAGGGTAGGTTAAATTTGCACAGAATTTGTAATATACACAATTTACAATTTAGATCCGACCATAAGCCCCTTTGGCATCGACCTTATTGTGGGGCATAAGCCTTCAATGCACCTCTGGGGGATTCGATTCAAATTTGTCCGTCCGCGCGTCTATTTCGATGCAAACTAGTTGGAATCTGTTTCAATGTTCAAAATGATGTTCTTCCTTACAGAAATTTCCATTATTTCCTCACTCGAATGTGTCTAATTTCTCGATGGAGGGTCAGGGTCCCAGATGATAATTAACAACAGAAAGAGCCAGGCAACCGCCAGAGGGTTGGGCAATTCGCAAATCCCCAAAATTCTGATTAAGAAAATATTTCTGTATGTACTCTCTGTGGTCGCTTCCAATGCTTCCATCATTCTATGCCTCATACAAATCTGACCAATTTTATAATACCCTCGCCAGTGGGCTGTACAAAGCCATCCTCAATGTATCTTACAAGCGAGTATAGCATATACTCGTACATATTTTTGGTTTTCCCGAATTTATGTGAATTTCCCACAATAATTTATCATGGAGACAGGAGGAGATCGATTCTTAAGCCTGCCTGCAGTTAGACGACTCTTTAAATTATCCCCCAAGATTAAGAAGATTCCATGCGCAGGCGTGGCAGCATCAGAAGTCATCAGAAAGGTGTCACAAATCATTCACGCGACACGACACGACCCGACACCCTCCCCTGCGCGCCGCGCGGTGAAAGTGGAAATGATATTAAAGCAGCCGAAGATAAATACAGGGAAAAAGTAATCAGAAATTGAAACAGTTGTCTTGAAAAAATCAACCGAACTCCAAGGGTCGGGCACTGAGCACTTCCAGCGAAGCATTCAGGCGGCATGTAACACAATCCGTGCGTAACTATAACTACTTAGTACAAGGCATAGAATGTATCTAGTGCGCGGCCTGAGGTGAACAAACTCTGCTGCGCATGCGTCGCTGTTGCTGTCTTCCTCGGAACTTTGTCGTCCTCCTCCTGTTCGTTGTCATCCGATTTCAAAACATGAAAAATTAGTCCACTTCCGTCGCATAGATCCAGGCAGTCACCTCTCCTGCCCGCCTGCCTGCCTGCCTGCCTTGCCCCTAGGTTGAATGAACTGCAATTGTGTCCAATCCTGCCTGCCAGACTTGTTGCCTTTCGCTTGAGTGCATTGAACTCGGCTTGGGGTTGCGTGGTTGAGATAGTTCTTGGATGTGAGTGTGTGTACAGTCAGCAGGATATGGAAGTGGCTGTGGAGGCAGGATTTCAAAGGAACCAACTATATGTTGTAATATCTGGAATATGGCTCTTCTTGGGGAAACTTCAAAATACTCGTACTTATAGCCATTTCCCTTGGCAGTGACATGGGGCCATGGATGGCGTTGCAATTAAATGGCAACCAAGCAAGCGACACCTCTGGTTCCGCTGGCAAACTTTGGTCGCCCTCCCGCCACCGTCCTTCCTCCTGCGGGACCCCATTAGAAACGCAGAGCCCGAGCCGGCTTCGCGGGGTGCAACACAAACAGACGCGACGTCTGCTGCGGCTGCCGCGGCTGTTGCTGTGGCATGTGCGAGGGGTAAGGGGGAACGGGCGGGGGACACGGGGGGAAAACGGAATCTAACAAAAGTGATGGACCGGCGCTGACTGCACGTCCGACTCCGGGACTATTTTTAGCCGACCGCGCGACGTTGTCTCCGTCTAGTTAGTATCGGGAACACATCATCTTCTTGTTGCCGAGGGAGGCTGCTGCGACTGCGCTGCCACACCGCCTCACTGCTAGAACTGCTGCAACGGATGCAGTTGGTGCCGTGATCTGGCTTCCGAGGCGATTCAATTGCATTCCAGCGCGCGCTCGGTACGGATACGTTACGGCACACCAGAGAGACGGATACCGATACGGATACAGCCGTTCAGATCGTGTGCAGACGAATCTCCATTCGGATTAATTGTCACATTGGATTATCAGTGAAAGTGGAGAAATTCTGAATCAAAAGATAGTGCAGTTCCTAACTTCTATGGTTGTGTCTTCAAAGTGTTGTTCCAAGATTGTTCCAAAACAGTACCAAACAAAAAGTGATCCTCAACAAGCAACAACAAAGTTAACTAAAGGTTGGAGACGAAAATGTTCAAGAAACATATATGATTTGTTAATAACACATTCGACTGCAGTTCTGCTGGTTTTATTTTATTTTTATTTATTTTCCTGTGGCGAAGTGCTTTCAAATATCATAGCATACTTTTTGCATTGCGAAACATTCGTTTCGACTTCGATCTAAGAATATCGAAGAGTTCTCTTTGGTCCCTGAGGAAAATGGCAACGAAATGAGTAATGCCAATATAATGCTTCTGGGCTATAGGAATTTGGCCCGTCCCTCGCTCCCCGTATCGTGCAGTGACCACATCTCAATGCCTTTAAGTGCAAATGTCTGGAACGGCGAACCGTTGAACAAAGACATCGGCAGGACAGGACCGTGCCGTGTCGGACGAGGCAGGGCGGGGCGGGACGGGGCGGCGCATGGGGACGCTGAATTTAAATTGGAAACAAGCTGAAAAATGTCGCATGTTCGATGGTTCTCCATTACCAATCCCCCTCCACTCCCCTACCCTCGGCAGCATTTTTAAGCATTTTCCCACTCTCCGCTCATTTCACTTTCCACCCAAAAAGAACGAAGGAATACGTAAACACAAAAAAAAAGAGTGAAGACGCACAAGTTCAAGATTCTCAGAGGCAGAGAAATGTGTGCGCACACACACGCGCAGAGTACATCAAACAGGAGGTGAGGCAGTCGCTGTGCCCGGACAGAGCCTGGTTTTAAGTCCCCTCTTGTTTGGTCTCTCTTTCTCACAGCCATGACAACCAGCCTGCCATTTGCTCTGCAGTAGACTCGCCAGGACTGCCTCACCTCCGGTATGATATGCCTTGCACACACTCACACACGCGTGGAATAGCTAAAAGTAGAAACGCGCGCAGTCGAAGCAATAAACTGCAACGAAAGTAGTTTAATGCAGTTTGCTGGGGATCCTAGGCCCCCCCCCCCCCCCCTCCCCGGCCACCGTGCCTCACCGGATTCCCTTTGCTCTGCTTTGGCGCACGACAAACAACAGCAACAGCAACTGCCAGCACGTCGCGTCATTTTGGTTGCCCCTGCAACAGAACAGAACAGAACAGGCAGCGGCAGCGGCTGCGGCTGCGGCAGCCTCTCCTCCGTGCCCCGCTTCCCGGGCCGTGCACAGCAGACGCGTCACCGTCACCCGATGCAATCGTTTGGTTGATCTATTTTCGTCCTAGCCTTAGCCCCAGAGAGAGGGGATGGGATGGGATGTATAGTTTTTCGTCGCCTCGAGTAATTTGTTTGTTGCATTAGTTTGGTGGAAATTCTACACTGTGAAAAATTTAGCATTACTATTTCTTTGGGGTAGAATACAAATGGATTTTTATCGACTGCCACTTGTGGGAATGTTATTAAAAAACAGTTTTGAATGGCAAAATATTGGAACATAGTAAACCAGCGGGCAACGGCAGACATGTCGTGTGCATTACTCGGCACCCATGTGCCACTGACTCCACTGAAAAGGGCTTTCTTTTTGTTCAGTTGCAAAAATTTGTTCAGTGTAGTTTTCCCCAAATGCCGCAGACCAAACCAAAACCAAAACCAAGTTCAGGCCACCAGCCATAACAAAATCGCATTCAAACAAACTGCAAACGACGCAAAAATGTTTATTTAAGAAAACTTTGCACTGCCAGAGTCAATGTTCAAGGAGTTTTCAGCCCCGCCGTTGAGCGACCCGTACCAGCCCCAGTACCAGCCCTAGTCCCGCTCCCAACCCCAATTGCAGTCCCTTTCGCTAGTTTTCCCAATGGTGGCGCAAGCGACTTAAAAATAGTGAGCTACAGAAGAGAATCTAAGACAGCAACAATAACTAAGACAACACCTACTTGAGAGGCGGAGGATGGGTATGGGGATGAGACGGAGACGGAGTCGGAGTCGGGCCTGTATGGACTCATATGTCAAGAGTGCGACGACATTGCCCATGTAATGGCAGCACAACTATTACGAGTTCTTTGCACTACGGAAGAAGCAGACGCCAGCCATCAGCAGCAGCAGCAGCAGCAGCAGCAGAATCGTTGCAGGGGGCCACACCACACCACACCACATACTTGTACTCGTACTCGTACTCGTACTCGTAGAAGATGCGCTCACATGTGGCCATAAATGGGGGAAGTTGCGTGCATGCGTCTATCGTTCTTTTGGGGGGACACTTCCGTCTTGTGTGTGCCTGCGTGCCCCTCTCCCTCACATATGTACGTATGTACGTACGTATGGGAGATTTATGTTGAAACAATTCCACGTTCTGTTGTTGCCCTGGCATTAAGTGGCATTAAAGTTTCCCGGGCTTATCGCCTACAAGCTCGCACCTACAGATGCACAAGATCTTCGGGCATGAGTTGAGCTAAGATTTGGGCTCATTTCCGCTGGAGGTACATCTGTACATCCATACATCCACTGTGCAGTATGTGTGTGTGTCTTTTATGGAGGATCGTTAATGTCAAGTCAGCCCTCAAATTACATATGTCAAATTATGTTGAATGTGGAGCATTCTCCAGGTACAGTTGTGCCTGGATGGAAGCTGCAGCCGCTGATCAGGATCAATAACCGAAAAGTCGACCTCGGAAATAGTTTGCCTAACATAAAAACCATATTTTAATAGAATTCTTTCTCTTTACCTCCTTTTCAGCACATGGCCACCCTGCAGCAGATGCCACTGCATCACATGGAGGACGAACAGATAGATCTACCGACGCCACCGCTGCCCATTAATCCGCCACCGAAACTGCTCGCCAATGGGATTATCTACGGCTTTCGGACACGTCACTTGTCCTGCATCGAGGAGAACGACTCCGATTCGCTGGCCGGCAGCTCCATTCCCCGTGCCTACGACATGATGCAGCAGGCGGACGAGACCTTCCAGAAGCTGAACGCCAATGCAGAGCAGAGCTGCGAGGAAGAGGAGGAGGAGCAGAGCCAGTCTGGTAGCGAGGATGAGGAAGGGAACCTGGATGATACGATTGCCATGATCGATGAGTCGCGACTCTGCGATGCCGACTATCTGGATGAGCTGGTGGCCGATGAACAGCAGCAGCAGCAGCAGCAGCAGCAGGAGGAGTCCTCGGATCTAGTCGATTCGGGCAATGTAGAGGAGGACTACTGGCAGCCCAGCTTCAATCGCAACGACATCATGATGACCTCCGTCTACGGCACACTGAATGGCTCCATAGCCAGTGAAATCTCCTCGACAGCCCCGCCAGCCTACTCAGAGCTAAGCACTCCCAAAAAAGAACAACCCGAGCCTGTGTATGCCACGCCCGAGAAGCGTCGCGCCAGCAACCGCAGCTTCGACTCCACCTGCGCCTCCCTCACCAGCTCCATCTACGGCGGCTCCATGAACTCCTCCCTCGATCTAAAGTACTCCTCGCTGGTCGTCTCAGTGGGCGGCGGCAGCGGCGGCGGCGGCGACTCTGGCGGCATCAGTGCCACCAGCACACTGCGCGGCACCTCCGTCCCCCCAATGGACATCTCCATGATGTCCAGCGATGGCGTGAGTGCCCTCGACTGGAGCTCGACCAGCGTAGGACACTGCGGACACGTCTTGGACACGGACGATGCTAATCCTGAAGAGGACCTCAACGAGGAGATGTCCGCCAAGTGCCTGAGTGCAGCAGAGAGTGGTGAGTGCTTCACACACTGAATATTTGCCATAAACACCATAAAATTGTCCATCAATGACTAATTGTGAGAGAGACCCAATCCTTGGCATGATATTTATTTCTGTTTTGGCGATTTCTCTTTGTATTGTACTTCCATTTGAATGATGACCGAATGGCAATTCATCAATGCCGACCGGCTTTAAACTCATTTACAATCCTTCATTACCGGACATAGACACCGACACAGACGCAAACACAGCTACAGCTACAGCTACAGCTACAGATACAGATACAGATACTTCCCTCCTCGTACACGCCTGTACAACTGTTTTAATGACCGACTCGCAACGGACTCATTTCTTTCGGCATTAGAAAGGTAGCCCGCAAGGCGGCGGCTAGCGCTGACCCCCAGCAGCACACACTTCAACATCATCAGCATCCACAACAACATCCTCTCAGCCGAAAAACCAAACAGATTTCCACCGGGCTGGGCTGGTGGAGCGGTGGTCCATACGATTGGTACGATTCAATCGGCCGTAGAGCAAACAAAGCCATGGCAAAGGATAGTGGAGAGAGAGAGAGAAAGCCATTTCACACAGATGTTTAACAAGCCCCAGCACCAGGGTCATAAATCATCCAAGTGGATTTTATATATCTCTTATTTGGTTAGCATATGACCGGACCGTGGCCGGCAAACGAGGATCCTCGGCGACTGACTTCTCCTCGGGGTGAAAATACGCTGACATTGACAGTTTCTAATAAGAAAATTGGCCAAGATTTATGTCCCAGTCTTCTGCTGACTTCCTTCCACTTTTCATTTAAAACTAATCAATAAACTAGCACAGCGCACAACAAAAAAAATTGTTGCAACAAATTGCCAAATGATGCTGCAAAGTGCAATGTCACAGTAATTTACGTGCCACTCCAAAGTCCCCCCCACCTCCACAATCCACCATCTACCATCCACAATGCTGATGAGAATTTATGCAAGGGTTAAGTGTCAGCCTCAGCCTCAGCCCCGTCAATATTTGCATAGTGGGTTTCATCCGCTTGAATCTGTTTAGAATCATTTGGGCAACACTATTCCAAATCGTATTCGGTGTTCGATTTGGCATCAAATGATCAGACAAGGAAGCGTCTTTGGTAGCCAAATATCATCTCCATCTCTTCCGAAAGAATTGTCCCATATTCACCCTTTTCCCTGGATAGATATTCGCAAAGTTTTTCTCAATTTTCGTCCACTGTTCTGCCATGGCTGTGGAAATTCGTGGCGCGTTGCGGTGTGTGCGTGTGTGTGTGTTCGCAAAAGTGAAAAGTCATGAATCATATGCATCATGATCACACCGAACACTATGCCCGTGCCACACCAAACCATGGCAAACTAGGATGGATGATGATGATGATGAAGCTCCAGCTCCAGCTCCAACCACAGACACAACCACAGCCAGAGCCACAGCCACAGCCACAGCCAGGGGGAGCATTGAGTGCGAGTGGATGTGGATGTGGATGGGCCATAAAGTTCCATTGCTTATCGCTGGAAAACTTTTAAAAAACACTTGAGATTGCGCTGAGAACGTGCAGAGAGACCGAACCGAACCGAACCGAACCAAAGCGAAGCCTCAGAGACGCATCCGTGGAACAGGTAGAAGAGTCTCTCAGCACACACTCCACTCCGCCGCAGAGAAATGGGGAAGACGAAGACGAAGACAGGCAGTGGCAGTGGCAGACGCTTGTTGTTTGGCTGCTTGTATCTACAAATAGACTTGGAGGAGAGCTCTGACGGCCGCAAGACAAAGTCAAACAAAAGACCCAAACGGTAGTTGCCATGAATGGACCAACAACGAATCGAGAAACCGGCTGAAAACTATCTGTATCTGACGGATGCGAGAGGCCAACACTCGGACACAGTTGCCATTGCAACTTTGTAGCCCGCGGGCACAGCTGGACCCAAACGGGGGACGGGACCCGGTAACTATTTATTGGCACGGATGGATCCCAGGCTCCATCGGATCCAGATAGGAGCCTCAATAAAATCCCAGCGCACGCACTGCGTTGAATGCATTTTGTGTGTTCGATAAGCCCCGAGTCGGCGAGGAGTCGCCGACGTCGAGGATTTCCCACAATCGATGCACTTGAATTTGAATTTCGCAATTGCTCTTTCAATATTTATGAGTTGAACTCTGTAGTTACTCTTGTTCAGTGTTGCGATAATGAAAGTGCCTAGGATAGAAACCATTTACTTACTTGGTTCCTGATTAAACAGAATTTACGACAACAAAAGGATAAAAGTCCAAGAATTCAATCGAATGAGAACTGGAAGAACTAATTCCCAGAAATTTAGAGCTTACCCGCAACATTGCCAAATGTTTAAATCAGTTAGGGTTTTATTTGTAAGTGTTTCTAGATCAGCCTTAATATTTATGGTTCTCTTATCAAGTAGATTCTTGTAATTAAATGTAATTTTCTAGATTTCTCTGTGCCAAAGATTTCTACAACCGACATGTAATAGAATGGCCCCCCAATCGTTCTCCTCGTTGCCCTCTTACCATAATCAAAGCCCATTAATCAAGATTGTGTCACAGGTATGAGCTCATTTGAGCGCTTTACATGGACTCAATAACTGAGGAGGGATCTACGACCAACACGAACCCATGAAAACGAACACGAACATGTCGAGCGATTACAAACCATTATTGTTATTGCTCGAAGATTACACTACGTGAGCTGGACGCGGACGGGCGGGCCTTTGTTTCTTCTCCTTTCTACCCTAATGAGTAGATTAATTCTAATGTAATTGAAAGTTCAGTTGGGCTTTCAGCTATCGAAATGTTTCAAAACTTGGGTAACCTTCCCATTTGACTGGATAGCTACCAGAAATGGTGTTGATGGTGATTGTGGTGAAAATAGAACTCTGTTCTTTAAGGAATTTTTGATTTTGGGCTGTGATTGGGATTCCTATGACACCTGGCCCCAACAACTACTGTTACAATTCCCCTATGGAAGGAACAGATCAAATAGGACTCGTATCTTATCATATAATTTATGTAAATATTCGAAAATAATAATGTTGGGTGAAGAACCTGTGTAGAGTGTAGGCCGTAGAATAATTTCAAGGGAGTCCCGACGGCACCCTGTAGAGTGACACCATTCCACCTTCCACCTCATCCTCGGCCAATCGAAGTCTTGCCTAATCCACTCACTTTCAACCAGTCACTTATCTGCGAGGAGCCCCTGCAGAGGAGAGTCACCTACATCTGCTTGCGTCATCATTCGCTCCTCGGTCAGCCGGATGCGGTGTGTGCGGAGGGAGGTAAGGGAGAGCAAGCGATAAGCGACGCGACCAAGTCAGCACCTCAATCAGTCAAAACCCAAAAAGAACAAATACAAATACTAGAACCCAGCGTGAATGAATGCTTCCACACAAATTGAAAAAAAGAGTGATAGTGGAACTGATAAGACAGACGCAGAGACAACCAAACCAACGCACGCCGAGCGCCGAACCGAGCGCCGTGCGGAGATCGCTTATCAGCTGGAGAGCAGAAAGACAACCAGCGGGAGAGAGGAGGAACGACAACGAGAGCGCAAGCACACTCTGTGTCTTGGGTCTTGGAAAACCGGTAAATGTGCACGAGAGTTGCGCACGCTCTCAGCCCGCTGTGCGGAGAGAGTCGGACACTTGTCTGGCTTTGGTATAATATTAAAAGGTGGGGCCAGCCGAGCGAGTTCTCTCTTTTTGAGGCACCAAATTCTTTCCGCATACAGAAAGTGCAGGCGCGCATGCTTATGCGGTGTATTTACTGCCAGCAATAACAATTTATGTATTTTGATTTATATTTTGTGCATGTTAATAAGAAAAGAATCACAAAACCATCATGCTCAGAAAACCACAAGATCGAAATGTTTGCTATAAAAACATTGAATTAAAAACGAATATATATTTGGGCATAAGAAAACAAAAATAGTTTGAAGCCCATCGCTCCGCCTCGCAAAAAGTGGCCGCTCGCTGAGCTGCCCTTACCTTGCCGCAAGGTATATCTCGGCATAGTTATACCATGTGCCTGGCTTTCCGCCGCTCAGTTTCAAAACGCATTTTAAAGCTCGCGCACGCGCACCTCTCGGCCCAGCAACGGCTTTCGGCCAACCGCGATCAATCGTACGGACGGACGGGCCCGGCATCGTCGCTACTTTGGATACGGTTCTCATTTCAGAAACACATACTCGTATGTCAAATTCCCAAACAAATGTGCAAAATTGCTAAGTTAAACGGAGTTCACATGTGCCGTTGCGGCAGGTGATGAGTAATGTGGAATGCACTGAAGAAAAATGTAATAAACCCACCTGAGTATAAATACTATTGTTTGTTTCAGTGTGTGCAGTATGTGTGTGCATAATCGTCTTGGAATTCCTCTAGTTTTGTGTGAAAAGTATTTTACTGTTTATTAATTGATGACTCCTCCCCATACCGAGGGATAAGATAGTATAATAGGAAATTATTCGCGTCATGTGGCTAGCAATTACGAAATTTTATGAAATTGCTACACCTTAAGACAGTAACAGAAAAGAAAATATTACAGTAAAATTCTTTGCCAAAAATGTATGGCCAAAACAAAAAAAGAGGATCCACAGAGAACCAACTAGCCAATATAATGAGAGAAGAAGCGTAAAATGAAAAGCCAACATCTATATTTAGTGATTTATTTTATCTGCATGTATTTTTTTATTTATTTTTAAGTGCATTTAAAAAACGAAACAAACGAAAGAAAACGACTTAAAAAAAAGAACGACAAAAAGAACGTGCTACAAAAAGTGTGACAGAGAGGAGAACGAGAAAGAAGACAAGAATTTAGGCAGCAAGAAACAAGGCTAAATCAGGCGCCCGGCAGCCAGGGCAACGACTTGAAAGGATTCGCCTCACCGGCAGCAGCCAACAGGCAGCGGCAGCTGGAACTGCATCCATCTTGCAGCAACAGCAACAGCAACAGCAACAGCAACAGCTACAGCTACAGATACCGATGCTGAGATACTTGTACATGAGGCAACCAACGAACCCACAGCGAACCACAAAAGATACATGCCATGTTCCCACTAACCAACCGCTCTTCGAGTGGCAAAGGCACCAGCAACATAACCCGAAATAACAACACCAACAGCCAGACCACAAGCTTTATAATCGGCAACAGCAACAGCAACAACAACAGCAACAATCATAACAACAACAACAACCACAGCGGCAGCGGCAGCGCAAAGGATAAAGGAAATTTTGAAAATAATTGGAGCTGCAATAAAACAACCGGTCGTCGATCTGGAAGCGGGAATAGCTGCAGTTTTTTAGGTAAAGCATCTCCTTTGAAGCCCAAAAGCCACTCACTCATTTCGCTGTCATAAGTTAAGAATCATTTACCGTTAATTGTCATGTTTCGCATTGGTGGAGGTGCATCAAGGGGGTTTTTTTGTACACACAATATTTTATACGGAATAGTTGCTAGATAATGATCTTTCTAGTTTCCGGACAAGTCGACAAGTGAAGTGTGGTCAGGTACACTGTTTTGACCAAAAGAAAGCTCTGGCCCAAACAAAACCCGAGTCTGCTGTCCATTTATTTATTGTGCTCGCACTGGGAAAGCTCTTCGCAATGAACTCCGCTGGCGAGCGGTTTCTTTTGATCGCCCGAGCCTTATCTTGTGGCCATCATCTCATCTCCTTCATTGGAATGGCTTCAATTTCGCAAATCGCATTTACTCTTTTCCGCTTGCAGTACTTTTGATGTCCCCAACTGATAAAGGGTTCCCTCTTTTAGCTGAAATTTACAATGCAAATTGCATTAATTGCAATTTTCTGTTCAAATTGACTTTGCAGCGGCGGCGGCATTGCACTGTGGCTGTCGCTGTTGTCGTTGTTGTTGTTGGATTTACATTAAAATGCAAATACTTTTGCACTAATTTACATGTCGCGCCGGTTTCGTTCGTTCTCCCCCCCTCGACCCCACAAGCGCCTGAGGAGAGAGAGAGAGACAATGGAAGTCTTTTGTTGTTGCAGCAGACATGGCTTGGATGGGGGAGTGAGTGCAGGAGGATGTGTAAGTGTGAGCTTCAACCATGTGAAATGCCATAAAAATTCCAGTCTCTTCGCAGGGTTGTCCTCTTCCTCTGCTTCCTCTGCCTGCTCTGCCTCCTCCGCTCCTCTCTGCATCACTCTTCTTTTTTGCTGTCTGCTGCTTTCTGCTTCTGCTGCTGCTTTAGTTGCGCTTGCGCAATCATCGTCGAAAGCTTCTTCTTTGCTCTTTCATTGCGCATGCCAAAAAGAGAAGCCGAAAGAGACACAGCCAAGTGTATGTAGAGGGAGAGAGAGAAAGAGAGACAAAGGGACAGAGAGGGGAAGTTTGAGGGGATGTCGGCACATGCGCTTTGTTTGCCAGTCGCTGTGGTTGTTGCTGTTGCTGTTGCTGTGTTTGGGAAAGAATTCCCAGAAATATTTTACTTGGAAATTTGTTAACAGTCAAGACAAAGACAGCAGCATAGTAGGGAACATTGTTGTTGTTGTTCGACCGAGCCGGGGGCCATGGAAGTGTATCAAGTGTTTGCTGGGTAGACTCTCTTCCCCTCACCCCTCACCCCCCCACCACCACCACCGCGATTCCAAGTTGAAGGTTAAAGTTGAGCCGCTCTCAAGCCTTTCGATTGAAATGTGGAAAAAGTTTTGGTTCTGTGGCCTGGAATTTATTTGTTCGAGTGGACTTGAAGATCCTTTGTGCGGCATTAGAAACTGAATGGACGGAACTTGAACTTGATATGTTAAGACAGCTCTCAAGGATCTCTAGGAGATGGGACAAAGCATCCTGGTACACTCGTACCCACAAAAATCTAGAGGGCGATGCTAGCCAATAATCCTTTCGAGCCCAGAGCCCTATCCAATACGATTCCGTGTTAGTTCTTGACTCTTCCGTTCAACTGAAGGCTGAATCAGGGGTATTCTGGGGCATTCGAACGCTGCTTCCAATCCCATTCCCACTTCTCGGGGCAGCTGTCGAAGCACTCGTGTGCATAGTTTTAATTGCAAATTGCAAAACTGACCAGTCATAACAAGTCTAATTAAGGCGAGATGTCTGCTGGCTGCTGCCTGCTGCCTGCTGCCGATGGCAGGCAAATAACTTGCATATTTTTAGATTTAGCCGTTCGCTCCGCATTTGCATGCCGATCTCTGGGTCTGTGGGGGCTGGCTCAATGTCAGAGCGTCTGTGTCCGCGGCCACACCACGAAAATTAGAAAGGGAGATCCATGCAAAAGATGAAGAACCGCGGGCCGGAGTGGCAATGAGTTAATTTGCTGCCAAAACACACCCTCAGGCCTCATTAGGTTGCACTCTGAGTGAGATTTATAGGCAAAACTCTGAGTGGAGCGGCGCTGCTGGCGAATTAGTTGGAAATGCAAAAAATTGTCGGGTCAGCCGTAGAGGCAGGCCGCAGTGTTCAGGAGGAGGAAGAGGAGGTCGCGGTCTGGCTCTGCTTAATTGTGTGGCAGAAGCAGCACCATCTCCGCGGGTTGCCCGACTAAATGAGCGCCTAAAGTGTTGCCGCGCCAAGATTGCAACATGCCCAGGGTCGATGGGGGGGAAGCCAATCCGACTAGCCAGTACTCTGATTTCGCCGTACTAGTATTCCCAGTATTCAAGGATTCATTACTCAGAGGGTCGCTCCCATAAAGACAACGATTCGCCAACATAAAGATGTCCGCAGCTGGGGGAAAAAAATGGCTTTCGATTTGCTTTTGCATTTGCTGTGACATTTTGAATTATTTGACACTTTGCGCAAGCGAAAATCCATCTGCACCCCTTTCTCTCGCCGCGGTGTGTCTCCACATCGCCGGGGTCTTTCTTCATGCATTTTATTAACTCATTATTTTGAAATCAACTCTGCCTGGCAGGCAGGCAGACAGGCAGGCAGGCGGCAGGCAGGCAGGCAAAACGTGTTGCCGGCAGAGACACACACAAATGGACAGTTGTTGGGGCTGGTGGCTTCCGTTGCACTCTCTTCCTGCGAAACTTTTCTCTTGATTGAGTACTCTCTCCCTCTCTGGGCGATTAGCAAGCGAATATTATTCATCTGGTGACCGCAATTTGGGGACTGAAAGAATAATGCTCTTAATTGAGGCAATCAATAATTGTGGCATATCGTTAATTGACATCGATGTGCGATTCTTCTTCAAAGAACATGCACATTTCCATGACTTATAAGCCAGTAAAATAATAAAAATAATAATAATAATAATTTTAATCAAATTAGCAATAAAATCAAAAAAATTCGGTAGTCTTTGATCGGATCTTGGCATTGCATAAATTTCGTATCTAAGGTTAAGCCTCTAACACGCTTAAAGGCAACAACAAAACCAATTAATTATTTGCACATTTATGGGGATTTTCTCCCCACACCCCCAATTCTTCGTGGATTTCAAAATTGAAAGAAAAAAAACAGCAAAAACAAGGAGCTGCCAGCCACTGCGTAACAGTCTTTTTTTTTAGTGTAGATAAAAAATAAAAAAAACACCAGCAGCAGCAGAAACAACAGTTCATATCTCTCCCATCTCGTATCGGGAGTCTTTTTTGGAGTCTTTGCGAGTAACTACTGTTTGTACGAGTACGAGATGCTGCTGCTGCCGCTGCTGCCGTGAAGTTGTAGGCGTAAGACAGTTGTCCATGCATCTGTCTCTGTCTCTGTCTGCCTGTCGTGTCGGCAGCTCCCTGTGATGTGTGTGTGTGTGTGTGTGTGTGGAAAGAGACATGAACAAGTAGCCGAGGACATGGCCAGCGATCAACGAACGACATCAAACGGAGTGCCAAACGAATGGAAAACGAAAGAAACCAAAATGTACGAGTACGTACGTACTCGTATCTCTTGGAAGATATTGCGCGATCTCTGTTCAATGGATTTGCAATTACATTCATAAAAATTTAATTGGCGATGGGAGAAAACCTTGAATGGATTAAGCATATGGAGACAATGTGTTTCAAGAGGGCATGCGTACATATTTGTGTGAGGAATCGTTGGAGTTTTTGTTTTGCCTTGACATCATCCGGGGAGGACAGCTGGGGGACTGGGAGATCTACCATTACCGTATCAACCTTCGTAATCTCTTCACCAAAACTCTTCCCATCTTCCCTGCTGAAACTCTAGAAACGAAAAAGTTGCCAAAAGTCACGTTTTCCCCTCCGCACCAGAGTTAAGATCAACACTCGCGATAGATCTCATGCACTGCACAGAAATAAACGTACAAATAAAAAACCCACAAAGCAAAACGTGCAAAAAACGCTCAACGCTAACATTTGTTGACTTTTGTTTACACATGCAAATTTACCCTTTAATATTTGCACTAAAAATCCACAAACCACAAAGCCCAAACCCCAAACCCCAAAGCTCTATTTCGACTCTATTTCCCATATTATTGTTTTTTTTGGCGACGCGACAATTTGCAAAGCAAACGACTAAAATTGGAATAGTTTTCGAACATCTCGTCGGGGCTGGGGTCTGGGGAGTGGAGCGGCGAGGTGACGACGACAACAAGCAAAGCCAATTACCGTTTTTAATTATTTGTAAATATTGAAAAAGTCGACTGGACTTATTGCTTGGCGCCGCAGCTGCCACAACAACAACAACAACAGCGACAACGACAACGACAGAGGAAAAGCCTTATCGATTTGGCAAAGCAGTGCAACAGGTGCGGCCCGGCCCTCAGCGGCCAAAGTACGAACGTACCTGTACGTACCTGTACGTACATGTCGCCCCGTTATGGATATCTAATCGAAAGGTCTTCGAATTTCGCGCAACAAATACCACAGGAATGAGCAATTGTAAGCAGAATCGATCGATCTTGACAGCTCCACTCAGCTTTTGTTTTCCAGTTTTCCAGGGGATATTAAGAGAACATCGATCTGTTAATAAACTCTGTAACTTTAGAAATAAAAATGTCCATAAATCACAAACTGATCCGAATATCTTCCACTTTCATCTCAAACATCTCCGAAAAGTACTTTCTTTGTCTGCATCTATCTACTGCCACTTCATATCCGAGCCATTTCTCAGAGCCGGGCCAAGAGTCTTGCCAAAAAGGCAGATGCGTGGGCAATAAATATGAAGGGCCCTCCAAATGGAAATTGAAAACACAAAGTACTTGATGCAAAAACGAGTTGCGATTATTTTGTGAGTAATATCTGGTAGATGAACATGCGATTTGGGTGTATTCACATTCATTCATTCGTCCATTCATCCATTTATGGCTTCCCCCTTTGGCACGCTGTTTATCATTATTATTATTATTATTACGAGTATTATTTTGTTTTTACAAAGTGGGCGTGTCGAATTGCGGTAATTTATTAAGTGTTTTTCTTTCCCACTCTGTTTAATTGCCGCTCAGATGATGATTTACGAGTGTCTTTCGCTTTGTCTTTCGTCTCTCCTCTCGACTGGAAGCTCTCTGACTTTCACCTCAAGTGAAATTACGGCCTAATGACTAAACATTTCTTTTAATTAGAAGACTCATCTCTGAGAAAAAAACAGCAAAAACAACAACAACGGAACAGGAAGAGTTTCTTCAACTTATTTTCTTTGTTCTTTTTTTGTTAAGGTTTATTCATTACAAAAAATGTTGATCCGACACTTGGGGGCTCCAAAGAGATTAACATTGAGTTTTTCTGCGTTCTGCCGGGCGACGGGTCGGTCATTGACGGATGTCGAATTCTCGCATATTCTTAGAAGACATTTTCTGTGCATAAAATATTCCCAGATATATGGACTTCTTTTTTTATTTGGAGGAAGACTTTCCAAAAAACCTTTTTCGCAAACTCCAAAAAAAAAGCTTTCACAAACCCTTTTGGCCCGTTATTTTGACATTTTGTGGAAGTTTCTTGTCGAACCTTTTTTGGGGGCACGCTGAAGCTGACGCTGACGCTGACTCACCTGAAGCGTCCATCTGCCACATGCAACGATGCTGCAGCGTTGCAACACGGCGTTGCAGCGAATTAATTTATCAGCATTTACCGCTACAGTGTCAACGCCACAGAGGGGACACAGCGGAGGAGAGAAGAGAAGTTTTTGCAGCATTAAAAGGCAATAAATTTGTGGGTCCAACCAGCGGCCCGGACCGACCAACTTCCAAGAAGCTGGAGCGCAACTTGATATAGCCAAACATTTTTGAATACCCGACAATTTGTTTGTGTCTGTGGCTGTGGCTGTGTCTGAAGAAAAACCTCTGCGCCGAGAGACCAAAGTTTGATTTATGCGTTGCGATGCTCAATGGGCGATATGGAACACAAACCGAACGGAATGGAACGGAGCGGAGCGGGCCAACGGCAACTGGCCAAGGAAGTCCGTCCGTCGCCTCTGTCAAATTTCCATGGCCCAAACGACCGGGCACGACTACCAAATGCGATCGGTGGCCTGCCTGCCTGCCCGCCTGCCTGCCTGCCGGTTAAATGCAGCCAAAAACATAAATTATAGACCAGGGCTAAGACTAGAAAGAAAAAACACAACCATCAAACAAGGCCCGTTTGTTTTTGGCCCACTGTGCCCTCTGCAGCTTCTCTCTTTTCTGATGTTTACCAACACTTACCGAAAGTCCCGCGCCGCCGTCGACAAACATGCTGCCGCGTCAGTGCTGCGCCTTTGTCTCGTAAATTTTAAACATTTTTATTATAAAAGCCAGCTCTGGGTTCAGTTCCTGCCGCCGCTGCTGCTTATTTCTCACACAATGCGAATGCGAATGCGAATGTCATTTATTTGTATGCACATTTCGAAGCAGAATTTGATTAATTACGGATGTACAATACAGTATTTATAAGTACACGAGTCCACGTACCCGTGCAATACAAAAGCGGAAGAGCTGCGCTGCCCAGATTACGATTAATCGTTTCAAGCTCTATGTTTTGTGCTTTACTTTTATTTTCATAGCACAAAGCACAAGTTTTGTAAGACACGATTCCTTGATTGTAATGTTATTCTATTTATTGTTTGTCTGAAGGTTTCTGCATTATCTGGCTGCTGGCACGGCCCTGACACCACTTGTCGTGTGCTGGGCTGCTCGTAAAACGATTAAAATCTGTAAAATCTTTGAAATATGTAATCAATTGTCTAACGATTCCTCCTGCAGTGTGCCAAAGCATGAAATACCTCCCATGGCGCCCTGATAGTTTCGCATGGCATTACAAATACTCTGAATGGTCTTCCGGGGAGTGGGTAGTGGGTAGGGGGGACTAGTCACACTCAATTGCTGTCAAGTGCTTTGCAGAACCCTGCAGACTGCCATCTCAACTGGAAGTATTTGGGGTGGGGAAGGGGTGGTTATGGGTTATCCAAGCGAAATGTCAAGGCAATTAGTTCCAATCGACTGGCGCTAGATACAAATTCGTTCGTCTCTCTGTCGATCTTTAGCGATCTTTTTCTTGAATGCTCTGCCGCTCTGCCGCAAGAGGTTGTGTAAGAGAGCGAGAGAGCGAGAGAGACAGGGAGATAATGCTTTCGATGCCACATGTGTCTTTTGTTTTTATGATTCTGTGTGCTACTTAAATTTCATGGAATTGTTTGTCTGCCTTGTTTTTTTTTAATGAGCCATTAAAATGTTTGGGGAATTGTAGTACATTTTGCTCGACAAAAAAAGTTTATTTTTATTTTTATTTTAGTGGAGGTTTTATTTTTTGTGGGATATACATGAGTATATAATGGACATTATTTGATCAAAGCTAATCCCGAATGCATATATATATTAGGTATATTTATACACTCTTATGTTTAACAATTGTTTTTTTTTTCTTTTCTACTTTTAGGTAAGTCTTGGTTCCCATTTACATCTTTTGTAGAAGAAAACTTCACACTTTTGTGGGTAAATATTTGAATGGTGAAACCTTTTAGGCCAAACCCCATAATTTGGTCAACCAACAGAAGGTTAGATCATCCGCCGAGCTTCAGAGCCCACGAACGGGTATAGGAAATAGGAAGTATTCCGCCTGGAAACCACTCGCTTGTACCACATTTTGTCGCACGAACTAAACAAAAAGACGAGACTGTCTGCTGTCGAATCGCTTCATTTGCCAAATCATTAAACACAATTAGTCGTGTGTTCTCTCATAACCAGTTTAGCTGCCAAATCCTTCAACTAATTGGCTGGAAGAACAACAAAGGGAACAGAGCAGCCTACCTGTGTCTACCGCCCCAATTCATACGATAATTCAAACATCGGTTCCGAGAACAGTCGAATGTGTGGACACAATATTTCATAAATGTCTGGCTTCCTTTTGGGCTGAATTTGGCTTTGCTTTCGTTTCGTTTCGAACACACAAAATGCACAAAAAGCATAGCAGAAGATACAATTAACCTTCAGGTTCAGGTTCAGTTCGGCGGTAGAACTGAATTGTATTTTGTTTTCTGTTGTTTTTTGGTTGCGCAAATACAACGTACAGCGACAGCAACGCTGACAGCAGCAGTAACAGGCAACAGCAACAGCAACAACGACTCGACTTTGTATCTAAAATCAACAAGTTCACGACGACACAAGCAAAACCACAGAGCCACAGAGCCACAGAGCCGCAGAACCACAGAAAGATAAAAACTTTTAAGCGTCAGGCAAATAGACACCGATACTAATACACATAAATGCCCCCACTACCGCCCCGCCCCGCCCCGCCACGCCACGCCACGCCACACCACCCATTCATTGCCAGACGTTTGCCAAGAAGGCAAACAGAACCCCAGGCCCAAAGCCCAGGGCCCAGAGCGAACCTCTGGCAAACCCCATTTGAGTGACAAGTCGAACCAGATAATTTACTCAATTTACTCGCTTACTCAATGGCTTAAACTTCTGTGATCTACATATACATATATCTATAGTAGATCTGTGGTGAAAGAGGGTGTGTGTAACGCCCAGAAGGAAGCGTTTCCGACCCCATTAAGTGTATATATTTTTGATCAGCATCAATAGACGAGTCGATAGAGCCAAGTCTGTCCACGCCTAGTCCTCAGAGACTATCCAGACTTCCCGCTCTTTAAATTTGGGAGCATTCTCTTCGCACTTTGCTGGCAGAGCGATGAGCGGAGTTGGAGGCAGGAAACTGCATCTATACACACCATATATCTACCTAAATCTACATCTTTATCTCGAGTAAAACGTAGGAGCTTTCACCCGACACCCAGGGAGAGCCTCAAAGAGAGCTAGCTCCTTGCATGTATCTTGTATCTTTTGGTGATGATGTCGTTACTTACCCACGGGACACGACACCGCTAATGGAGGAATTCGATTACTTTAGTGAGTAATGGCACTGGAAATCGATCCTGCAGCGAATTGGATTTCGTATATTCGTATTTTTAATCGCAATTCAATACGACTCGTATTCGGGTCGCCGTTGCCCCCGTAATGGAATACCATATTTCGACTTCAAGTTACAGCCAGAAACAAAGTCAAGTTAAGGGCACAGTTCCACGGGTTGTTGGTTGTGGGGTTTCTCTTTATTGTGCCTGTGTGTAGAAGTGTAGAGGTGTAGAGGTGTAGAGGTGTAGAGGGGGATCTAAAGGAACAAGTGGCAAGCGAGTGATCCCTTAGCCAGGGTTTATCCCTTCGGGACCTCTGCTTTGGCTGTGGCCTCGGCCAGCACCAAGGCCTCGATCTTCTTGAGATTCTCCTCGATATTCCGCCGCTGCTGCTCCTCCTCCGCGGCCAGCTTGGCCTCCTCCGCACTTGACTGGGCCTTGACCGCCGTCTCGGCCGGGCTGTCGCCGGCAGTGCGTCGGCCCATGGACAGGCGCGTCACCAGATGCGGGGGCACGCGGATGCCCGCCCCAATGCGGTTCTCGTTCTTGTACTGCCCCACGGCCCGGACAAAGGGCTTCAGCGGACAGCCCCTGGCCCGGGCCGTGTCCATCAGCTGGCGGGCGTAGTCGAAGAAGAAGGCATCCTCGCGCAGGCACTCCAGCTGCGCCTCCCGGTTGTAGTTGGTGTCCGGGCGCGTCTCCTCCTCGTGCCGCTGCCGCACCTGCTCGTCCAGCTGCTGGCGCAGCTGCCGCATGCGCTGGAGCTGCTCCTGACGCTGCTGCCGCTTGAACTGCACGTGGACGAGGTCGTTCTTCAGGCGAAGATCGACGGCTTCCCGCTTGTCGGCCTCTCCCTGCTCTCTGGAGGCCTGGGCCAGCTGCTCCGCCTCCCGCTGAATGGCCAGACGGGAGTTTTTCACCCTCTCCCGGCTCTGACGGCGCCTGGCCTGCTCCGCACTGTGGGCCTTTTGCATCTCCACCAGCTGGCGCTCGTGGCGCGCCTCATCCGCTCCGGCGCTGTAGTGCAGGCGAGGGGCCTGCTCCTGGGCGAGCTTCTCATTGCGCTGGATGCGCTGCTGGACGCGGCTGCGGGTCCTTTCCCGCTTCATCTGCTCCAGGCGCCCCTTGGCCTCGTTGTGGACGTCGCACTGGACCTGCTCCACCTCCTCCAGCATGAGGAGCCGCTGCTGACGCTGCTCCGCCATGGCCAGGGAGGCGAGAGCCTCCTCCCGCTTCTGCCGCCGCCTGGAGGTCCGCACCTCTTCGTCCCTGCGCTGCTGCTCCCTCAGCTGCCGCTGGTTCCGCTCCCGCTCCTGGCGTGCCTGCTCGTGCTCCTCGGCCTTGGCCGCCTGGCGCTCCTTCTCCCGCTCTGCGATGGCGCTGAGCAGGTCCTGCTTGTGCTCCCCGAGCTGCTGGCAGCGCTCGGCCCGACGCCGCTGGGCCTCCTCTATCCCGTTGAGCACCTGCTCGTGGTAGATGCGCCTGTCCCGCTCCGCCTGCCGCTCCAGGGCCTGGGCGAAGGTCTCCTGCACCTGCCGCTGGGCCTGGACACTGCGCAGGACCTCGCTCTGGAGCCTGGCACACTGCAGCTCCCGCGGCCCCGGACGCAGCTGCTCCAGCAGCTGCTGCGCCGCCGCTATGCGCTCCTTCTGCCTGCTCTGTGCCTCCCGCCGGGAGGCAGCACTCTCCTCCTCCGCCAGTCGCTTGGCCTCCAGCTCCTGCTCCCGCAGCTGCTCCAGCTCCCTGCGGCACTCCTCCGCCTTGGTGATGCACAGCTTTCTGCCCCCGAACTGACGCAGCAGCTCCTCGCCCCCGGCGCGCAGCTGCTCCTCCGCCTGGTCACGCAGCTGGAGCCGGTACTGGCGCTCCTGCTGGGCCGCCTGGCTGGCATTGGCCTGGATGCGGGCGAACCGCTTGCTTGAGATGACCAACGGCGGCTTCTCGCGGACGATGACCTCACGGCGTTCCTGCGGCAGCCAGGAGTACTGCATGGCAAGAGGATTGGCTGAAAACTGGACTGCGAACGCCCCCGGGTCGTTGTTTGTTGATGTGTTTCCATGGCGAGGGGGTTTCCTGGGGGCGGGGAGGGGGGCTCCTGGTTGTCAGGAGATTGTTTGGGGCTGTTTCCCATGCGAGTGGCTTCGGAATGAAATCCAACAAATGAAGATATCATCACACGATCCCACAAATGTTGCAACCAAATGCCAAAACAGAAATTGTCGACATTTTAAGTAGTTTATTTTAATTAATTAGTGTTTTTCGCGTGCCCGTGTGCCGGTGTGCTCTGTGACAACTGTCAACGCAAATGGCCAGCATTTTGGCCTGGCCTGCTCGTTTTGATGGCTTAATTATGTCCAAAAGTTATGTTGCAGCCATTCGGCATACACTCGCAACGCAGCAACAAGTGACAGGTTTCGTGATAAAGATTGCTAGATGCTTTTAGCCAATTACAGTGTTAGCCAAACAGATACCCCAAGCCCGTACCCGTACCCGTACCCGTAATGCGTACACTGGTGGCTGGTCCGAACAGATCCGATCTGATTGAATCTGGTTTGGACTGAGGCAACCAGCCAGCCCTGGAGGGCACGCTTCATTTGGCTGCCACCTCAAGAGCCCTTCGATTAGTTTAATTAGCACTTGGCTGTGAATCGGATGGCACGGAAGAGAGCCACCACAATACTGAATACTTTTAAAGACCCGACGAATATTCAGTGGGCTTTGAATTGGGTCAGTGCCTCGCCCTTTTCGGCGTTTGCTGGGGGGGTGTAGCCCGAGCCCCACCAAGGAAAAAGCCCATGATATACCGACACAAAACCCCATTGCGAGGGCGATAAAGGTGCCTCCACGTTCCAGCCAAAGGCCGAACAAGACTTTGTAGAAGAACGAACATTATTAGATCATTTCCAATGGCAATCTGGTGTTTACTCTCCAAGCCGAAGCTTTTCAAACTTGTTGAATATTAAACGGTGCACTTTTATAGATTACCCAGCGATTGCAGTGCACTTTTAGTGGCCTCTCAGTGGTTTCACTTTGTAGGGCACTCTGTCATTTCACAATTCTTGTGGCCTGAAGTGGTGTTCTATAACACCTTCTGCACCACTCGATCCCCCTCCCCCTGCCCCTCCCCGCCCCGATTCTTATCTAATCGAAGCTTATTGATTCCCCATAGACCATTGCCTTGATACCCATGTAAATATACGAGTGTAGTGCCAGGGCTATCTATCTTTCTGTCTGTCGATTTCAGATTCTACTTTGTCTTCGATCGAGAGGTAGAGAGCGGTACAGAGGGACAGCAGGACAGGGAGACAGCCAGACATATATCACTTGATCTTCAAGTGCGAATGACAGCAGCTCCGCTCCAGAGGCACCAGCAGCGGCATCGGCATCGGCATCGGCAGCAATGCCTTTCGCCTGTCCACCGCCTCTGACTACCGTCCAGCCTCGTTGTTGCTTCCACTTGAATGACTTCATGTGCCCCCTGTCGGAAAACTTGAAAAACTTGTCTTTGTTTTCAGACGAAGACTCAGAGTCAGAGGAAGGGGCAGAGGCTGGGGCAGGGGCAAAGGCAGAAGCAGAAGCAGAGCCCGGCCATAACCACACGTACTTTAGTAGGTACTGACTGGCACTCGAGAGATCAGAACAGAATGGCGAACAAGAACAAGAACAACGACCGGGACAACAAATGAGTGCAACTGTTTTGGACCTGGACCTGCACTCCAGCTCTGACTCCAGCTCCAGCTCCGGACCAAACCAAACCTGGGGGACTACTTGTACCAGCAGAAACAGAGAAAGAACTGAGACAGAAACAGAAACAGAGCAAACAGCAGGCCAGTCCCCCAGTCCCTCAGTCCCCCATTCCCCAATGACTTAAACGTTGACCAAGTTCCTCTCTCGCCTCCTTAGCTGTTCTTTGTATCTTATACCGACCTGCACACTGTTACCCGCTCTCTCTCTCTCTTTCTGTGGAGCTCCTCTTGGGTCTGGTCTGGGTCTTGGTTGGAGAGCAATTAACATGCAATTAAAAGACGTTTCACTCCAAAGATCCCCTGCTAAAGAGTCACTAAACACTTGAAACACTGCTTATAGAGAAACACAGCTTCCGCAGAGCCGATTCTATTCTGTGGGGAACTGAAAACAGAAGTTTCCCCTCTAAAGATTCTTATTATAAACCAGCGCTGCCTGCAAAAGTTCTGTGGTGTCTTCTGGTGGGGAAAATCATAGCCGGAAATTCATGGAATAGTTTTTACATTAATAAGGAACGTGAAAGTATTTATATGTATTATATCTGATTAATACGCTTAAGAAATAGCCAATCCAATCGATAATTAACCAAATTATCAAATAGCCAAGCGACTAGGATTTCTTCTGGAGAACTTCTCTAACCTTTCGATTCTTTCGTATCGGAGACTCTTCTGCTTGCCCAGAAATAGCTCCACTACTGTATTTAATTAATGTTCTACAAGTTCCACCTACAAGTTAGTCCACTACTGGTAAAGGTCTTTCTCTAACGATAGGATCGTCCATGATCGACGAAAACAGAAGAAGCAGCAATCGTTTTCCAGTAATCTATATCTCATCTTTTGTGGCCTTGAAAAGCTTTCAGAAATCTAACCAAAATCTCTATATTGTATCATCTCTGTTCCATTCCAATGATGGTATTTGTAAGGCTTTTCTATAATCACTGCCATTTCTTGTTTCTTTATCTCGGGAGCTGCGAGCATTTACACCCATGCTGGGAGCTAAGTTTGAATTGCGATTTGATTTATGAACCTGTCGGTCAAGCAATTCGGAATCGAAGCTGAACGAAAGAATAAACTATGAACCCCCCGCCCCGCCCGAATACTGTGGTGGCTTATGTCATCTCGCATGAGTGGTAAATAGTATTCATATATATGGCTCCTATTCCCAAATCAAATCGAGGGGAGACGCAAATTGATGTTGAGGCTTTTCAATTTTGTGGAATTGGTGGGGTTAATTCTGGCGCTGAACTCTCAATTAAATAGTTTCATTATCAATTGAAGCGTTTCGATCCGGTCCACTCCGTTCTATTCTGTTCCGTTCCGTTCCGTTCTGTTCTACAGTTGAGTTTTCCATACTCTGAAAGTATTATGCGGCGGCATAGGCTGATTTCATAGGGCGATACCAGTGCGAGTGCGAGGCATGGTACATATGTGTTGTTTGCCAACAAAAAAAAACACATTTCAATGTCAACTCGATCACGTTTTCGATGGCAATTTGTTGCTGCTAGCTGGGGTTTATTTTCGAATTTGATACAGTCTAAACAGCGTGGCAAATTGCCCAAGCATGTGGCAGGCGAGCGGCGAGCGGCGAGTGGGGCTCAACATGGGGTTTTACACTGGTTTTGTCATCCATTGACAGACAACAAACACCAGCACGCCTGCAATACTCTTGCCAGTCGATCTGCTGCTGCTCTTCTCGCCGACGATCATGTTCCGTCCATAATCTGAGGTTTACTTGAGCTTCACTTGTTGCTGCTCCATTAATCAGGTGGTTAGATACATACTATGGCCATCTGATATTACCAGCAATAAGTTCTCCATGAATACCGTGTCCATGGGACAGGGAACATGGAACATGGAACATGGAACATTGTGGAACACAGACCCTAAACTCCAATGAGATCCAATTCAATCTGTCAGCCATCAAGTTCCTACTTCAAGTTCCATTTACACATCGAAATATTGGCAATATTCCTTTGGAAAAAAACGAAATCAATCAATCAAAAGGCATTACACAGTTTACGACCAATTCTGAAGCAGAAAACTGAAAAAAAACCGACCCAATCACACGCTCTATTTATAGCAAATTAAAAATTCAGAGAAAAAAAACAAGAGAGAAACAAAAACTGGCACGAAATATTGGTCAAAATATTTACCAGCCACGCCCCAACGAAAGAGGGAATTGATTAATGATTCCAGATACAGATACTCGATAGAATGGGGCAAAGAAAGCGTCTTAAACGATACAATAAACGGATAGATACGCGGCAGAAAGAGGGGAAATTAAATCTTACACACATTATAGGGGAATGGGGCGGGGGATGGAGTGAAGGTGTTGCATTATGTTGAGGTATCCACTCCACTCCACTCCACTCTACTCCGTTCCAATACGAACCACTTGGAGAGTGGCGCCCACACGTGATAGCAAGCCGATACGAGCGGGGCCTCATTTGGTATGCAGCCCATCGCAGCTGGGGCTGCGGACCTGGGACACAGTGGGGCACACAGATAGCCATCGATGGCGTCGCGTAACGCGCCGGACAAATGCTGAAAGCTTGTCAATTCCTGGATGGCCATCCCTGGGGGTTTCGGGCTTAGTTTTCCCACATCGTTTAATTTATGAAAATTTATGCCCCATTCCCCAGTCGAATGAGAAATATTTTATAATTTGTTTCCAACTTCTGCAACATCTCGGGAGTCCGAAAAGCCACTTTTGGCCCATTACCATAATGGACCAACAAATGGTTAGAAAAAAGGTCTCACCGAAAACCAGAAAACCAAACGAACAAATCCCCTAATGATGTGCTAATGTCGCCAATAATATTTGACAACCAAAACAGTATTATTATGGAAACAAATTATAGAATGTGGACATGGGATCACGCATAGAAGACTTGTGCCAAAGGGCTGTTTGGATATGTAACAGAACGATAGAAGATAACACATAATGATGTGATTATTGGTCTCAAGATTGGAGAATGATGACGACCTTCTGTCGAACTTTGATCTCCCTCACTCTGTCACACGAGTGCAGCAAAGTGCCAGAAGAGTAACGGCCAGAAACGTAATGAAGAAGAGTGTGTGCTGAAAATATTTTGGCATTTATTTTGGGCTTGGGCTTCCATCTTCGCATAACCAGAATTGATTTTAGCACATTAACAACTTTAGTAAACAATTAAGATAGCATCATAAATTGATGTTTAAACATAGAATTAGCAATTCAAAGTTCTGTGCGATTTATTGGCAAACAGCAGAAGCCAGACAGCTAGAAAAACAGTCCAGAATTCATCTCCGATCCTGAGATATTTCAATATCTGTCTCTTGGCTGAAAACTGAGTAATTTATTTGAGCGGCTTTTTTAAGAAACTCGAATCCCAAATGAGCCACTTAATTTCGTTTAATTAATTTCTATCTAATTTTTGAAACCCCAAAGGGGAAAAAACAATACGAAAACAAAGCCCCACCGAAAGTCTTTAGCAGCTGATATTTCATATGCATAATTATGCCTCATTTAAGCCCTGCTTAAGAGCTGATTATGCCCTGAAATAATCAGAGATGCGCCAAGGTCGTGGATGTGTTTGTGGGGAAAGTAAAACGGACCTCATTTGGCCCATTTACGGGCAGTGCGAGTGTTTCTGCTTACACTTTTATGTTATTCTCCAGAAAGAGGGCTTTCCATCCTAAGATGGAAGCTTAGCCTCCCGCATCATAGATCCAATTAAAGCCCAACATCTTGGCATCCGGGGAGCCGCCTTGGTTCTGTGGCCACTCGAATATCACGGGGAAACCTACGACTGCAACGTCCAACCTACTGCAGTGCAACCTACCGTTGACAGAGTCCGAGGCCCGCATTAGCCGAGGCCACTGATCGATGGTCGCTGCCAATTATGGACAGAGGCGATCGCTTGGACCCCGCAAACCTGGGATTGGGATTCGAAGATTGTTTGTCAAAAATGTCTCATGAATGGGAACCTGAATGAATGATCGAGTGAATGAATCAGCTGTGAGTGCAGCTGGGGCGTATTGGAAATGAATGAATCGCCCAAAGACAGAGACAGAGACCGAGACAGAGACAGAGACAGACACAGAGGCGTAGACGGTACAAGACTGGGATCTCGTGTGCCGCGGCGGACACCTTGTCTGGGGCTGCCGCTGTGGTGCTGTGGTGCGTGCGTGGGTTTCCCCCTCGAAATTCGCACTCGAATGAAAAATAAAAGAAATAGTTTACAAGTACGAAATCTCTCGGCATTGACTGCTGGCTGGGTGCTGGCTGGGTGCCGGCTGGGTGCTGCTCGGTGTCTGGTCTGGGGGCTTTCCGTTCTCTGAAGACTTACTTCCACATGAAAATTGTCACTTTTCATTTGGCTAACGGGTTCGATCCCCCATCCCCCGTCCCCCCTCCCTGCGTGGCGCAGCCCACGCTCTAGCGGAAGTTCCATTTGATTTATTCGCATTTGGGGATTATATTCGTGTTTGTTTTTTTTTTTTTTGCGTGCGTTGGCAAATTTCCGGCCGCTGGCACACATTTGAATGTGTCGCACAATTTTTGAATGCAATAAATATTCATTTTTATATTTGATTTGGCTTTGACTAATGAAGACATTTATCGACACATCGCCTCGGTCTCCGGCTCGATCTCGGGATGGTGTCGTGTTCGAGCATTGCCTTTTTGGGAATGTGGGTCAATGGTAAACGATGGTTAAGAGATGGTTCCACCACATAGAAGATGATGGGCGAGGTTTCTTGTTAGTTTGGGACCAACTCAAACAGATCTTGGCCAAGTGCGAGTAGAGGCTGATTAAGTAGAGCCAAAGACATAGCTTTTTCCTTGGTTTCGCAACAATTGCATGGCACTGATTGGAGCACACCGAGAGGCATAACAAAGTTGCCCGAGTGGCGGGGGCTTTCCGTGAAAAGTGAACGATGGCTACGCCTCGTTTTTGGCCTCCCCATTCGGCGGGTCCCTTCTAGGCCCGGGGGCTACGCTTAGGTAACTTCTTCCCCAACATTGGGGCTCACGTTTTCACGAACTGCTGCGAGAGAGCGCATCAAAGTGCAGAATCTCACGAAATTTGCCATTCGAGCGGCCATTTGGGTTATTTATGGTCTGGGTCTGGTGGGGTCGGTCCGCGGGATTTGCTTGCGACTCATTTAGCCGGACAGCGACAGCTCTTAAGGTTTTTTTATGACACATTTAACAGTTCGTTTCTGGGTTCATTTTACATTTTGCTTGCTGCATCGTTGCTTTCCCCCCAAAAAGAAACAAAAAATAAGAGAACTGACTGAAAAAAAAACCATCCAATTTCGCGCTTAATTTGATTTGTTTATGTTTGCTTTTTGCTCTTTGCTTTACTTTTCTTTGCTGAGCTTCTCTTTCTCTTTTGTTTTTCCACTGAGCGGAGTGGAGCCCTCCTCCGAGACCGCTTTGACCATCCAATCACCATTTGTATTCCTTCTAATGGAATACTGTTTAGCCCCTAAATAAAGTAGAAAAATCAATCATGTACGCGACATGCATTTTGTTTTGTTTTGCACTAAATTTGCCCATAAACAAAGCTCATCCATGGGTGAGTCAGAATTCCTCTTTGTGAGCTCCAATGAATAATGCAAATGGCAGATCCATCCCAGGAATATGCGAGTAATTACCACCTCTGCTGATCCACACACTTCCGACCATCGTAGGAGAGGTGACTCATGCCGCGATCCACGATTTCCCCCCGACCAGGCGAGAGGGGCCCAACCATGACCCACGCAAAAGCTTCGAGCCCCACGCATTGAACTTGAAAATGTTTGAGCCACAACAAAGGCCCTTAAATAGGAAACGATCAGCTATGAAAAAACAATATGAGAAATATGTTAAAAAGCAATTAAATATAAACAAAACAAAAGGCCAAAGTCCAAAGTCGATGGAAAACAATGAAAAATCACTGGAATCGCCGCGGAAGGTGGAAAATGTTCCATGTCACTGGACAACCATTTGCTGAAATCTGATTTGGGGCTGCCAAAAGCTGTCGATTGTGGTGGAGCCTCACTCTGGTGGTTTTTGTGGTCGGTGGTCGGTGGTCGGTGGTCGGTGCTCGGTGGTGACTGGTAAATGGTCCATGGTCCGTTGGGTGTGCACTTCAAGCATGAATTGATTTGCGTCTGTGTCCAGTCCAGGCCAGGCCAGGCCGGGCCAGTCCAGTCCATGTCTGTCAATCAATTGTAATGAATACGCACTTTTCAATGGCAGTGGGTCCGCGGGTGTGCCCCCTTTCGCTCTTTCGCTAGTTTGCTAGTTCGCCCTTTCCCTGCTTTTGGCGGGGTCAGGCGTTTCTCCCATTGACCCTGAGCTATCAGATAGTACAATCCACTGTCTAGAATAGCCCTGACCCAGCCCGTCCAACAGCCAGCTATTGTTCTGCCTACGAGTTTATTTAGGCAACAAAAGATATTCATTTTATGCTTCATTTTGTTAAATCGCGCGTTTTTTTTATTACAACTCTAGTTTGACACTTTTTTACACGTTCCGTCTCGCTTTTTTCCGTATCTTCGGTTTTGCTTAATGACCGGCTGTTCGCAGAAGCAGAAGAACAAGAGCGGGCAACAGACGTTGGCTTTTGTTTTGTTTTGGCCATATTTGTTTTAATGGCACATCAAATCAGAAACCAGTTTCTGATAGATTCCGTCAACCATTCCATTCGCGGATATCACGGGTAGATAAAGGGCTTGCAAGCCCAAGCTTCACGGCTTTGATAATTATCATGGCATTATCCCAACAGATACATAGGCTTGGTTCACTCGTATTTCCGCATCTCAGACTTATAGAGAATATATTGACAAAGGATTGCCATCAGAACTTGTTCCTATACATCGAACCATTCGTGGCCCTTTGTTATGCTTCGATCGGACTGCCGTTTCGTCTGTGCGATTCCTGAGAACATTTCTACAGCATTCCTCTCACCAATTTACTACTTAAGTACACTTACAAATTACGAATTCGCGGCTAACCATCATTCTGCGGCACATAATTCCACATTCCATCAACGGCGGAGGCATTCAATCCCTTGGGACTGGAGTTTCGTGGAAAACATTGGAGAGAAACCGCAAATTGAATTACGTCCAAGTTGGGTATTAAGAAAATCATTTGCAAAGAAATTACATAAAGGAAAACAAGTGCCACAGACGGACGGACGGACAGCCAGAAGGAGGCAGACGCAGGCGTAGACGCAGACACGCAGATATCGCCCACACATACGATCCACACACGGGACAGCGGCAGCACCGAGCGCGGTTTGCCAATTTAGCAGAAATAAACCGCCCACATGGAAACCACTTGGATCCATTGAGGGGGCAAACCGGCAAACCACAGCCAGCCAGCCAGTCATCCAAGAGGAGGGGGATGGAGCGGCTGAACGGGGAGGGGAGGGGAGGTCACACGAGGGAAAATTCAAATTCAAATCAATTTAGCGCAGACCCGACCGCAACGCGAGTCGCGAAAAACAACAGAAAACTGTGCCGCCGCCGCCGCGCATGCGCATGCGTACGGCGGGGAAAAGAGAGTCGTCCCTAGCTGCTGGTACTCTCTGGCACTCCGCATAATTTAGCAATTTAGATTTAGTTGCATGGCCTGCCACGAGAATTTCCACTCTTCCCCCCTATTGTTGCAGCACAAAAGAGAGAGATCTGACAGATCTCGTCTGCGCAGTGCATTGGACTCGACAGCCATTAGGCGTCTCCATAGGCCAGCAGGCTCTGTCGTCTCTCATTTTGGCCACAGTTTATGCCTGAGAAATTGCACAATTAATTTGCTTCTAAGCCACATTTCCGCAGTCCGTGGAACATTGGTGCGTGTCCGAGATGGATCGGAGACAAGTACATATTTATGCACATATTTATTGAGGTATCCAGGAAGGAAGGGCTGCCACAGGAAGTCATTTGGAGATATCGCCGGGACTTGCTCGGGAATACACTCGAGAGCGCGGAACACAGGCATCGGTGGGAGATTTTCTTCACGAATATCGCCTGTTCGCGGCTCTGATCATGCAATAAATTTCCTCTGGCATAGACAAAGATGTGCGGGGGCTGGGTTTCCCGTGAGCTTTGTGTGTTTGCCAATGCAAAGATCAAATTCGTTGGCTTTCTTCTGGAGTATCGATAACCCCCTGGAACACTCTTCGCTGTCACTGGCGGCAGCGGCCCACACAGAGACAGACAGCCACCACAGCCACCAGCCCACAAATCATCGTGTTCGGCAGGTGACTTTCGACTTTCGTCGAACCTCGACGATAACACTTTATCGATGGCATAAGTACGAGCACTCGTGGCAGTCGAGCAGCTGTCCTAGTTGGCGGGAAAGAGACCCTGCCCGGGTCTCGACGACGACGATGACGACGCCAACGAGAACCACGTCCGGTCGTCGGTTTTGTAAAGTGGATTACAAGCAGCAGCAGCAGCAGCGGCAGCGGCCTGGGCCTCGACTTCTGCAACATCCACAGCCACAGCCACATACATTTCCAAAGCCATTCATGCCCACTATTTGACAAACACTCGCGCACAGGAACCGGCACGGGCACAGGCACAGACTGGCATTCGTTTTCCTCTCCTGCTCGTTGGCTCGTTTATTTATTGCAAATCAAAAACCACAGTTTGGATAAATTTCCCCTCCCCCCCTCTCTCTCCTCTGCGAGTGGCGTGGGCCGCCACAGAGCCACAGCTGGCACGTCTGGAGTTTGGCGGGTAATCCAACAACCCACATGGAATGGCATACCCTACTCGTACCACGTACCTTGCTTATCTTTGAACTTCACTGGCAAAAAGTCGGCCTTTCTGGGCATGGAATGGAGTGGAATAGAGTGGAGTGGAATGGAATGGAGTGGAATGGGCACTGACCATGCAAATCGTTAACCGCTCCAGGAAGGAAAGGGGCAGGCAGGCAGGCAGAAGCAGCACATGGCACAATTTATGAACAACTGTTTGGGGTTCGGGTTCTGTTCAACAAGTGCTGCCCGACTGACATTTGCCTAGGCAGAAAGAAGCACAATTTGCATTTGCAGAAATGTCAACGGCGATTGCCACCGGCATGGCGTGGTGTGGCATGGTGTGGTGTGTCGTGTGCGCAGGCGCAACAGCAGATGCCACCGATGCAACAGCAGCAACCAAATGACGCTTCAGGGGTGGCAAAATGAATGGAATGAGCATTGGGGTTGGGGTCTGTCTTGTGGATGGAGCAGCAACAGCAACTGCAACTGACGTTCTCGCATTGCACACATACTCGTAATTGGGGTACAGAATGCAATTGAAAAAAAAACAGGGAATGACAAAGGCAGGAGGTAAACTTTTTCAAAAGCCACAAAGTGCTTGCAACACAACAAACAGAAAAAAAGGAGGAGCAGAACCATCTGTCAAGTTCTGGGAAGGAAGATAGAAAAGGTCTCCACTGTCCTGGGGTTCTACGAGTATTTTTGACGAGTAGGCATTTAGTCCCCCAATTCCCCATCGACGGCAGTCAGCAGTTCTTTAGTTTAAATATTGTTTAAACAATAACAAGACTTCCGTTCCAGCCGGCCACCAAAATGCTGACGATCGGTGGCAAGCGGCAAGTGGCAAGCGGCAAGCACTTTTACATACATACACGTAATCGTACTAGCACTCGCAATCGCACTCGCACTCGTACATTATATCGGCACAGAAAGACAAAGTGCTAATAGAAATAATAAACCAGGCGCAGATTAAATCAATTAAAGCGCAGCAGCCGCTGCAGCAGCCACTGCAAAGAATGCCGCTGATTGCTGCCTCCTGGCATTGGATTGAATGGTTGCTAAAAGCAAAAAGCGAAAAGCCTAAAGACCCAAACAAACGATCAACAAACAAAAACAGAGCCAAAGAAACAATATGGAGAGACGAATATTTCTTTTTGCTGTATCGTAGGATTGGGCCGAATCGGAGTCGGAGTCGGAGTCCGCGGTTGATTCCGAATCCGAATCCGAGTCCCAGACAATTGACAGTTGCACAAACCGGCGATTTAATTGACAGAGCGGCAATTTATGCAAACGGTGGCCATAAAACAAGTGCACTTTGAGATTTGTGCATTTGGGGTTTGCTTTTGCATTCGGATTCGGCTGCAAGCTCCCAAGATCGCAGCCGTCGAGGAGTAAATGGCAGTCAAATCTTTGCCCCAGAATCTGAATCGTTGAAATTGTTGATAAATGTTTCAAGATAATAAGATAAATCGAAGACCAGATGGAATACAACAACGCAGATCGATCGTTTTTGTGGCAGAACGGGCAGGATACTGTCTCTATTTCGCCAGATCCATCTATTTTCGGGTGAAACGGAAGAACTTACTATCCCTTTGTTTATTCCTTAATTCCTGGAATTATTTACTTGAAATATCACCTGTCTTTGGAACCCTTCTAGTACTTAATTTCCCCATTAACGCAAGCTTTTAGCCCTGTTTCTCGAAGACATTTACACTTACACTCGATACCTTTCCACTTGCAGATCTCCAGTCCATACGACGTCTGCTGGAACACGATGCCAGCGGCTCTGTGTGCCCCTCCTGCCGCATCTCCTTCGACAAGGGCAAGCGACGGAAACTGATCGACACCTGCGGCCACGAGCGCTGCTATTCCTGCATGTTCCGCAACGATCAGTGCCCCATGTGCATGAACAGCTCGCTGAAAGGTGAGTAGTATCTGAAGCTATGCCGTTGCTGCTTATCGCACATGTATCTTGTGGATACAGATATTCGGTTACAAGCGACTGGCAAATGCCAAGGAAATTCCAATTCCAATGTATGTGGAGGGACTTTCGTTAGATTTCGACTTTCAGTTGTTCCAAGTTACAGAACCCTTTTTTGCAGTGCACTCAAATACCTGTTCAAGACCATTTCAGTCAGTCAGTGGATCGGATCGTCCGATACTCGTATCCCTTCTTATTTCTGTATTATTTCTGTTTTATTTCTGTGGAATTAATATGCCAATTGTGTGTAGAAATTGCTTGGCATGCAGATATCGTTTCGTTTCGTCGGTTAACTTCATAAAAGTGAACGACACACGAGTCCCAGACGTGGAAAAACTCCTACCCCGTGGTACGAGCCCATGAAAACCGAAAGTTATGTCCGTCTTTAGCCAAGTGCTGACACGTTTCCATGGGGCTCTATGCCTGTATGCCACTTGCCACTTGCCACTGGATTTATTGGCTGTTCCGTCTCGTACACGATCATGTCACTAGTAGCTCTAAGCCGCTCTGGGCCTCTGGGTCTCTCGGGCGGCGAGAATTTACGACCTGGTCAGCGGCTTGGCTGCGGCTGCTCTTTATTTATGAGTGCTTTGTGCCGATCAGGGCAGCTCTACTTAATTAGCATACCTAATTAGGTGCCGATACAGCCGGGGCTCCAATCAGTGGCAGGGGTTACGGTGCTTAGACGGGATAATTGGGCGTCTCAATTGAGATGCGACCAAAGGGGCGACGACTGTTGCAAATTGCTGTATTCATAAGTCAAGTTTTCCTTTATTAAAGCTTACCATAGTTCATGACCTCTATCATGGGATACATTCCGTCTTCCGTCGAGCTCTCAGGCATGTGCCACTTTTAGTGGCAGCTTGCAGTTTTCTTAGGCAAACACTCTTCGACTTGATGACTCGCATTCTCATTTTGTACTTGTTTCCTTCTTTGTCTTTTCATTGTGGCACCACACACACACACACACACACACACACAGATGTCGATGGCGCCAACGCTCAGGGCTACGATACGGGTATCGGTGGCTCCACATCCACCATCGTGAGTCCGCTGGGATCGCCGCAGCCACAGCTGAGATCGCATGCGCAGAGGAACGCGGCCCTGGCCCGCTATATGCAGGTGAGTGCGTACTCAAAGATACTCTCCCCCCCTGTAGGGGGAGGGGGTGGGGGGGAATGGAGGAGGGTAACGTTTCTAGTGTATGCTTTAATGGCCACTTGATTATGCCTTATGCTCCACTCTGCTGCAGTGGATAGAAAGGAGGCTTCATGGAAAAGAAATCTACAAAGAAAAGAAAATGAAATGAAAGAAAACTCTTCTTGGTTTTTTTTCTAACTGTCTGAAACGACTTTTCCCATTTCCGTTCATCTTTTCAGTGCTTAGCGCCTCAGTCTTTTGTATATCATTTTCGGGTTATCATAACAAAGAAGTTCCCGGTTCCCATTACCATCTTACCATCCCCCAATGCACGGGGGAGAGCACGGGGCACGTAGGCGATCGTAAAACGCTTTGATTTTCTTTTAATCAGAGCCTCCAGAGAGAGTGTGAAGCAATTTGTTTTATGCTCGAAGATTGTGCCCAAAACATGCTGAGTGGCAATAAAAGTTTAGTTCTGTCTGGGTTCTGGGTGGTATACAAAAGCGAATAGTTCTTATAACTATTATTGCTTGGATCCCAAAGGCCGCCTTGGGTAACTCTCGATGTAACCCTCGCTATTTTGTGGTGTTTTTTTGCGATCTACAAAACAATTACCGGCTCCAATCTCCTCTTAATTAATTTAATTTGATTGAAACCCAACAACGAACCTTCCTGCATGGACCCATCCAACCATCCAACGAGCAGCGACTCTAGTCACGGGCTGTATCGGAGATCTGAGATCCCTCCACCTCGACGGATCATCGCCGTCAGACTGTCAGCAAATGTCACTTTAAATACGCCAAAACGGCGCAAAAGTTTCAATTGTCGGGCGCCGCTGGGAGCCCCACAAAAGGAGGAAAAGATCGAAGATGGAGGGGGAGGAGGAGTCGGAGTTGGAGTCGGAGGAGATCTGCTAGAGCAGATCGCCAGTGCCAGATATGTATCTTGTCTGGCAGGATGCAGCGGCGGCAGCGGCAGCAGTAAGTAGCTGGAGATACTCGAGAGGCCCGTACCCGTATCTCATATCTTGGCTTGTGTATCTGCAAGCGACTGTCAAATGGTTAAACTGACAGTTTGTTTTCCACCAGAAGATGAAGTTGGGTAGGCAGAAGGAGCTGGGCTGGAAGATGGGAGCCGCAGACGGAGGGAGGTAATCTGGAATCTGGGTCAGTCAGGCGGCTGCCTGTCGCCTGTCGCCTGGGGGCTTGGGGCGCTTGGGTCTTCTGCTTTCTAACCAATTCAAATCCTTACTTTACTTCATTTCAGCTCACAGCATACGAGTGTGCGAGTGTACGAGTGTACGAGTGTACGAGTACTCGTACTCGTACGAGTATTTATGAAGCAATCATAGCGATTCTCAATTGATTTCAGTTTTCAGTCTCAGTTTTTCGGCGCTGTACTGCGGTCCGTCGTCCCGCTCTCTGACACGTGACATGGGATTTCACTTAAGAGTTAAATACTCGCGCATAAGCAAACATAAACGTGCCACAAGTCTCTCGGACACATGACATGGACATGAATGTAAATTTTGCTGTTGCTTTTACCCATTTTGGTGGCCCCGCGGACTCGACTCGACTCGAGGCGATTCGAGGCGACTCGACTCGACTCGGACTCTGAGCTGACAGTCAAAAAGGAGCCTTAGACAAACAATGGAGCTCTCTCAGAGCCAGATCCAAATCCCATTCCCAATCCCAATCCCAATCCGACGTGTAAATTGATTTCTAATTATTGTCAAAAGATTTGATTTGAATTTGATGCGAAAGTTGCAGGAGAGAAGCTGAAGAAAGATTTGTGGAAAGCTGATGCGCAAAGAAGAGGCTGAGCGACATAGGATGAGCTGGAGACTTGTTCCTTCACTCCTTTCTTTAATATGAGAGTATTTTCTTAGCTGAAGACTGCCCAGAGTTTAAAGAAGTGGGGAACAATGCCGACATTTGTTTCGTTTTCCCCACAATTTGTCGAGAGTCTCTGATTTAATCAACGGCAGACCACAGACCAGATCCACAGACCAGATCCACAGAGCAGACACCATATAAATATCTGTGATCATAAAATGCCCGACCGACACCTAAGTGCCATTAAGTCAAATACAAACAAGTCGACGATGGCCATGCCTTTGAAAATTCCACCAAACTGCCAAAGAAAGAAAGTTTCCTTTTACAATCATCAGAGAGCTCTCTGATTAATATGATTCGAAACGTTTTGATTTGATCCCGAGATGAGTTCGGTTGAGTTGAGTTTGCGTTGATGATGCGCCCCGGAAAAAGCTGTTCAATTGAAACGAATTGAGTTTATGGGCTGTCTCTGTCCACTGACCAGCACTCAATGAGCTGTCTCTGTCTCTGTCTCTGTCTCTTGACCAAGAAGCGACAATTGGAGCAGCAGCCGCGGCAGCAGCAGCCGCAGCAGCAGCCTCAAGTGGCAGGCTTTTCCATTTCTCTGCCTAGATATACGAGTATATATCGATATGGTTATGGCTTGGCTTGGCCGTGTGTCGGAAGTGTGTCAGCAATGAAACCCCGATCGAACGGCCTGCCTCGTGGATAGCCATCTGTGCAGATACTTAGATAGTTGGCTGCTTTGGCTGGTAGCACTTTACATAACGTATCTCTATCGGAGTCTAAGACAAACCAGAAGTCGTTTAGGCAATTGCTGACTGGAGTTGTAAGCATGTGGAGCATGGAGCATGGGTGCCCCTACCCGTTCCCCGGCCCCTGCCTCTAAGAACTGTCATTAGATCAAGTGGCAGGCAGCTGGGGTCTCCGTCTAATTATCGTTTGGAAATCGTGTTATGAGCTGCACCACAAGAAATACTCAATCAATGCTTGTGATTGGCATGCACAGGCGACAAATCAAGTCGGAAAATGTCTGTGATTCAAATTTGAAATAGTTTGCATTAGAAAAAAACCCCATATACAGAGCCGAGCGGCTTGCGCGCGACTCAAGCGCGTTTTTGCAGCCATTAGGAAAAACGCGAACGCGAACGCAAACGCAAACGCGAATGCGATTTTTATCGCGCATGCAATTTATTTTTGTATGGCTTTTTGGCTCTTTTTTTTCGTTTAGTTTTGGCATGTTTTGGTCTGTGCCTCGTCTAATTGTCCATTGCTGGCAACAAATATGGCGTTAATTATCCACAATTTCGATAGCATCACGTATTAATGATTAGTAAAAGACGACAAAAAAAAAATGCAAGCCACTAAATCGAAAATACAACCGCCAGGCAATCAATCAAATGGAGCAGCGCGCACCTTTGTGGATATATCTTTGACTCTGCGGAATGTCAAACATTGTAATTGGTATTCGATTGAATGTGTGGCAGTTGCCGTGTATCATTAGCTCTGCTTGTGCCTGTGCCCCCCGCCTCTGCCCCCCGCCACTGCCCCCTGCCTCTGCCTCTGATTTCGCAAGAGATTTATGTGTGACACCTGTCTCTGGGCACTGGATCTTCCATCTCGAACCGATTCCGATTGTGAGACGAGAGCCCCCTCTCTGTGTGTGTTTTCTGCTGCCCGCTGTGCAATTATTCACTGGACTTTCGATTGGCCGTGATTTAGCGAGGTGTTTGTGGAATATTCATGGGCTGCCACAAGGCGAAGGTGTGTCCGACACAGGAAGTGGAATACAAGGTACATAATCGTTCAGCCAAAGCGACACTCCTCGGCCAGGAACGATCTTAGCCCACGAGTATATTAGAGAGGCATTGATACCGTGTACCGTACACCGCCTATCCACATCGACTTTCGCTCACTTAACAATCATTGGCTTAATTGGCCGGGCCATAACAATAACTGCAATCAGGCGTAAATGCACATGGCCGGCATATCATTTACTATCATAATCCGCTGTCCAACTAGCCGCCGACGCCGACGCCGACTCCAGTCCGCGCTCCGACACCTCGGGCCATCAGGTGGCGCCTTACAAAAGGCCCTCTAATTAACACGGCAACTGGCAATCTATCAATATTCTCTGTGGCCGAGAATCACAAGAGAACAGAACTCTAATTAACTCTGAAAGAGTAGAGTTCTCTTTCCCCTTCGGAAGGCTGTGCCCCGACGGCCGAGGCCCGAGGCCCGAGGCCCCTGCAAAGGCCACCTCGAACTGTCGCTAATTGCCCCCAAGTTGAGCCACTGAAAGACACTGTGCACACGACTACCTAAATATCTCTCAGATTTAGTATGTTTTTTAAGCGCTCGACTACTTGAGAATGCAATATGCAAATGAGCAAAAAGGCTGACGTTTTTCGAGTTAGTTATGGGTCGCTAATAAACTTAAATTGCTGGAAAATTGTTTATTAAATGCCGCAAACTATGTTCAGGTGGCCCGCCCCTTTGACATTTATGTGCTGGGCTCCAGACAGAGCAGAGGGCGGGGTGGGGCATGAATGGATGCGCCACTTAGAAGTGGCAAGGGGGTCAAGTGCAACGAATGGCGGTATGAAGTAAACTTTTCCCTCGCTGTGTATTGTGATCTATGGATCTACGGAGGGGCTTTTTGAACTCTGGAGCCCCGTCATGCACAGGCCATGTATGTTGTTTTTGCGATTCTCGCTTCTTCGCTCGACGTGAATATTCCATGAATATTCAGCTACAAAATGCATCAAACACAAGCCAGCCTTCCGTCTACAATCTCTGGCTTTTTCAATTAATGGCAAATAATAGTTTATGAACCAATTTTGATAAAAATCCAATCCATGCCCATATCATAAACACACCCCCACCCACCCATCAAATTAACTTCAGCTTTGGCTTCGGCTTACTCGCAATTAAAATCAGAATAACATAACATAAGCCCCACTGCCCACATCCAAGTCCACCTCCAAGCCACAGAAATATTGCACACGGCTTATCTTTATTGGCCCAAATTTCAATTTGGCAACAAGTAAATTAAGGCCTGCCAAGAAATGCAATTAAAGATTAAAACAAAAGGTAAATCTCTCGGCTCTTGGCTCTTGGCTCTGGGCTGCTGGCTGTCCCGCCAATGATAAATGAAAAGAAAGTTACTTTCTGAGAGGGCCTGCCGGGACATGGGTTCGCTTGTCAGCAGAAATATGAGATACATTGTCGAATGGATGCAAAAACAGAGAGAGATACATCCGAGCATATGTTTTGTATGTGTATCCAAATTAATCATTAAGCTGGGCGAAGAAAGACCGAAGAAAGCAGATAAAACACACCTCTTGCCAGGGCAGGGCCCGCGTTTTGACTGGAATTAATTTGACTTCTGCCATCTGCCATCTGGTTGAATGACCAGGCCAGGCCAGCAGAGGCGAAAAAGGGTGCAGAAAATGATATAAACCATGCAGACACTTTGGGAGGAAGCAACCGCGAAGATCGGGGTAAAATATGCAAATTACAATGTCTACAGACCAAACCCTCGTATCCAGAATATTGGAAGCCTTCTTTCCCACTGCTCACGTGAAAGTAAGTCTCCAAAGTCTGCTCTAATTGTTTGAATAATATTCCACAATTTGCCACATTAGCAGCACCAACAAAAAGAAAATAAATTATAATTGTTTACAGAAGCCCAAAAGCCACGAACTGCAATTAAGGTTCCAGCTTTGGCTTTGGCTTTGGCCTGGGCTTCGGCCTGGCTCTGGGCCCATTATAATTTGGATTGATCGTCGACGTTTTCACTTTCTAAGCTTCGCGGCCAAAAGCAAACAAAGACTTGAAGGGTTGAGGCCAGGTTTCCGGCCCCGGAAAGGTGTCGAATCCGAAGTGAAGTGCTCGGCGGTGGTTTATTTATTTAAAATGGTGCTAATTAACCAATTTCTCGATTGCTTCGATTGGGTAAGGTGTTTTGATTTGTTGCATAATTGCAGCTGGAGGAAAACATCAATGGGAAGAAAGTCGACGACTGGCAGACGTAAGAGGTACTCACCGTACCTTTAGGCTAAGTCCTACCGGTGGGTATATCTAGGAGTATGTAGATCCTACCTCTTCTTAACCTTTAATTATTGTAATCACTGTACCTTAATGATCCCATTGTACCCATTGCCCTGCTCCCTCACCTTTAGGGATCATTGGGGTTACATTCTTCCACTCCTCTCTGCCTCGTAGTCACCTTTTCTGAGGCCAAATGCTCTGCTCCACATGACCCCCATTCAGGGAGGCAGAAGAAGCCACTCGCTCTGCCGCTCCCCGTCGAACATCTTGGGATTATTTACGCTCAACTAAGCCGTGCTCAAGTGAAGTACTTAAACGCCGCCCCGACGCGCTCGGTCATGAGTGGATGGATGGGAGGTGGATGGATGGATGGATGGACGGATGGGATGGGATGGGGATGGATGCTCATGTTTACCGTAATGCCCAGTCCATTTCCATTTGCATTTGCATGTGCACGGCCAGTACGATTACCATTACCATTTGGCATGCCGAGCACGTTTCACACTCTCGAGAGCAGTCCAGCGAGGGCCATAAATGACCGATCTGAGAGGGATCAGGAACGGGTAATCGGCGTTAGAAAGCTGCCACAGACTGCGCATGGCGTGGGGCAAGTGCAATGCATTTAATGCCCAACTTGTTCTGGTTACGTTACGCTGCGGTGCTGGCGGACTCCAGAAATGCATTTCACTTTCTCAGAAATCAATAACCGACCGCGCTCGAAGACGCCCCATGGCATGTACTCGCACTCGTACTCGTAATCGTGCGATGTGAAGGCACCTTTATGACTGTTCCCAATCAATCCTCAGCCGAGGGCACCTCTAAACTCTAAACTGAACCTTAACTTAATTAAATAAATTCAGCTTTTCCTCCCTCTGCACTGTACTGACCAATCGACGAGTACGAGTACGAGTACGAGTACGAGTACAATTGTGGTATTACTCAACCAAAAATGTTCGTTGATTAACGCTGAGGCACCCAGGCTCCCAGGCACGCACAAGATCGCTTTTATGTGAACTTCTTTGGGTCTTTGGCTTATTTACTTTATGATTTGGGGGCTTTCTTTCACATAGTAGTTATATTTTTTATGGGCTCTCTTGTGGAAAGTCATGGTGCGGCTGCATGCCCCGTAATAATGAGTTTGGCACCTCCAGAAAGCGTCAGAATGCACTGTGGGAAGATGAGACATGCTATAGTATTGGTGAGCTTTAGAAAGCTTCGGCACTCGAGCATCAGTCGAGAAGCTTCTGCTTGTGCGTCTGTGTGAAAGCTTCTGTACGTGAGCCGTGTCTGTGTGAAAGCTGTGATGGGAATAATCGATTTGCAACTGCAATTGCACTCGGACTCGGACTGGGCTCATTTAAAAAACAGTAGCTACCATGCAGCTGTCGTAGCTGATGTTGTGTCGGCTCTGATGAAGTAGTTGGTTGCCCGAGGCTGCGATAGGTCAGATGGCAGATAGCGAAAAGATTGTCAACTTTCCAAATGCCATAAATAAATGAGCCAGACCCCAAACAAATAACAACTTCATTTCGCATTGCATATTTGTATATTTGTATATCTTTTCTCACCCATTTCACCCGGTGCAAGCGGCCGCCGGCTCTCCGGCCATCTATCTATATCTCACACCACTCGTGGCAGTATCTCCCACTTACTCTGCTCATCTACGAGTACGTATATCGCTGGGAGTTTTTCAGTCTGTGTTTTTTGTGTTGGTTTGGCATGCGAGCCGCTTCCTCAAATAAATCGCACGGCATTTGCATGTTGAAAAACAATTTCTCAGGTCTTGTTCGGCTCGGTCGCTGCTTGATCTTGCTGTTGGATTAGTCGTACTCGTATCTCGGCCCAGTCGGACTCAGAGAGTCCGAGGGGGCCGCCTTTGATGATATATGCCACATGGCGATGGTCATAATATTTTTGCGCAATTCGGTTGTCGTCGAGCGGCTTTTTAACTCAATTTATCGATCGTTAAGTAAATGCATTAATTTTTCTCACCGCACCAGCACCGCTCAGCAGGCACTGCACTGCCACCGCACACGGCATTTCCCCTGCCGTCTGCCAGTCTGCCTGTCTGCCCGGCTGGCTGGCTGTCCCCAATATTGATTTATATTTGAAAGCCAAATTCCCAGCTTGTCAATTAATTATGAGCATGTTGGAATCGAACCGAACCGATCCGCGCCGATCTGCGCCGATCCGATCCGATCCGAGCTGCAGTCCGTCCAGTAATTTCTCACTCAATTCGGTTGCAATTGTCGGAATGTTTCCCCGTCGACAGCTCTATCTTGCCACTGATTTACTACATTTTCCATTTTTCTTCGTCGATTTGTTTATTCAACTGATTAGTTTTTGTGGGATGCGGGGAGAGAGCGCCTTTGTTTATCGTTCCCCGCTCTGGGGCGAAAGTTTTCCCTCTTGCGGAAGGTCTACTTAATAGTTGTGCATTTGAAGAACTTCCCACAAATATTGCTCCACTGTCAAGCCCCAGTCCTGGGACTGCCACTTGGCCAACATTCTGCCATGATCACAATACAAGAAATATGTTTTAATAATGCCAGCCGCCGAAATTAGGCAATCGTTAACAGACACTCGAACCGATCTGAGAGCTTAGAGCTGAGTGCGCATACATTAACCAGAGATACGATAGATACTCGCACAACGCCAGTACACCAGTGCTGGCTGCTGGGGGCTGGGGGCTGGAGGCCCCAAGATTTTGGGCCCAACGCCAACCAGAGCGACGATTTGCATTGAATGCAAAGTGGGCGATTTGCAGGCGATTTTCCAAATGCCACAAAATACACATTTTCTGCATGAGATTTGCTAATGATTCCGCCACTAAACGATACTCGAACAGAGCCGCGCTTCGTTCTCGAGCGGTTCGTGATCACAGACATTTTTCTTGTTCCATTTGGATGGAATAACCAAACTCAAGGTTTGTTATGGCTTCAATGGAGTGGGGTATTGGTAGGAGATGCAGGAAACCATCTAGAGATCATCTTTGAACTGCAGTGCGGACTGTGGACTGAATAGAGTGGCTGAATCGTAGTGATCAATCTAGTATATCAATATTGTACCTACCCAAGAGTCCATTCGAAAAGCTAATCTCAACCAAAATCAAATCAATTTTCTATCACTTTTGTGGTAAATGATTTTCGGGCAAGTGATTTTCCCCCAGAGCCCCCTGCCCCTGCCCGCTGCCCCTCAGTGACCTGACCCTCCGCTGAGCTTGTGTGGTTTATTTTATGACATTTATACAATTATTTTTCAACACAAGCAACGCTTGTTGAAATATCATTTTATTTTGCCAGTCTGGCTGCCTGGCCTGCCAGTTGGCTGCTTGCCTGCCTGCCTGCCTGCCTGGCTGCCTGCTTGGCTGCTTGGCTGGGCCCACACCCTAATGAAAATAATGGCCAAAACAAGTTGCCTACCAGCTTGGGCTCGGATCGGAACGGAACGGAACGGAGCTGCTGCTGCTGGTGGTGTCACAATGTCTGGGACCGTCGAGAGATCTGTGACGCGGTTGTACGTAACGTAGTACTTGTAGTTGTTCTTGCAACGCCCCGCAGCTAAACATGAGATGCATTTTTTTGTCTCTTTTTTTAAACAGAGAAAAACCCGCCAAAAAACAAAAAAAAACACAAAAAACTTTTGATACGAGGTAGTCTGGTTGTGGTCGAAAATCGAATTCTTGAATGAACCATTAATCTTGTTGGCAGCTTGCCGGACTCGGTCATTAAATGCCGCTGCTGCTGCTGTAATTGCATTGCCCGAGACTCCTGCCGGAGTCTGCCTCATGGACCAAAGCCCGACTTTGGTTTCGGTTTCGGTTTCTGAAGTATCTGAGGTTTCTGCCGTTTTTTTTTGTTTCTTTGGCGAGCAAATTAATGCGGGTTTGTCATATTACAATTACGATGCTTGGCCCGTTTGGGCTCTGTCTGTGGCAGCTGGCTTTATTACACCTGCGCCTCAATGCGCCTGCGACGACGACGACGACGACTCCCCTTGGGGTCCAAGCCAATCCAAAATCCAATCCAATCCGATCCGGTTCTCTGTGCAGATACTTTTTTCCACTAGACTCTAGAGAGTCGGTCAATTGGTTGCTTGGTTCTCCGCTCATTTGCTTGCCGGGGGTGCGGTTAAAGTTCAGCTAAACATTTGACAATTTATAATGTTGTTTTTGGTGTGTTCTCACGATTATAATTTGCTATAAATTAAATGAAAAATTCTACTAAATTGGGTTGATTTTTTTCCCATCTAAACGTTGTCGAGCATAGGCAGGGGGAGACCTTAGCTAATAGGATTCTCAAGCAGTTCAACGGTTCCTTGAGCCATCATCTATTCGTGGAGGATCCTGTAAAACTCATAATCTTCTTTTCGGGGCTTTCCGCTGGCAGGGAGATCAATGTCTCATCCAATCACCTCCATCCACCGTCCACCGTCCACCATCCAGCGGTGCAAACTTTATTGAATTGCCGAATGGGAAAAGTGAAAATCACCTTTCGAGATGCCGTTGTTGTTGTTGTTTTTCAATTTGAAAATTTTCCATGCCCGTCTATGGCCAGGCATAATTTGTTAATTATTTTCCAAAGCGTAGCGTAGCTCGTGTGGCCGCGCTACAACTTAATCAAAGAGATGGGGCCAATTAAAACGCCACCGCGGGATGCCTGCCGCAGCGGTGCAACGTCGGACGGAGCGATAAGAGAGCCCGAGCCAGAGCCAGAGACACCCCAGGCGCCGCCGCCCCAGACTCCGAACTAGTTTAAAGAAAGCCTTTCTTTCTCCCATGAATGTTGTGTGCGGCATATGCATGTGCACGTGTGTGTGTGGATGGGCCAGGTGGGGCTTGGGTGGGTTGGGTCTCGAGGTGAGGCAAGGTGAAGCGCAACGAAATGGACCAAAGCGAACCGCTGCTTAATTACGACCAAGTAGAGGCGGAACTGCAGCCACAGATCAACTTCATTGATCCATTGACGGATAGAAAGGAGATTGACTCCACTCGGCATTCCCAAAGCTGATCTCTGCGATTCAAGCCAGCGACAATGACTCCTCCAGGGAGTTCATCACGACTCAGACATCAGACAGCAGACATCAGCCATCAGACTCGAGCAGGTCCAGATTCAGATCCAGATCCAGAGACTGGAGGCAGACCGGACTGGTGGTGGGATGTCTGTGACAGCAGTCTGTGGGCAGACGACCGACTAGCACATCCTCAGCGGAAGTGGGCGAAGTGTGGCGACATCCGCTGGAGGCTTTTCTGATATGCCAGAGATGCTCCTCCTGACAATCTGCCATAATTTGAGCAGCTCTTGCAGACATCTAATCGAAAATCAAAGCCTTCGAAACTGTTTATTTCCCTGGGTATCCTTAGCCATTCAATTAATTCCATAACAGTCCCTCCATAATTTCGCTCCAAAGTCCAGTCTCCAAAGGAGAAGAGGACTTTGGGTCCCACCACCTGCCACCATCTACCTCCACACACCACACGCCTGTTGCCTGCTGCCTCCTGCCTGCTGCCTCCTGCCTGCTGCCTCCTGCCTCCTGCCTGTCAATTAATGGACTCTGTCTGGCGGAGCAAACCAATTTCATCTTATTATCCCACACAGAACTCAGTGGAACAGCACGGAACGGGTTCTGACTTGGGTTCTGGGCACTAGCACTCACGTTTTGTGTCCAGTCTCGGTCTCGATCTCGGTCTCGGCCTACCTAAAAAATATGAGAAAAAAAAGAAAAGCAGAAACAGGAAAACCAACGCAGACACAGCCGCAAAATGATTTGCAGTTCATTAAGACGAAACCCCCACCGAAATCCCAAGGAGGCAGGCGACGAGGGGGACTAGACGATGACTAAGACCCTGCCTGCTCGGAAGGCAGTTTGTGGTCCGCACGAGAATGAATTGTGAATTGGTTTCAGTTTAGTCTGGGTCCCGTCCAGAGGACTCTGCAGCCAACGCAGAGTCGCCAGACATGTGTCTGATAAGGTCCCGCCCGATTGTTTGAGTGATGATTATGTCTGCTGCTCCGAGGACAAGGTGTGGACGTGGACTTGGACATGGACGTGGTCTTTAGATAAGCCAGACAGACAACAGCCTTTGGGATAGGGCTGGGGCTGGGGCTGGAGCTGGGGGGTGGGCTTGTCTGATTAGGAGCTAGAAAGAGTCCAGATGAATCTCTGGGCCATTCGATGGCTTTCTTCGCGGCTCCGCGCCCTGTGGCGCACTCGTATATGGCACCAATCGATGTGCAACGCCTTTCCTTTCCCCCACGAGGCTCGGCTGACGAAGCATGTCGAATCCCCAAAAGACTTTCATCATTGATAAAGCTCTAATGCTCCACTCTATTCTCACTTGCAGCAGCATCGCCAGGAGTCGCAGTCGCCGGACTTCCATCGCTATGCGAGCAATGGCAAACTGCCACGGGCCTCCGCTGCAGCATCGGCAAACGGCAATGGATTCGTGGCTGGCACCACACAAACCGTCACCGTGGATGTGCACAACCACAATGGGCCGGCTGGAGCTGGGGCTGGGTCTGCGGCTGGGGCAGGGGCAGGGGCAGGCGGCAAGCAGAGCAACATCATCCACAGCCACAACCACAACCACAGCCGCAGCAGCAGCCTGAGCCACAACATCCATGCGGCGGCGTACAGCGAACTGAATGCGGCACCACCGGCTTTTGCTACACCGCCGACGCGTAGGCGGTTCTTCAACCACAAGAATCTGCGGAGCGCCCTCACCGGAGGAGGAGGAGGAGGTGGCGGCGGCGGCGGTGGCGGTGGTGTAGGCGGGGGCCACCGACGCACAGCCTCCAACGGGGGCTGTCCCATTGACACGGCCTCGATACTAACCGGCGGTAAGTTTAGACTGGGCTCAGACCGGGTTCAGCTGGGGTTAGGTTCCCTCCAAAGTCCCCCACAAAAGCAAAAACCAAAAAGAAAGCCAAACATTCACCCAGCACCTTCATCCAACCACCATCGTTGTCCAGATCATCACCATCACCATCATCATCATCATCATCATGACCAAGCCAGAGGCAAGGAATCGAACGCCCTGAACACCTCCACCTGCTCGGACTCGGCGGTGACCCGGAGACGCCGCAAGAGCGTCAGCAGCAACAACCTGAAGACCTCGACCTCGGCCAACAGCGAGAACCGCCTGAATCGCCTCAGCCTGGCTGGCACCTCCGTCTACGCGGGGCATCTGTCCTCGCTGGTCTTCGGCAAGATCAAGTCCCTCTGGAGCGTCAACTCGTCCAACTCGAGCGAGGCGGGACTCAATCAACTAGCAGGCAATACCACCAACCTCCATACTCCAGTTCTTCCAGATGTTTTGCATGTGTTTTTGCACCACGCCACTCACCGATTGATCCTCTGATCGCCGTTAACCCCATATAGTCATTCGATTTGCATGATTTGAACCCTAGAACATTGTTAGATGTTTGGGAAATGTTTTGCATGTTATTGAACCTTTAAAATGCCTGCCCTAACACTCGCTTCCTCTCGGTTCACAGGTGGCGGCGATGCCTTGGACCATCACTCCTCGTTTCTGAACGAGAAGCTGCAGAAGGACCAGCTGCATGCCCGGCTGGGCCTGCTGCTAAACGACAACTGCAATGGAAACTCCAGCAGCAGCGATCCGTCGCCCCACTCGACGAGCACCACCAGCAGCAGCGGAGTGGGTGCCGCCAGCAGCACCACCACGAGCAGCTCCTCCCAGAACATCAGCCCCGAACAGACGCTGGCCAGTGGCGGCTGCTCAGGGCTGCTCAGCGGCAGCCAGCTGTCGGTGGCCACCAGCCACCTGGCCAAGGACGACACCCTGAGCCTGTCCAGCAAGTTCAAGGTCGGATGCTCCATGCTGCATGTGTACGAGGCGCTGCCGTTGCCGGGCAAGTCCCGCAAGGGAGCCACCCGACGCTCGACACGATCCAGCCAGCAGGCCTCCTCTGCGGGAAGCAATCGAGTGGCGGGCTCAACGCTGGCGGCTGTGAAGCTGGCCCTGAAGCCGCTCTTCTTTGAGGTGCCACTGCAGGAGCCAGATCCGCCGTACGTCGGCCGCCAGTGGCTGGTGCAGCAGCTCTCGAACATACTCCTCGGCACCGAGACCCGCGTGGTGCTCATCAACGGACAGCCGGGCACGGGCAAGACCGCCTTTTGCCTGCAGCTGGTGGAGTACTCGTGCTTTGGCCGCCGCCAGATGCAGGAGGACCCGGACGGCATATACAGCCAGCTCCAGCTGGGGGCTCACAACGAGCGCATGCGCGGCCTGGCCTCCCACATGGTGGGCTATCACTTCTGCCAGGCGGACGCGAATCTCACGTGCCAGGTGCCGGACTTCGTCCACTCTCTGGCTGCCCAGCTCTGTCAGGCGCCCCAGCTGACGGCCTACCGGGACTATCTGCTCTCGGAGGCACATCTGCAGGAGATCCTGAGTGTGCGCGAGTGCATCGCAGATGCGGAGCGGGTGATGAAGCTGGCCATCCTGGAACCCCTCGCGCAGCTTCATCGGGCAGGGAAAATCCCCGCCAAGGTGGCCGTCATCCTGGTGGACGCACTCTGCGAGGCGGAGTACCATCGACCCGACCACGGCCACACCATTGCCAGCTTCCTGGCGCAGCTCACGCCCCACTTCCCGGCATGGCTAAAGCTGGTGGCCACCGTGCGCACCCAGATGCTGGAGCTGGTGAAGGCCCCCAGCTACACGCAGCTCACGCTGGACAGCTGGGCGAGCAGCCAGTCGCTGCAGCAGGACATGCTGGACTACATCGGCGCCAGGCTGTCCCACAGCACGGATATCCAGCACAACATCGGGGGAGCGAGTGGCGGACAGGGACAGCCGGCGCAGGCCCAGACCAAGTTCGTGTCCCACCTGCAGTCGCTGAGTCGCGGCTCGATGCTGTATGCGAAGCTCATCCTGGATCTCATTGCGCGCGGGCAGCTCGTGATCAAGTCCTCCAGCTACAAGGTGCTGCCCGTCTCGCTGGCCCAGATCTTCCTGCTGCACTTCAACCTGCGCTTTCCCACCGCGCGCAGCTTCGACCAGGCGGCGCCCATACTAAACGTTTGCCTGGCTGCCCTCTACCCGCTGACGCTGGATGAGATCTACTACAGCATGGAGGCGCTGAGCCATGGCCAGGAGCCACTCAGCTGGCCGGACTTCATGCAGCGTTTCAAGCTGCTCGACGGCTTCCTGATCAAGCGTCTGGACAACACCTACATGTTCTTCCACAGCTCGCTGCGGGAGTGGCTGATGCGGCGCGACGAGGGCGAGTCCAGCAAATTCCTCTGCGATGCCCGGCTGGGCCATGCCGCCATCGCCTTCCGTCTGTCGCGACTCCAGGCTCCCCTGTCACCGCAGCTGACCTTGGAGCTAGGCCACCACATGCTCAAGGCACATCTGTACGGGGGAAGCAGCCAGCCCATTCTCTCGCCCCGTGATCTGCAATCGTACTGGCTGGCCGGGACGGCGGACAACATATCCGCAGCGCTGGGGGCTCTGCGCAATGTCTACAGTCCCAACCTGAAGGTATCCCGTCTGGTTCTGCTGGCGGGCGCCTCGCCGAATCATCGCACGGACTACATGGGTGGGGCTCCGATCCTGTGCATTGCAGCACACGAGGGCATCCTGCCCATGGTGAGCCTTCTGCTGGAGTTTTGCGCCGACGTGGGCCTGACCAACAGCCAGGGGTGCACACCGCTCATCCTGGCGGCCATGCGCGGCCATTGCGATGTGGTGCGTCCGCTGGTGGCCGCTGGCAGCAGCCTCGGCCAGCTGGACATCACTCAGAGGTGCGCCCTGGTGCATGCCGCTCGAATGGGCCACCTGAGTGTGGTCAAGTATCTGCTGGCCTGCGAGTGGACGCCACGCCCCAATAGCCAGGATGTGAGTCGGTCTGTGGCTCTGCAGCAGGCTCTGATCGGGGCTGCCGCCCAGTCGCATTGCAAGATCCTCGAGGACCTGCTGGACCTCAACGAGAATGAGTTCGATCTGGATGTCAATGGCCTGGAGCCGAGCAGTGGGGAATTGGCCCTCACGGCTGCCGCTCGTCACGGATGCGTGGACGTTGTCTGCATCCTGTTATCCCGTGGCGCTCAGATCGATGCCCGCAACCGACAGGGATACTCGGCCCTATGGCTGGCCGTCAAGGAAGGCCACTGGAGCGTGGTGGAGCAGTTGCTGCAGAGGGGAGCGCTGGTGGACGAGCCGCTGGGCCAGACCCGCAAGACGCCGCTGATGATTGCCGCGGAAGAGGGCCACCTAGAGCTGATGGAACTGCTGCTGGCGCGCGGAGCTGCTCTGGAAGCGCAGGATCACGAGGGATTCACTGCTCTAAGCTGGGCCTGTCTGCGCGGCCACTTGGCGGCTACCAAATGCCTCCTTGAGCACGGCTGCAACCGCCACCACGAGGACCACAACGGACGCACGTCGCTGGATCTAGCTGCCTATCAGGGAGCTGCCGGTCTTGTGTTGTATCTGCTGGACCATGGCGGCAATCTGGAGCACATTGATGTGCATGGAATGCGACCTTTGGACCGTGCCATTGCCTGCCGCAACATCCAGGCTGTGCAGGTGTTCCTGCGCAAGGGCGCCAAGCTGGGCCCCACGACCTGGAGCATGGCCATGGGCAAGCCGGAGATTCTGGTGGTGCTGCTAAACAAGCTGCTCGAGGACGGCAATGTGCTCTACCGCAAGAATCGATTCCAGGAGGCTGCCCATCGCTACCAGTATGCGCTGCGCAAGATCTCGGGTCTGGAACAGCTGCTGGAGCGGAATGCGGTGTTTGCCCAACTACGCACCAATCTGCTGCTGAATCTGTCGCGCTGCAAGCGCAAATTGAATGTAAGTCGATCCTCATTTACAGCTAGCCAGCTATGAATGCTTATGCTAACCATTTTGATCGTTTCAGGAACTTGACGATTCCATAGATTTGGCAACGCAGGCGATTGCACAGAAGCCGCACAGCTACGAGGGCTACTACGCACGCGCCAAGGCGCGAATGGAACAGGGGGCCTTGAACGAGGCTCTGGTAGACGCGAATGAAGCCATGCAGCAGGCCGCCCAGAGCGGTGTACTCTGTGAGGTTGTCGAGGTGCTGAAGCGCATACAGACCGAGCTGCTCACCCGCATCTCCATCAGCAGCGAGGATCACTTTGCCTCCGGCAAGCTGCCACACGTTGGCAGCGTCAGCGGCGGCGGCGGTGCCTGCGCCATCTATGAATCTCATCACGAGATCACCGATTTGTAAATGTCGATTGTTGTGTATTGTTTTACTCCTGGTATCCCATTCGAATTAATCACGATTCTAAATTTAAAACTACCTTTAGGCCTAACTCTAACTCATTTTTTTTTGCTATTTATTGCCTTTGAACGTTTTAATTTAAAATTATTATGTCTTTTAAAATCTTTTTAATTGTGTAATCTTTTTAGTCTGTAATTATTAAATAAATTCGAATTTTTTTTTTATAAATAAAATTGAAATAAAACATGTAAGGTATAAAATTAGCATGTAACAATACATTACATTGTAAAAAAATTAAAACCTTTTGTGTTATCTTTTGGGGTGGATTTATTTCAAGACGACGGCATACTTTCAGTTTGGGTCCCAATAAGGACTCTATCAAGGATTCCGATCACAGACGCCCTGATCGGCCCACAAATAGTGAAGAAAATCAAATATTTTTAACTGGCGAAAATATCCTTGATCCTTGATAAGGACTCCATCCAATCAGGGATATTTTTCCGATCACAGGAAGCCGTCGCACGCCACGATCCGCGTACAAATAACGGAGATAAGAAGAAAACATTACTGGCTTGTCGCTATGTAGTTGTTGTTAGCCACTGTACAACAACAACAACAACAAACCTCAACTTGCAACTGCTCAAAATGACCGAAAACGAGAAAATTTCTGACTGAGATACCAGGCCAACAGAAATCAGCAGTAGGTAACTTAAGCGAATGCAAAATTTTTGTTGCATACTTTTGGGGATATGCAGTTGCTTTCTGCTGATTTCTGTTCGCCTGATACCCAGCTTCGAAATTTTCCATGTTCGTCCGAATAATTTGAGAGTTTTCCTTTGGCTATATCTCGGCTATTTATGGGCCGATCGAGGCGTGGCATGTCATTTCGTGACGGGGAGACTCCTGCCAACCGATTGGCACCAGAAAAAAGGACATCCATTCCATCACGATTTTCGCCAAAAATCATGATGGTTACATCATCCAATTTGCCAAAAATCGGCCCCATTTTCGTGGTCGAGATTTTGATGCCGTTCGACAGGCTGGATCCCCACGGTCCTGGGAAGGTAGGTCCTTCGCCGATCTGGCCCTATTTCCCTGAGATATAGCCTGCCGAAGATTTGGATTTGCACATCATGCAAATACTGGTTTTTTCTGCAAGCTATATCTCTGCCATACGGCAGCCGATCGGGGCGTAGCATGTCATTTCGTGACCGGAAGAGTCCTGCCAACAGATTGGCACCAGAAAAAAGGACATCCATTCCATCACGATTTTCGCCAAAAATCATGATGGTTACATCATCCAATTTGCCAAAAATCGGCCTCATTTTCGTGGTCGAGATTTTGGTGCCAATCGACAGGCTGGATCCCCACGATCCTGGGAGACAAGGTCCTTCGCCGATCTGTCCCCGCTTAGCTAAGATATAGCCTTCCGAAGGTTTGGATTTGCACATCAATGCAAATACTGGTTTTCTTCTGTAAGCTATATCTCTGTTAAGCGGCAGCCGATCGAGGCGTGGCATGTCATTTCGTGACGGGGAGAGTCCTGCCAACCGATTGGCACCAGAAAAAAGGACATCCATTCCATCACGATTTTCGCCAAAAATCATGATGGTTAGTTACATCATCCAATTTGCCAAAAATCGGCCTCATTTTCGTGGTCGAGATTTTGGTGCCAATCGACAGGCTGGATCCCCACGATCCTGGGAGACAAGGTCCTTCGCCGATCTGGCCCCGCTTAGCTAAGATATAGCCTTCCGAAGGTTTGGATTTGCACATCAATGCAAATACTGGTTTTCTTCTGTAAGCTATATCTCTGTTAAGCGGCAGCCGATCGAGGCGTGGCATGTCATTTCGTGACGGGGAGAGTCCTGCCGACCGATTGGCACCAGAAAAAAGGACATCCATTCCATCACGATTTTCGCCAAAAATCATGATGGTTACATCATCCAATTTGCCAAAAATCGGCCCCATTTTCGTGGTCGAGATTTTGATGCCGTTCGACAGGCTGGATCCCCACGGTCCTGGGAAGGTAGGTCCTTCGCCGATCTGGCCCTATTTCCCTGAGATATAGCCTGCCGAAGATTTGGATTTGCACATCAAGCAAATACTGGTTTTTTCTGCAAGCTATATCTCTGCCATACGGCAGCCGATCGGGGCGTAGCATGTCATTTCGTGACCGGAAGAGTCCTGCCAACAGATTGGCACCAGAAAAAAGGACATCCATTCCATCACGATTTTCGCCAAAAATCATGATGGTTACATCATCCAATTTGCCAAAAATCGGCCTCATTTTCGTGGTCGAGATTTTGGTGCCAATCGACAGGCTGGATCCCCACGATCCTGGGAGACAAGGTCCTTCGCCGATCTGTCCCCGCTTAGCTAAGATATAGCCTTCCGAAGGTTTGGATTTGCACATCAATGCAAATACTGGTTTTCTTCTGTAAGCTATATCTCTGTTAAGCGGCAGCCGATCGAGGCGTGGCATGTCATTTCGTGACGGGGAGAGTCCTGCCAACCGATTGGCACCAGAAAAAAGGACATCCATTCCATCACGATTTTCGCCAAAAATCATGATGGTTAGTTACATCATCCAATTTGCCAAAAATCGGCCTCATTTTCGTGGTCGAGATTTTGGTGCCAATCGACAGGCTGGATCCCCACGATCCTGGGAGACAAGGTCCTTCGCCGATCTGGCCCCGCTTAGCTAAGATATAGCCTTCCGAAGGTTTGGATTTGCACATCAATGCAAATACTGGTTTTCTTCTGTAAGCTATATCTCTGTTAAGCGGCAGCCGATCGAGGCGTGGCATGTCATTTCGTGACGGGGAGAGTCCTGCCGACCGATTGGCACCAGAAAAAAGGACATCCATTCCATCACGATTTTCGCCAAAAATCATGATGGTTACATCATCCAATTTGCCAAAAATCGGCCCCATTTTCGTGGTCGAGATTTTGATGCCGTTCGACAGGCTGGATCCCCACGGTCCTGGGAAGGTAGGTCCTTCGCCGATCTGGCCCTATTTCCCTGAGATATAGCCTGCCGAAGATTTGGATTTGCACATCATGCAAATACTGGTTTTTTCTGCAAGCTATATCTCTGCCATACGGCAGCCGATCGGGGCGTAGCATGTCATTTCGTGACCGGAAGAGTCCTGCCAACAGATTGGCACCAGAAAAAAGGACATCCATTCCATCACGATTTTCGCCAAAAATCATGATGGTTACATCATCCAATTTGCCAAAAATCGGCCTCATTTTCGTGGTCGAGATTTTGGTGCCAATCGACAGGCTGGATCCCCACGATCCTGGGAGACTAGGTCCTTCGCCGATCAGGCCCCGTTTAGCTGAGATATAGCCTTCCGAAGATTTGGATTTGCACACCATGAAAATACTGGTTTTCTTCTGTAAGCTATATCTCTGTTAAGCGGCAGCCGATCGAGGCGTGGCATGTCATTTCGTGACGGGGAGAGTCCTGCCAACCGATTGGCACCAGAAAAAAGGACATCCATTCCATCACGATTTTCGCCAAAAATCATGATGGTTACATCATCCAATTTGCCAAAAATCGGCCTCATTTTCGTGGTCGAGATTTTGGTGCCAATCGACAGGCTGGATCCCCACGATCCTGGGAGACAAGGTCCTTCGCCGATCTGGCCCCGCTTAGCTAAGATATAGCCTTCCGAAGGTTTGGATTTGCACATCAATGCAAATACTGGTTTTCTTCTGTAAGCTATATCTCTGCCATACGGCAGCCGATCGGGGCGTAGCATGTCATTTCGTGACCGGAAGAGTCCTGCCAACAGATTGGCACCAGAAAAAAGGACATCCATTCCTTCACGATTTTCGGCAAAAATCATGATGGTTACATCATCCAATTTGCCAAAAATCGGCCTCATTTTCGTGGTCGAGATTTTGGTGCCAATCGACAGGCTGGATCCCCACGATCCTGGGAGACAAGGTCCTTCGCCGATCTGGCCCCGCTTAGCTAAGATATAGCCTTCCGAAGGTTTGGATTTGCACATCAATGCAAATACTGGTTTTCTTCTGTAAGCTATATCTCTGTTAAGCGGCAGCCGATCGAGGCGTGGCATGTCATTTCGTGACGGGGAGAGTCCTGCCAACCGATTGGCACCAGAAAAAAGGACATCCATTCCTTCACGATTTTCGGCAAAAATCATGATGGTTACATCATCCAATTTGCCAAAAATCGGCCTCATTTTCGTGGTCGAGATTTTGGTGCCAATCGACAGGCTGGATCCCCACGATCCTGGGAGACAAGGTCCTTCGCCGATCTGGCCCCGCTTAGCTAAGATATAGCCTTCCGAAGGTTTGGATTTGCACATCAATGCAAATACTGGTTTTCTTCTGTAAGCTATATCTCTGTTAAGCGGCAGCCGATCGAGGCGTGGCATGTCATTTCGTGACGGGGAGAGTCCTGCCAACCGATTGGCACCAGATAAAAGGACATCCATTCCTTCACGATTTTCGGCAAAAATCATGATGGTTACATCATCCAATTTGCCAAAAATCGGCCTCATTTTCGTGGTCGAGATTTTGGTGCCAATCGACAGGCTGGGTCCCCACGATCCTGGGAGAGTTGGTCCTTCGCCGATCTGGCCCCGTTTAGCTGAGATATAGCCTTCCGAAGATTTGGATTTGCACACTATGAAAATACTGCTTTTCTTCTGTAAGCTGTATCTCTGCCATACGGCAGCCGATCGGGGCGTAGCATGTCATTTCGTGACCGGAAGAGTCCTGCCAACAGATTGGCACCAGAAAAAAGGACATCCATTCCTTCACGATTTTCGGCAAAAATCATGATGGTTACATCATCCAATTTGCCAAAAATCGGCCTCATTTTCGTGGTCGAGATTTTGGTGCCAATCGACAGGCTGGATCCCCACGATCCTGGGAGACAAGGTCCTTCGCCGATCTGGCCCCGCTTAGCTAAGATATAGCCTTCCGAAGGTTTGGATTTGCACATCAATGCAAATACTGGTTTTCTTCTGTAAGCTATATCTCTGTTAAGCGGCAGCCGATCGAGGCGTGGCATGTCATTTCGTGACCGGGAGAGTCCTGCCAACAGATTGGCACCAGAAAAAAGGACATCCATTCCTTCACGATTTTCGGCAAAAATCATGATGTTACATCATCCAATTTGCCAAAAATCGGCCCCATTTTCGTGGTCGAGATTTTGATGCCGTTCGACAGGCTGGATCCCCACGGTCCTGGGAAGGTAGGTCCTTCGCCGATCTGGCCCTATTTCCCTGAGATATAGCCTGCCGAAGATTTGGATTTGCACATCATGCAAATACTGGTTTTTTCTGCAAGCTATATCTCTGCCATACGGCAGCCGATCGGGGCGTGGCATTTCATTTCGTGACGGGGAGAGTCCTGCCAACCGAGTAGTCGAGATTTTGATGCCGTGGGACAGGCTGGATCATCGCATCAAGGACAATGAAGATATTGCCCTTTTAAAGTTTAGTCGTTATACATCCGCTCTTTCTCGATCGGCATCGAAAAAGATCCCTTTTGAGTGTCGGAAAAATCTATTAAAGCTCTGTTGGTTGTTTTAATTAAGGCACATAACATACGAGTATATAACATACATAAAACTTAGGTACATTTTATAAAATTCATAAAAATGTGTGATAAATGCAAGTATTAGTCTTTTCTGGTCGTACTTTAGTTCAAATTGCACCGCTTCCATAATCGTAAATGCGTTTCTGGTTCCATATAAAAGTGTATAATGCATGATTACTTGTATTCCTGATTTAACTGGCGTCCAATTAGCCAGCGTCTGATCTCAGAGGTGCCTGCTCCAATCTCGTAGAGCTTGGCATCGCGCAAAATGCGCCCCGTTGGATTATCGTTGATGTAGCCATTGCCGCCGAGGATCTGAATGGCATCGAGTGCTACTTGGGTGGCTTTCTCGGCGCAGTATAAGATGACGCCAGCGCAGTCCTTTGGGCTGCGGTGTCCGGCATCGCTAGATCTGGCCACAGTATAGAGATAGCTGCGACAGGCGCTTAGAGTGGAGTACATGTCCGCCATCTTGCCCTGAACAAGCTGAAACTCTCCGATTAACTTGCTCATTTGCTTGCGCTGATGAGCGTAGTCGAAGGCCACGTCGCAGGCGGCCTGCATGAGGCCCACTGGTCCGGCGGCCAGCACGAGGCGCTCAAAGTCCAGTCCAGACATCAGCACATAGACACCCTTGTTCTCCTTGCCCAGAATATTCTTGGCGGGCACTTTTAGATCCTGAAAGACCAGCTCACAGGTGCTGCTGCCACGCATGCCTAGCTTGTCCAGTTTTTGGGCCACACTGAAGCCCTCCCAGCCGGTCTCCACAATGAAGGCGGTAATGCCATGCTTGTCTGCGACACCGCTGCCTCCTGTCTTGGCGTACACAATCAGGGTATCCGCATCAGATCCGTTTGTAATCCAGAATTTACTTCCGTTCAGCACGTAATAGTCCCCCTTGCGTTCGGCGCGCAACTTCATGGACACCACATCGGAACCGGCCCCGGGTTCGGACATGGCCAAGCCTCCAATGTGCTCACCATTGCAAAGTTTCGGTAGATACTGCTCCTTCTGTTCGGGTGTGCCATTTTTGGTCAGCTGATTGATGCAAAGATTTGAATGCGCTCCATAGGACAGAGCCACGCCACCAGCAGCACTGTGAATGAAGTCTTAAAGATTATTTATAAAGACTCTGACCTATTTAGCTCACCGCGAAAACTCCTCCATGATGATGCAGTGGTCCAGATAGCTTCCACCAGTGCCGCCATAGTCCGGTTCCGCTGTGATCCCCAGGAATCCAAGATCGCCAAGTTTCCTCCAGAATGGACGCATCTCCCTACGGATGCAAGTAAATGTTATTTTGCTTCTCTTTCATATCGTCATCGCCTACTTGAAGTTGTCCAGTTTGTCGATCTCCTTGGCGTAGGGCGCAAGTTCCTTCTGGAAGAAATTGAACGCTACCTCGCGCAACTTCTGCCGATCCTCGTCCAGCCCGAACATGGCATCGTTGACGGGATAATGGGCCAGAGTTCGGGTGCAGGACAACTGGCGATCGCTGTGCTGCAGCAAAGATCTGCAGGATTTCGCCACAAATCTCAGAGCCATGTTCGTGTTGTTTTTTGCAGTCAATATGGAACCACAAACCTATTATCTAACCTCCTCTGATCAGCTGTGCACACTCGTCACTCGAAACCAACGAGTGGGAATCAGACAGGTGGTACGATTAAGATGAGAGTCGAATCCAATCATTAAACACTCTGCAAGTAAAAGCATTGAATTTAGGTAAATATATTTGCTTTTCTCCAATATAAATATTATAAAATGCACTATGTTTACACGATGGCAGCGCCTGAGCGATCAGAGTGTCAAAGCAGCGAGCCTTTGTCAGCTGCTCACAAGTGCTGCCAGTAAGTTCGATTTAGTATGATTTTTTTCAAGCAGTGTGGCAGCGCCCAAGGAAACGATAATATTTCAAATCTGAATTCGAAAAGTTTAGCGGGAAGCCAAGTTATAGATCTGCGCATGACTCTCCATTGCACTCAAACAGTGATTACCATTAGTTGGTGTCTCTTTCACAAGCAGGACCTTTAGAGAGATGGTGTTCCGGCCAATAAGTAAAGTAAATTCGTAATTATTGCGTTTTGGTTGGCTCTGCGCAGGACTCTACAAAGGCATGGACTGAATGGCTGAATGCATGGACTGGTTACTGGTTACCCGTTACCCGCTGACGCCGCCGAATGCCGGGCAACGCAGCGGCAACGAAATATGCCGACATCAACAATAACAACAACCACAACTATGGCAGAGAACAAGCAGAGCGAGCACGGTGCAGGCGCAAGGATAAACATAAACAGGAGCCGCAGTCAGTAGGGCTAGAGCCTTGGTCTAAATGGAATTAAAAACGCCGAGACCCATCCAATCAGTCCCACAGTCGGTTCCCATCGCTGTGCGTTGCCCGCGGAGCGTCTCCTTATCCGAGCCGCGTGTTCCCTTGGACTCCAATCCCTTTAGCCCCGTGGTCGTGGACTTTTGTGTCTTGTGCTGTGTCCGTCGAGCATAATGTTATACTTGTAATGATAATTAATTAACTGGACGTGCGGGTCAGAAGGGAGAGCAAAGCAGAGGAGAGCCGAGCAGCGAGAGCAGAGCAGAGCAGAGGAGAGGAGAGGCCGATGTGCAGCAGCCACTCGAATTACAAATTAATGGAAATAGAAAAAGTGAGAGAAGAAGGGCAAATGTAAGCCAAATAATTGAACAATTCGGCTAAGGCAAATCGATAAATATCCTAGCCATAGGGCATAAATAAGTTGCCGCTGTCGCTCCTACTATACCCACCCATTGGCAGGCGGTGGAGCTCGCTAACGTGTGTGCGTTTGATTAATGGTGCTACCCCGAAACTCGACTCCGTCTCCGCCTCCACCTCCACAATAGGCGTAACCTATTGTCGTTTTCGTTGTCGTTGTCGTCGTCGTCGTCGCTTTCGTCGTCTATATCCTGTCAATCAACTCTAGCAGCGCGACTCAATAAGGACGCGCTTTGTATTGTAGGTAACAATGCCACGTTCCTTTGGAGCCATCCATTGCTGTTGTACCATGCACGCTTTCATGTGTAGTCCCCCATTACGGGCCCAAAGTCATGTCATCCCACGCATTGCACCTGCACACCCCGTCAAAGGTCAAAGATCAAGGCGTTTCGGTCTACTTTGACTGATTAATCACACATATTGTGTAGGCCTGGAATATTAGGGGGAAATCGGCACTTTTTATGTAATCATCACCCAGTCCCAGTGCTGGGACCGCCAACACCCCACCACCCCACCACCCGTCCACCCCATTTTCACAGTAATTAAATGCCGCCTAGGTCTATAAACAGATCTCACTGTCAGTGTCTGCTGCAGCATTCTTGGGATATTTGTTTGGGTTTTGTTTGCCGCCCTGCTCCGCCATGCTCTTAATGCCAAGTGGAATGAACTTGATGAGGCAGCAGTTGCCACTTTTGCGTACGAGTGGGGCGGCACAAAGGCAGCTCTGATGAGAAGGCACAGCGACAGTGGCAGCAGCTCGAGCCCCATCCGACATCCGCGCTGGATGTAGTGCGGCAATTGAACTCTGCTTCTGTTTCTGCTGCTGTTTCTGCCACTGCCTCCGTTCCCCCATAAACATGTCTGAAACACAAAACATGCAATCTGGGGGCTCAACAACTTGAACTTGTTGTGTCTGTCCATTGTAAAATACTTTTGAAACCCTCTGTTTTTGTTTTTTATTTCTAACGACCATTTAATGGGCGCCCCTTCTAGAGGCCATTAAATCTTTCGCTTTACTTTCATTTGTTTTTATGATGCGTTCCCATTGGGCGCCTATACCTATACTTATTGATCGGAGTAGATTCGTTCAAATAGAATGTTAATTGGGAAATTGTCTTTGGAACTTTCATCTCCAAAGACATCTCCCCGCATTGGTTAGCGAACGCCTCTTTTTAAGGCTTCTCCCCACAAAAAACTCCTCAGAAAAGCAATGGGTTTAGGGGTAGAGACCTTCAAGGGTAATAGATAGATAGATAGATAGTTGGGATGATGAAATCTATAATCTTTTTCCTATTGCTCCCCACCCTAAACTCCTCGTAATTAATGGGTATTTTGCCAGACGAAATCTCTTCCAATTGATTTGCATGGCGATTCAAAGGTTGGCATGCAACCAACTCTCTATCGATGAAGCTGTATCTCTATAAATACACTTGAAATGCGAAATAATGTGTGATAAGCAAATGCATTTGCCCCGTGCTCCACCAGCCGCCGGACGACTCACTGAATGAAAGCCAATTACACGGCGGCGGAGGCACCGAAAATATATTTCCAACAGAGAAAACGGAACGGAACGGCACGGCACGGACCGACCGGAGCGGTCGCGAGCAGCGTGTGACCAGTGACAAAAAACACACAGAGTCCAAAAGTAAAACCAACTAAAAAAAAAAAAGCTCTCCGAGATCGCGCTGTCAGCGGTGCTTGGCATTAGTCGCGCTCGGGACGGCACGGCAAACGATCGACGACATCGACAGCGACAACGACGTCGCATGGACTCCGTGCGCGATTTTCATTCACATTTCACACAACTTCTCGCTCAGTTCTTCAAGTGCACGAACACCTCTACAGCTACCGATACCGCTACTGAGACCGACACCGAGACCGAGACGATTACGGATACGGATACGGATACGGGTACGAGACCCAGCCAATAACAACGACCCAATCGAGCACCGGGCCCGGCAGTTTCCCTGCTTAACTGTTGGGCAGTTCGACAGGCCAGTCCAGCGGACGGACGGACGGACGGCAGTTAGTCGAAAAGAAAAGAAAAAAAAAACAAATAATTAATAATCGTAAAAGTTTGCTATTGGCTGGAAAATTCAGAAACGTCGCGTTGTCACGTAATGTCCATTAAATCGAATTTCATAATTAAATCTTTGGAATATCGGTGAGCGAAAAGTTGTCGCAGTTTTCCACAGCTTTTCCTCAACATTTTGGCAAGTAAGGAATATGAAAAGTGCCAGAGTGTCTTTTTTTTGTCTGTGTGTGTGCGTTAAATTAAATCACCGCATTAAAAATAACTTAGAGATCTTTAAATTTTAAATATATTTGTACCGGACCGTACCGTATGGTACAGATAGATAGATAGATAGATAGATATACGGCGACTATACGTATGTATCTAAACTTTTCCCCCCAACGCGCCAAAGTAATCAAAGATACAAAAAAAGTTCGTAAAAAAGAAACCCGCGAGAGTGTGTGTCCAAAGTGCGATTGTGTGAGTGTTTGGCAAATGTCACTTGTGGCCGCAATGTGTGTGCGTCACTGAAGATAAAGCACACGCACACACACACATACAAACACACACACACACACAGTCGTACGCGATACGAGTATATGTACATGTAGTATCTGCATAAAAATATATAAGTATTATCTATTTACGCGCGTGTCTTGTAGCCAAAAAGTAAATCTCAGCAGCCGCAAAAAATGGAGCCCACCGACAGTAAACGCTCCAAAAAAGGACGCAAATCGCGACCTGTACAGGCCCCAATCGAACAGGAACTGCCACAGGAACAGGCACAGGAACAACAGCAGCATCATCATCCCTGGGATGAAGGTAGGCCCCAGATCCCATCTGATCCCCATCTCATCTTTGGCCCGAACAAGAGCTGCATTTGCCCCATAAATTAGTCGAGCATTACGCATACGCCGCGTGGGCGTTGTAATGACAATTTTTGACGAATATAGACCACGCTGAGTGTGCAAGTGTGTGAGTGCGAGAGTGTGTCTATATTTATATATATATATCCAAGTGTACTGTACTGTACTATACTGTATGGAACATTACTTATGATTGTCTGCCAAGTTGAACACCAGCCAAAAGCTATGACAAGTCGTGCTCGGTTTTGGCGCCGCAGCGGAAAAGCGTTTTCCCAATTATACACATGTGCTAGTACATGTACATACGAGTACATGTATTTCGCAGCGGAATTCAGAGTTCACAGACAAAAACCCAACGGAAATCGGTAATCAAATGCAATGGCCTGGCCCCCTAATATCATACAATTGTCTGGCCTTTTGGGTGGAGAATGGTAGAGAAACTTTGTTGTGAAGGTTGTCTTGCAGCAGAGGGAAATATTTATGGGAAATATTGATGAGAATATCTTACATATTCTCATTTGTATTAACGCTTCAGATAGACCCAGTTGAAAGACTCTTAGATATTTTATTTTGTGGAATCGCTGGGCATAATTGGCCATACATCCTAAAGAGCATATACGCTTGGCTATTAGCAAAAGAGAATTTTCTTTAAACTTTAGTTTTCCGTTTCGAAATCTATTGGGTTGTTTGGAATTTAGGTAAACAGCCCGAACGAACTCAGACCGAGGCGAGGGCTCCATGTGAGCGGCATCTTCTACTAAATATTTCCCAAGCACAATGACGCCCATGGTATCTCCACCTGGCGCTGTGTGAACTGCCAAACCGGTTGTGCCCTCTCCCACCCCACAGTGGGGTACCGTTGCAGTTGCATAGATCAAGATTTCAAATTGGTCACAGAATCAACGTGATCTATGTGATCAGAGTTTTCCCGTTACCAGACAACGAAAGTGAAAACAGTCCACAGTCCCGACCTGTTTCCATTCCCATTTGCAGCTGGGCTGTGGACTTCTTAGGAGAGCTTATCGCGGAGCCACTTGTGCAGAAACATTTGCACACAAGCGCGATTAAAACAGCTGTCTATAAATCTGACTAAGGCCAGGTCCATGTCCCCCTGCCTTACTGGTATCGGCCAGTGCAGAAGCGGGACGCTGCACACTGAACAGCAGCACGTAGTCCGGCCTCGAGCGTCATATGATGGGGGCCCTAAACATATGGTTTCGCTATCTTATCGAAGCAATTGGGGGACAGACTTATCTAGCTATTCCACTGACTGGCAGCGCCGCCGATAAATGGGAGACTTGTTGCATAAACACTGAGGCTACGAGTACTTATGGAAAAGACTATAACTATTTAGTGGGTGGGGAAAGCCTCTAAGTGGCTAGACACATAATAAGGGGTTTGCGAAAATACACTTGGCCTAGAGCAAAGTACAAAATGATCTCCAATAGGACTTCAAAAGATATCGAAGGTTATCTTTTTCATTCTTGATTGCATTCCAATTTAATTATGACTCCATCATTGGGTGGTGAAGTCATTTGCTGTTCCCAGCAGTCACATTTCTGATTACAATATTACAATCATAAATCTATAAGCTGTTGAGACTTCAATTTCATACTGCAGCTAATCAAAGTCTCAAAAGCTTCTGAATCATTTATTCATAAATCATCTTATCGGAGACGCTAAAACTCCCAGTAGAACTTCCTGTTCTAAGCTCTTCCAAATGTGCTAAAAGATTCGACCCAAAATGCCACTAAATAGCATCCAGAGATCTCTTGAACGAAACATTTCACCGATTGATTAGCATGGCCAAGAAAACTGATGATTCAGAGTGGGTGAAAATTGGCTGGTAATTGGCAGAGAGACAGCCACAAAAAGCTGGTCGGTCTGGCCGGGTAGGGTATAAGGAAGCCAGGCTAATGGAAGTATGATTGATTTCCAATTAGCATCCCACATCGTAGCACATCCCGTACATCACATGAGCAGCCGTCACCGTCACCGTCACCCACTCGTACATTCGATGGGGAATTCTAAAACAAACTTTGACCTAATTGCAGGACGAGCAGCACGGACAACACCCAGTCCGAATAGGGCCATTGCCAGCACGAGCACAACACTGACCCGATTCCTGACCTGTATGGCACCAGTGATTGGTAAAATGCCTCCACACACTCCACTAACCTCTCCGCTCCTCCCACCCCCTCCCACTGTTCTTGTGCCTCGTCTGTGGTGTGCTTCATTCATAAAGAACAGCAGATCTGCTGTGGCAACACAACATGTTGCCGTTGCCGTTGCCGTTGATGTTGCCGCTGCCGCTGCCCGGGTGCATCGTCGATTGTTTAGCATCCCATTCTAAACAGTTCCATGTGGACCAGGAACACAAACTCATTTCGCCTCTGGTTCATTTGTACTCGTGTACTTTCATTATTTATGAGTTCTGAGTGGGCCACTGAGTGCCTTAACTTTTGTTTTACTTTCGCTGTGATTGTGTCCAATCCATCCGTCCGTCAGTCCATTTATATCTACATCTGTATCTCCCTTACGTATACCTATATGTTATACTAGATACTAGGTACATATATACTCGTATTGTGCTTGTTTGATTTTAATTCGGTTCTGCTTTGTCCTATGCCTACTCTATTCGTTTTGTTTCGTCTTCGTTCCTGTTCTCGTTCTCGTTTTCGTTTTCTCATATTCTGTCGCGTGTTGTCGCCGTGGCTGTGGGTTGATTTTCTTTTCAGTTTTCAGTTTTGGAACTACGACTAATCGTCAATATGAAGAAAGGCCAGCTGCTCTGCCCGAGTGTGTATGTCGTATGTATATGTATATATGCGCTATCCCTGAACTATATTTATAGGTTTGTACATAAATAATTCAATATCTGGCCAGTCAAGGTCATCGACGAAAAGTCTCCGTGTGTGTGTGGGCTCTCCGAAGAAAACTCAGCATTAAAATGCGCTGAAAATATGGAAATGGCCCCAAGGAAATCAATTACGATCTGAAATTTCCGTTCCTGCAATTCAATTCCACCTGATTCGCATAATTAAACCGTACAATGAACTCGCTGCGGCTCGGTTCGGTTCGGACACAACGTTTCTGCAATTGTGTCATGAGAATTTATTTTCAAAACAAGCAAAAATTATCAACGAGCACACCAGAGCACAGAAAAAGTTTAGCCGGGACATAACGAATACGCAATGTGTGCCAGTTTCTGAAGCGGTTTGGCTCATTCATTAGAATAGAGGTGCCAAAGATCAGGAGAGAGCAGGGAGCCAGTCCTCTAGATGATAGATTATGGAGAGAATGGGTGGACAAAAATCACACATTTCTCTAGCCAATTCCGAACAAGAGAGGGAGAGAGAGAGCGTAGCTTGTTAACAAGAAAGAAGGGCTACCTATCGAGGTCGAAGATGCAAATACTCTAGTAAATGATATCTCTATACGCTTTAATGACATCTGCATATTTACCAATCGTTCTACCAATGAAGCTCGCATTTAGATATACTTTGGATGTCTTTAAATAGACATTTCTTAAAGTCTGCTGTAGTTAAGAGAATAGGGAAAGGCAGATATGTTGAAGATCTACTTATATGTATAGTGATCCGACTGGACCGGCTGGCTCCGACCTATAATTGGGCATTGCCTTCAGCTAAAAGGGAATACTCTGCCCAGTTTAGGCCAGATACTTATCTCCACAACTAGAACTGAGCCAGTTTAATTCATTTTTTTTTAAGGGCTGCCTCTTGTAAGATTTATGTCAAATACTGAGTTTTGGTTTCGGAGAATAGGTTTTCGAGTTACTCAAAACAGTCTTCATAGCAGCAGATACACACAAACAGTTAGCCCAACTCAATAGCTGCTGCTGCTGCTGATACCCCCCTTTTGAAGGGCATAATAACCTGGCATGTCTTGGCGATAGAGTAGCGCCCTCAAGTGCGTTAGCGTTACGCTTAAATGATTCTAAATTTAGAGGAGAGCCGCCTGCCTGGTGGCGGCATAGGCGACCTTGGACGGCACCGCTTACGTCGGCGGTGCTGTTTGGCGACATCATCGCATGCAACCAGTGGACGAGCTGGGGAGGAAAGTGCAACACGTTGCCCAGCCAGCCAGCCAGCCAGCCAGCCAACCAGCCCCATGGAGGAGGAAGAGGAGACGCTGTCACTGTCACTGTCTCTGCCCCCGCCTCTGGCTCTGGCTCTCTCCCGTTTCTCTCGCCTTTCAATCAGCATTTGGCATTTCGAGAGCAACGTCAAACGTAGTCAGCGACGTCTCCGTCTCCGTCCACGTAATGTCTCTGTCTCTGTCTCTGCCCGCAGCCGCAGTTGGCATCGCAGCTAGTTTTTGTTTTCAGCGCAGATAGTTTTTTTGTATTTTTGCTAGTATTCAAAACGCGATTAGACGTCGAACATGTGAAGCTCAAGAGACGCCCGGCCGTAGTTTTACTCTTTTTTTTCGGTTTATTTTTCCAAATTATTATTTTTTTTGTTATTTTTTGTATTTAATCTATATCTAACCAAACTCCCAAAGTTCCTTCGAGTATGGTTTATGTTTTCCTCAGTGTGGCCGGCAATTACGGTGAGTGATTGGAGTCGCGGGCCCCACGTTTAATTGATTTGCATGTTACGCAATGCGGTGGCAGGGTCGGGGTCGGTGTCGAGCTCCCAGTGCCAGCCCATCAATTGACAAATGTGTAATGACCAGCATGGTAATGGTTTGTTCCTAGGCCGATTACATGGAGTACGACTATTTATAGAGCGTTACGTGTGCCCCGCAGAGTGCTGCTATCGCTCTCCCTCCCCTCGCCATCTGCGGACACATTCTGTTGCAAAGTTCAACTGCCACAATGGTCATGAACTTGTCCATGATTCGGAATTGATTTCCATTTTCCGGGTGAATGGAAGGAGGAATGGCAGCCAGTTGTCAATTTTGCATATATGAAAAGTTACTTTTGAGGAAAAGTGCCAGGCAAATCCACTCAACTGCAAACGAGTGGCAGGCAGGCAGCCCACCATGTAAGGCAAGTCGCAGCACAGCAGTTACGCTCGAATTGTGATGGTAAATTTATCCTCATATGTACTTCATACATGGCCAAATCTGCTGCTACAGTGAAGACTTGATAAGGTGAATGGAAAAAGAACGGAATAGCAACAATTTGAAGGAATCTATATCGTTCCATTAGTCGCAAAATAACCAATAAATTATCAATAGCTATGACCGCAGAAGGCGCTTTGTTCATTAATAAGATATTCAGCTATTCAAAAATGATGACTTTATGGTACAGTATATTCGTACTTGCAGATTTATGTTCTTTATTTGGTCATAGGTTATGGATTTGAAGGAAGATGAATCCAACAAGATATAGATATAGTAGGAAAAATGTTGCTAGTGGCACAAGGTTTTTTCTGTAACTTTTTGACACTCCTAAACACTTGCAGGTGAAAAGCATGTGATGGGTTTAGGCACATCTTTTAAAGTCTTTTTCGACTGACGATCATTGAAAATTCATTAATTTCTTTATGTATATATTATCTGCAGAACTTATTTAGAAATAAACACTCAAGTTTTCGCTATGAGGTCACAGTCTAAAGGCATATTAATGATCCAACTTTCTTACCTCAATCCATTGCGAGGAATGATCAATCAGGGGCATGATCAAATCAAATTATAGACTCTCTGAATAAATATGCATAATTTGAGGGTGTGTACATATGTATGTATGGGGTATCGTGAGCATAAGATACAAATCATGAATATGTAGTGTGTGTTGTCTAGGGCTGTTTATCTAGTAGTTACCGTAAAGCTCTTTCATTCACCCCCAGACAGATCCAGATCCAAAGGCGTAACGGAAAACAAATTTCTGCTTTGTACAAACAATTTGGTTTCGTGAGCTTGTAATTGTTCATGTGATTACGTTAGTTCCAGTACAGACAAACATGTGTGCATACATAAGCAGGTCTGTGTGTACATACATACATGAATGTATGAATACCATCTATAAGCAAACAATAATTTGTTGAATGTAATACAGAAATCTCTGGGAAATCGGGCACACATGAAAATGAAATCAGATTTTTCAGTTGTTTTTTGGCGGACTGCTTGGGCGCAGTGCGCTCTTGTTTATCAACGGTGTTCTAGAATCTAGATTAAAGGTAATGGCAATATTACGAGCATGTGTGTGTAAAAACTAAACTGCAAATTGTTTACGACAAAACAAAAGGCGGAGAACGACCGGGAAAGGCGAGAGGGAGAGCAGCAGAGTAGAGTAGAGTAGAGTAAAGAGCAACGAATTTCAATGGTGAAAATTGTTAAGCATAAGTATTTTAAAACCCAAACACAAGGCAAGAAAATTAGTCTCTCGACCGTCGGGTTTTTTCTATGCGGGGCCTCTGCCTGGCGAAAAGCGAATCGGACGGGCCAGTCGGCCCCGGACAATTTCAATGCACGGCTCGTGTACCGTACTGTTCCCGCGAATTGCGCTGCGCTGAAGATATTTATTTGTGAGGAAAGCATCGCAAAGAGCACTAAAGCACTGCTATATAAACGAGTCTTCGATTGATTTTATTTCAATATAAAAGAAACACGAAGCAACGAAACACTTAACGAAAACTAACGAGCCGCAGGGATCGCAGGAGTATTCGCATCCGCGTCCGTGTATCCCCCCTGCAAAGAACACTTTTTTTTTGGTGGGGGAAATATGTAAGTAATTCCCGGATTACGGATTTCGGATTTCGTAATTGCAGTCGAGTGCTGTGCTGGTCGAAAATTGATTTCGATATCGAAATAGTACTGCGAAAATTTATTGTTGTTGTTTTTGTTGTCTCTCTCCATCTCTTGTCCATTCCATTACTCGCCCCCACTCTCTCTTATTTTGTTCTCTGGGAGAGCATCATATCATCTTATGTAATCCGAATGTGGTGGCAGTGGTTTATTGTCTTCTTGTCTAGAGTCTCGTCTCGTTTGCTTTTGCTGATATTTTTAGCACCTGTTGCACTGTGAAAACACCTGAGTATTGAACCGATCTCATGATCTCTCTCTCCTTGCCACCCGCAGTGTCGCTACCCGGCTCCGCACCTGGATCTGGAGCTGAGCAGCCGACCATTCTGCTGATCAACGGCGTCGCCAACGACTCCCAACTGCAGGACAGGCAGAGCAAGGCCGCCGCCCTGAGGTTGGCCCTCGAGAGCAACAACCACCACAGTGAAGCCAACTCCTCGCTGGGCAGCCATCCCGTGCTGTCAGTGCCCACCACTCCGGGAGGGTCGCATCTGCTGGACTTTGAGTCCCACCTCATCGAGAACGTTGTGGGCCAGGGCAGCGGAGTGGGCATCAGGGAGCTGACGCCCTTCGAGCAGGAGCTGCAGCAGGGCACATCCAAGGTCGGGACAGACGATGCCGCGTCTGTGATCGAGGTGGAACCAGCCGGGGCCAAGACCAAGCAGGCCATTCAGACTCTAGCGCCGCCGCATCAAATCGCCGAGGTAGACGAGACGGCCACCCCGTCGGAGGCAGTGCGTCGGACCGCCGAGCAGCTGGTCGATGAGATCGAGCAGGCCCTGCAACAAATACCCAAGGTAGAAGAGACGGCTCCCCATTCGGAGCTAGTGCGTCGCACCGCCGAGCAGCTGGTGGATGAGATCGAGCGCGAGCTTATTGAAACCCTGAGCAAAGATGTAGACGAGGCTAAGACTGAGCACGACAATCAGGTGAAGCGCGATCGCGACGAGCTCAGCTCGCTATCCCAGCAAGTGGAGGTGCAGCTGAACGAGCTGACCAGCATCCTCAAGAACAAGCCGCAGGCGGAGATTGTGTTGGAGCTGCCGGAGGCAGAGGAGGAGCCCAGGCCACTGAGACACGCAGCCAACGAGCTAAAGCTCGTGGAGGTGCCCACGCCCAAGACCGAGGCCGAGGAACAGCAGCGGAAGGAGTTCATCGACTCGCTGCCACAAATCGAACAGAACGCGGCAGGGGAGACCGAGACGGATGCCCAACGACTCTCAGCGGACTGCAAAAGGGAGTATTATCAGTCGCTGAAGAAGTATCTGCTGCACAGCAGCCAGGACAAGCCGCCAATTCCGCTCCAGACCTATCGCTGGGAGGATCTTCGACGAGCCAGAGAGCGGGTAAGTCGCCTAACCACCCAGTCCTCCTTCTTTTGTCTGATCCGTGTTCCTCCCGCAGGGCGGCTATCCGTGGACGCATCTGTACAAGCGTCCCCTGGGACCCGACGAGCAGCCCGAAATTGTGCTGCTCCTGCGCAAGTCCCAGGAGCTGCGATTCAAGTCCGAATCGCCCAAGTCCCTGAAGAAGGTGCGCTACGACGAGCAGGTGCTGGTCAAGGAGACCGAGCGCTACATACAGGACCTCTCCGAGGACGAGGCGCTAGCCCACACCTCCGAGGACAGCAGCGAGGAGTCCGACTCGGAGGCCGATTCCGAGTCAGAGCGCGAGACCCACAACGAAGACGCCCTAAGCGAGTGCATCTCCTGTGTTTCCGACTCTGTGCTCGCCGTCGGCGGCCACAACAAGCCGCGCAAGACCAGTCGCCTGGCCCACATCCGCGATATCATCCGGCGCAGGCGCAGCGGACGCACCCACGAGGACGCCCAGTCGCTGCCAGGCACCTCTGCCAATCCCAGCCGGCAGAACAGCCTCCACGAACTAGCCCCGCCGCCGGGATCTCTTATCCCGAATACAGAGAAGCCCCCGAAGAGCTCCAAGCCGAAGGCCAAGCAGAGCTTCGACATCATGAAGAAGCTGAAGAGTCTGGCCGAAAGGCAGAAGAAGCGCCTGAACATCAAGCGCATCACCCTGAAGAAGGACGAGAAGATCGTCTTGGGCGAGCAGCAGAAGATCATGAAGCTGAAGGCCTCGCCCAAGTCGGACCGCGGCGAGATTCCGCACTTTATCGAAAAGCAGGACTCGGACGACATCCTCGAGCTGGTCGAGTACGATGAGTCACCCTGTCGCAAGCGCAACAAGGAGGAGCTCGAGCAGGAGCAGCGCGAGGATATGCCCAGCACCAGTGCGGCAGCAGGGAGTGTCCCCCAGCCGGATGAGATCATTGAGCTGCCCGTGGCAAAGACTGAGACCGATGCACCCGCTCTGGAGGTCACAGAGCCGCAGGAGGAGAAAATTGAAGATGGGACAACTGCGGATGGCGATGGCACAGAGTCTCCTCCCAAGAAGACTCCACGACTCCGTCGCGAGCATGTCTATGAGGAGATTGGCCACCAAACACCCGAACTGGTGGATCAGCAGTCCATCATTGAGCTGGACGCCCTCAAAAAGTCGCTGACGCGTCAGGACCATCTGGCCATCGATGACATTGAGGCCGCCAAGGCAGTACCCCTGGATCGCATGGGCAGCAGTGAGGAGGAGCAGGTGGCCTCGGCGGTTGCCGGTTCCGGCAAGTCTGGTGCCCTCCTGGCCCCGCTCTCCTCCATAGACTCCACCTCGTCGGACGAGGAGCGAGCCCGCCTGGCACAGCTGTCGCCCGTGGCCGAGGAGAGCGACATCGAGTCGATGGAGGTCGCCGACCTGCGTCCCGCGCTCAAGAAGGAAGCCTCGCCAGCGCCTTCGGACAAGAAGGTGACATTCTCGCATGTGGAAGACGAGGCCGAGCCCCATCGCGAGGACATCGAGCTGCCCGAAGACGTGCTAGAGGCAGCCGCCAATGCGGCCAAATGGAAGAGCGAGAGGTAAGTGATGGACCAATCCCCAGAGGCATCCCCAAAAGCCTGACACTAACACTCGGCACCAACCTTCCAACCAATCCACACGGTGCTGCTGTTGCTCTAACCCAATCTTGCAGAGAGTCTAACCTGTTTGCCCTGCTCATGAAACTGTTACTAACCCTCTTGCCGGGAGGTGGCCAGCGCAGACGCTATCGAAATCGAAATCGAGATCGAGGCACCACCAAACACACGAATGCACCAGCACCACAGTACTACCAAGACTACCACTACCACTACACAGACCACACCACAACAAACCCAATACCAGTAGCAGTACCAATCCGCAAACACAGATCCTCTTGGTGGAGAGGTCCTTCCCGCTGGACACTCTGCTGCTGCTGCAGCGGCGGTGATACTAACAAGTTTTGGTAGAGGGCTCCCAATGAAGGTGGCTTTTATGATATAGACCTAAGGTAAGGCCTCCATGTACTGTGTGCCGTCCGTCTCCCCCCCCCCCATTTGTTGTTGTTGTCCCGCAAATGTTGGTGTTGGTTCCAATAAATGAATGAATTTCCTGAGGTGAAGGGGGGGGTTGGGTTGCATAACTGGGATAAGCCATACACACACACATATATAAACCATAAATCATATAAAAACTACGTACTTTTAAAGCTGGAGACCACGCCTCTAAATGAAACATACATATGTATGTACATATGTAGCTCCGTATCTGGATAAGTCCGACATCTAAACATCGAATGGTGATCGATTGGGATTATGTGTACGTACAGTGTGTACAGTATATTTAGAGATCTAAAGGTCAACGAATGACAAGAAGATTTCCGGCAGGCAGAGCAGAGGCAGCCTCTAAAATAGAACATGAAAGTGCAGAACAGAACTACAAAACTAATTGCTGCGGCTATGTACTCCTCCTGCTGTCTGTCTGCATGTCTGATCAGGCCACAGTATGACAGAACACGAGTATAACAGTATAACAGTACAACAGTATGGCAAACACACAAATGCAATTGCCTAATCCGTCATCGCGTAGTCGTGTCTGTGCGTGCGTGTCTGTTCATGTCTCGATTCGTGTTTGTGTCTGTGTTTTTGCTAATTTTAAAAGAAGAAAAAAACATTTTCATCTTTCGAACAAGAATTTTCGCTGAGGAAAATCTGTGTCGCGCAAAAACCAAAAAGCTCTCAGTCCTGGCCGAAAATCGCAACGATGTAGACACGGTCGCGTCGCGTCGCACAAACCACACACCGCACCACACCGCACCAGAGAACGGGACCCACCGCAAAACAGCATAAAAATCGAGAGAATCTCTCAATAACAGTACCCCCAAAACGTGAATTCCATTCAGAAAGGTCACCCGCCCCAAAGGGTGGATGGTTCTTAGCCCTGAAGTAAACTTCGGAGCTCTGGTTGCAAGTGCCACAAAATTCCTCAGAGGCTGGGCAAAGAATTTTTGAGCTGATTCGGGCAGAAAATAAATTCAATGTCCAACGGCGGCGCTGGCTCATGCTCTGGTGGTGCTTAAAAATAGCCACCGACCACCACGAACGACGACAAGACGACAAAAGCGAACAAAAAATAAACGAATAAAAGACACAAAAAGTACGAGAGGAGGAGGAGCAGCGGACAGAGGGACACATACGGATTCCGACCGGGGGCCAAGTGAATAAGTAACCAGCAACAGCTGTCATTTCTCTCTCTCTCTCTCGCTCGGAGATCATGCTAAATTCCCGCCGCTCCGCCTCGGTAGGCGCTCTGCCCGCCGAGAAGAAGCACTTTGTGTCGCGGGTGGAGAGTGCCAGCGGCGCCTCCCTGGACGTACGCTGTGCCTGCCAGTACTTTCAGTCCGAATCCCTGCTGCCGGAGCGCATAAATCCCGTGGATTCGCGGCCAGGCTCACGGCAGGGCCACCACAGCGACCAGGACCAGTTCCTGCACCTGAATCAGAATGTAAATCTGAACACCAGTTTCCCCCGCGACGATCTGTCCACGCACAGTTTTGAGGTCGTGAGTCATGCGGATGTGGCTGCCCCATCGGTGGATCTGAGCTTCATGGAACGTTATCCGGAGCTGGAGCAGACGGCCCGTTCCCGGGGACTGGTGGTGCGCAGCATTTCGGATGCCACCGAACCGGATCCGGGTGGATCATCCTTCATGGCCGCAGGTCGCCGACAGCTGTCGATGGGCGGCCTGTCGTCGGGCAGCGTTGGACGCTTCCCCGACACCGTGTCCATGCGCAGTGGCACCTCGCTGCGTCGCATATCGGCGGGCAACTCCAAGATGGATCTCTACTGTGCGGACATTAATATACCGAACGCTCCTGGAACCGGACGTCAGGGTGGCCAGCGCTCGGCCAGCGCCAGTCGACGAGCTTCCAATGCGGATCTCTTCCAGGCCACCATTCTGCCGGGATCGCTGCAGCCGCCCCAACTGAATCTGATTGCGGCCACACCCAGTCCCGGGCTGGCCGATCAGCAGCCACTGTTTCCCTCGCACCAGGCGTCTCCAGCTCCCTCGCAGCAGGACTTCCGCAATGCCAGGCCTCCATTGTCACCGGATTATATGCGTCCAAGCGATGCCAACAAGGAGAACCAGCTGCCCGGCGACGTGCTGCCCCAGAATCGACCCATCGACGTGTCCCGCTTTGGCGGCGATGCAGTGCGTCCCTCGTTCCTCCTGGAATCGGATTTCCAGCAGATAAAGAGTCCCTATCAGAACACCACGGTCACCACGCCCATGGATCCCCTGGCCGAGGCTGTGGCTGAGCTAGAGCAGATTGCGCAGGAGCACAACATCGTGAACATCCGGGACAACATCCAGACGGAGACGCGGCGACCGCCCTCCATTGGGGGAGACCTTAGTGCAGCACCCCTGAAGCTGGACGAGCTGACGAAGATCGAGATCATCAGCGACATGCCAGTGGTGGATATCGATGCGCTGGTGCGCCATGAGGAACAGAAGGCGGCGGAGCATCGTAGCCGCAGTCCAAGACCCTCGCCCAGGCAGCCCAAGGCGCCGCCAGTGATGGCCACCCTCAAGCTGCCTTCGAGCCGGCCATCGAGTCCGTCTCCAGCGGAGCCATCCCTTCCTTTGCAACCCCTCAAGCGGCAGCACACGCCAGAGAGGCAGCTTTCCCCGGAACGTCCCTCCAAGTGGGCACCCGCTTCTCCCACGCCACAGCAGCAGACGATCCAGGCAACCACGGCAGCCATCAACCTGCAGGATGCCTCTCCCGAGGTCAAGAGCTCCTACACCTCCCGCTTCAAGGCGATGTTCGCTGCCAAGGAGCCACGCCAGAAGTCCCCGACGCCCCAGCGCTCTCGCACTCCCAGTCCCAAACGGGAGAGGACGCCCTCTCTCTCTCTCTTCTCCCGCGAGAAGTCGCCATCACCCGTAAAGATGCTCTCGGTGTTCTCCAAGGGCAAGCCGCAGGCCATGTCCATTGTAACCACCTCGGGTGCCGCGATGAAGGGCAAAGAGGCGGAGCCGCTGGCTGTGCGTGTCACGGAGACCTTCTCCCTGAAGGTGGACGAAATGGACCAGTACGGCTCGCGGCCAGCAAAGCCACCGGCTCCTCCGACGCACGCCCAGACCATGTACAGCAGTCGCGAGGACTTTGGGGCGGCATCCTCGGAGCGGGCTTCGGTGGACATCAGCGAGGCCTTTGCTCCGGTGGTGGTGTCTGCCCTGCCACGCGGCGGCAGTGGGAGCGTGAGCATGAGCGGCGGCAGCTTCATGGCTGGCAATAGGAATCTCTACTCCAGCGAGATCGAGATGCCGGACACGGCCTCCTGGGGAGCCAGCAGGGAACCCTCGCAGACCGGCGGCAGTCGTCCGCTCATCTCGGTGCCCATACAGATATCCGACAGCCACGTTTATCGACCCCTGCGGTCGCCCTCAGAGCAACGGTTTGGGGTGCAGCGCAAGTCCTCGTTCCGGGAGCCTCGCACCCAGTCGCACGACCGCGCCCCCCGCCTTAGCAGCGGCTCCCAGGAGCAGCTGTACGGGGCGGGGCGGGGCATGACAAAGACGGTTAGTTTCCATTTTGACGAACGCAAGTCGCGCCTTGCGGATTTCGCCTCCGCAAGCGAATCGCCCCTGACCCAAAACCAAATCGAACACAGAGAGTTCCTCGAACGGACCTACTTCTCTCGGTAAGCCATCTATGCCACCCTATGTGCGGCCTAGAACCCCGACCTCTCGGCACCACCGCCACAACCACCTCACCACCACACACCTTCCACACCGGGTGACGGCCTCCTGCTAACCTTCGCTTGTCACTACTACACACAGATCTCCTTCCTTCGTTCCAGTCTACTAATCCATGTGCTCTCTTTCTCCCTTTCTCTTCTTGCAGTGATCATGAATACGAGCCCGTGGGCGTGTCGCCGGCACACGAATCCTCGCCAGCGCCAGCGCTAGTGCCAGCGCACGCCCTCTCTGAGCTGCAGGTGCCGATGGACATCGACAGCTCGGCAGGAACAACGCCCCGAACCGAATCTCGCACCGACTACGAAATACACACCAGCCAGGTGGACTCGAGCGCCCTCGAGGAGCTGCCGCTGCAGCCGGAGAACCGCAAGAAGAGCTTCATGGCCAGCGCCCAGGACCGCACCAAGAAGATGCAGGACGGTCTGCGACAGCAAGCGGGAAAGCTGCGCACCAAGCTCCGCAGCAGCCAGCAGGCCAAACCCAAGCCGATCTCGGGCAGTCCCAAGGCCAAGGCCAAGGAACGCAGGCGCTTCAAGGCGCCCGAATTCTCCAAGATGAAGATGCCCGAGATCAAGCGACCCGACATGTCCAAGTTCAGGGACCTCAAGCGACCGGAATTCACAAAATTCAACAAACCGGACATGTCCAAGTTCAAACTGCCGGAGAAGTTCTCCACGCTGAAGCTGCGACGCAGCAAGAGCTTCAAGGAGAACGAGAGCGAGCTTACGTCCGAGGAGCCACAGGCCACCAGTGCAGAGGCAGGAGGAGGGGTCGACGCCCCTGCTCAGCCTGCGCCCAAGAAGAAATTCGAGTTCAACTTTGGCACCTATCCGCGCGCCTTCCGCAAAAAGAAGCCCACAGAGGAGCCACCACCACCGCCCGCTCTGGAGTCGTCGCTGGGCACAGAGGGTCTGAGCGTGATCCCCAGCACCGAGACGCAGCCGTCGCAGACCTCCACAAGCTCCCCGCAAGGAGATCGTGGACCTGGTCCGGTGCGATCCCGCTGGGCGGACAAGTTCTCGGATGTGAGCTACAACGACAGCGAGGGATCGCGGTACAGGCGCTACGGCAGCGAGCTAGAGAGCTTCGACCGCGAGTCCTCACTGGAGCGACGCATGAAGGAGGACCTGGAGGGGGCCGAGGACACGGCCAGCGAGGCCCAGCAGCCCCAGACGATGGGAATTCTGGGCGTGGTGGCCGACAGCAAACAGTTTGCGGAGTTCGATGAGGAGAACCGGGCCATCCACGAGATCTCCAGCAAGCGGTCGCGCGAGTTCAAGCGACGCCCGATGGTGCATCAGGACTCCGATTTGCGCTCGGAGGACAGTCGGGATGCCGAGGGCTGGACCGAGAAGGACATACAGAAGAACAAGCTGCTGCGCAAGGCGGAGCTAGAGGCGGAGGCTGGCTACCACAAGTACTACGACAGCCACTCCACGGCCAGTTCAGGCAAGAAGGTGGTAATGGAGCCCATCGACGACGACGAGTTCTTCCTGCGCAAGCGCGGCATCTCCGAGGATAACATCCAGCTGCGGCAGTACATAAGCGCCGCCATTCGCGAGGGTTACGACACGCCCAATGCCCTCCAGCATGTAGGCTACTCCGCAGATCCTGTCCCCGGCGAGTACGGAGACTTCGAGGCACCGCCGGCAAAGCCCCGGCGCCTGCATCGCAACTATCGGCCGGACATTGACGACTCGCAGGAGTTCCAGCGCAGCGACTACGGCGACGATCTGTCCATGTCCCAGAATGGCAGTGACTTCACCCCTAAGAGACCTCTGCGCAAGGCTCGCAGCCGCAGCCGCAGCAAGCTATCCGTGGACGGCAGCCAGGACATACACATGGCCGATGGGGGCAGCAGCATACAGTACTTTGACGACGATGAGGAGTACCTCAGGCCACCGATGCGGGATCAACAGATCACCGAATTGGAGAAGGAAGCAGCGGCGATGGAGAAGGCAGGACCACAGGCCCTACCGCTGGCCCCGAGGCGCCACAAGAAACGCACACGCGATGATGCATCCGTTGAGAAGGATGCGGACTCGTTCTTTAATGGCTTTGGTGGTAGATCAGTATCGAATACCTTTTTGCAGCCACACGAAGATGTGAGTACCAAGCAGAGATCTGGGACTACTTTGAAGGTAGCGGAATCCATCTCTAGTCCATTCTAACCTTTGCCCATTCCCATTCTGATTCCCAGGTAATTGTTTATCGCACTGAGCACGAATATCGTCACATACCGCTAGCCACGCCCGACAACTTCACGGATGGCGCGTCCGTGCGTACACCCCGCTCCGAGGACGACAGGACATCGCGCGGTGCCGACTCCCTGGTCCTGGACATGAAGACAAAGCCCGAAATGGGGGAGGACAACGAAGAAGGAGTATCCAGAACCAAGAGCGACGAGAGGTTCGTCATCGACATGTTGGAGAGCGACGGGTGAGCATTACTAGACCTAGAGATCTGTCACGGATGTTCCGCTAGGTGTGGCTTTCTTGCTCGCTTCCTTCTAGCTATGCGGTGGTGCGCAAGGAGCCCCTACCCAAGCCCACGCCCCCGGCGCGCAGGAAGAAGTTCACCCGATCGCCCGGCGAGCGATTCGCGACGCTACCCAGCATCCGCGGCTCACGCGGATCCCCACCACCGGCCCGGCCACCGCCGCCACAGCAGTATATACCCATGGAGGACTCGCCGCTGGTGCCACGCCGCAGATCGGCGGCCAGTCTGGACGAGATCCCCCAGATGATGATCAAGTCGAAGTAAGAGAAGCAGCCCGTCGGCCGAGTCGCCTTTTGTTGCCTTTTGAGTTGCGATGGCCGACCTTTCGATTGATTTTTACTTTGACTTTCGTTTCGTTTCGAATGCGTTTTCGTTAAGTTTTTCTGTTAAGTTTTCATTTCTGTTGTTGCCACTAAGTTGTAGGCTAAGCTTAGACTAAGACCAAGGGTTAGACGCACAGCTAATGCTACTCCTGCTGCTTTTGCTACTGCTACTAATCTGATCCGAATCGAATCGAATCGATTGCACTCGGGAATCCACGTACTCGTACACCCAAATAAAACATAAATACACGATACACACGAATCCACTTGCAACACACGAGTTGGCCAGCATCCTGTTGCCTTTTTTGCCTTTTGTCGATTGCACGGAAGCCCAAGCCCAAGCCCCAAGATGTATCTAATGCACCTCCCTCCAACCTTTTCCCCCAGCTACGAGACCCAGCCGCAGAAGCAGCAGCAGCCCGAGAAGCAACAGGCACAGCAGCAGCAGCAGCAGGAGGAGGATGACTACGAGGAGCCTGGGGCCCTAGAGCGTCCCGAATCCCCACGCTCCAATCTCCAGTCTGGCGAGGTCATCAACAAAATGAAGTTCCGACCACTGCCGGCGCCACCGCGTCCACCACGCGAGAAGCGCTCCACGCGTGCTGGCAGCAATGCCCTCGATAGCTACGAGGACAGCGAACAGGTGGCCAGTTCCAGCCAAGCGGACAGCTACGACCAGGGGGAGTTCGAGGTGGAGGTGTCCACACAGACGGACCCGCTGCCCGACGACTTTGTGTGCGAGGAGTTCGAGATCACCGAGGACATGAAGATCATTGAGCCTCGACGAGCCAACGCCAAGGGATCCGACGGATCGGCCAGCAAGACCCTCGAGGATCTGCTGCGTAGCGTCGAGACGCAGGAGCCCCAGGACGAGGTGGACGGCGTGCGTGTGCTAACAGAGGACGAGCAGTTGGCCAAGGGCCTGCAGCGCTTCAGGGATGCCAATCAACGGAGCATGTCGGAGCGCTCTCGGGCCTCCTCTCAGGCGGACCGTTCGAAGTCTCTGAGTCGTCCCCAGACGCCGTCCTCGGCGGTGGTTATCGAGCGACGCGTCCCCACGCCCAGTCTGGTGGCTGGCGAGGAGCAGGATGCCACTGTCCAAGCCTCGCTGATAGTGCGACCCATCAGTGCCGCCGATCTGGCGGATGATGAGCTTCGGCGCGAGGAGGAGGAGCTGCGACGGGAGGGTCTGCTCTCGGACAGCTCGGTACAGAGCAAATCCGATGTGGAGGAAGAGGAGCACGGAGAGGTGGCCTTGAGCGACTATGCGGCCAGTTCAGCGGATCTGGATGCGGCGGTGGAGCAGCTGCAGCAGGCCCAGCTGGAAAGCGACTACGAGAGCCGACTGGAGGACGACGAGGTAGAGCGTACCCTCAGGGACAGCGAGTACGAGGAGGAAGAGGATGCCGGAGAGAAGTACTCGGATCAGTATGACGAGGAGGAAGAGGAAGATGAAGAAGCACGGCTGGCGAGGGAGCTCAGGGAGCAGGAACTGGACGAGGCCCTCGAAAAGGAGCTGCAGGAGGCCATGGAAAAGGAGCTGTCCGACTACAGGCAAAAGGAAAAGGGCACGCTGTCGGAGGAAGAGGAACACGCTGCCTCCGAGATCGAGTACCGACACTCTGAAGATGAGGATAAACCACAATCTGAGACAGAAACCATTGCCGTGGAGATACCCATCCGGAAGACCACCGCCAGCGAACCCACCGAGGCCGAAGTTACGCCCAAATTTGTGGCCACTCTGCCCACCGAACCCGCCTACGGTCACGACGAACTGGATGTCGAGGAGCCGGAAGATATGCCCCTGCCACCGCCACGTCGCAAGTCAACCACAGCCCTCGAGCCCCCCACCGTAGCAGCAGCAGCCACCACTCTGACGATTGCCGAGCAATCAGCCCGCGAGCTCACGCCAATCCAGTCCCTGCAATCCCCGCCAGAGCCGCAGCTTCCCACTCGCCTGGCCGAGCTGGAGGTGGAGCGACTTCGTGTCCATGCCCTGCAAGCGGGGCAGATCCAAGTCTCGCAGCTGCACGGCAGCCACATCAAAGCAGACGATCTGGAGTGCAAGTCCGGGCAACTGGTGGTCCAAAACATTGAACTACCGCCGGGCTTCATCGACGACATAGTGGAGCGCGTGCGAGAGCAGCGTCCCTCGCTACTTACCACCGAGACGCAGACTAGCCGCCAGGCCAGCAGCGAGCCGGCCACCTCGGATGTGGAGCAGCCCGTGAAGCCGCCGCGCCAGAGCAAGACCACCGAGCAGTCGCCTCCGAACTTAGACGAACAGACCCAGACAGAAGCCGGGTTGATGCCACTGCCACCGCCACCAGCGGCATATCCCAGTGTGGAGTACTTGCAGTCCCTGGCACCGTTGGCCTTCTATAATCTCCAGCGCAGCGCTGAGGCCGAGCAGGCCGAGGCTGCAGCGCCAGAGCGCAAGGCGCCGCACAAGTGCCGACGTCGCCATGTCCAAGAGCAGGCCGATGCCGAGTCGGGCTCTGAGCTGGAAGATCAGCTGGTGGAAAGACCACGCTCACGCTCCTCGCGCCGCTCGCGCACCAGAAGCGCCACTCAGCCAGTAGAGGAGTACGACGAGGATCAGCCCCGGACAGTGGTGCAGGCCGGAAGGCAGTTCCTATCCGCCTGCAGCCTGGAGCTGGTGAACATCATCAACCAGCTGACCCACTACGTGCGCGGAGAGGCCATGGAGCCGCAGCAGCAGCAACAGTCGAGGAACATATCCGCCCTCATGGTGCTCTTCATTCTGATCACGTTCGGAGTGCTCGTCTTTCTGCTGACCGGTCGACAGGTGCACACACATCACTGGGACTACTTCAATCCACCCGGGAACGAGGGCAGGCAGACGTGAGAGCAGTGGAGATCGATATCCCATTAACCGTGGGCTTGTCACGAACACTATCCTTGGGGGGAGTGGGGCGGGTTTGCATTTTGCATTTTGGAGCAGAGAATTTTTGCTAAATGGGTGAAAACAAACGAATTTAAACGCGGCCAAGAGCCCGCTCGAAACTAGAAGGCCTTAATGATATACATACTAACAAAAAGAGAACTAGCAACTACTTTAGGAGAGGTGCGATGATGGCGAGGGGCGTTGCCCCCGTGCTACTACTAGTCACAGAACAATCGAAACCCGGAATCCCAGTTCAACAGACACTGACGGCACATGCCCGTGCTACACCGTAAACCATGAATCTTGTACTAACTATAAAGAGAACTACTATCTATAAAGGGAATAATTTTTCATCATTGTCTACCAGTGCAGCAGAACAGAACAACAGAACAACAAGAACCAGAACCAGAACCAGCAGAAGCAACGATTATGTATTAATTATGTACTTAACACACATGCTATGTATGTACATAGACTATTTTTTTTGGTGGCTGCCTTATGATATGGTGGGGCGGCGGCAGCAGCCCTAAACGCAAGGAAATAATTGGAAGAGAACTAATCTAATAACAATGTTTTTTTTTCTACCAGCGGCAGGGCGATGGAGCGAAAGAGATTCAATTGTTGGATTCAAATTGTTGTTTAATCTAGACCAAAGTGTAGGAATTAATATATATAAAACAAAAAAAATTATTTTTTTCATTGAATATCACTTAAAAGTTATAATTTGAAATGCGAATACTTTGCCGAGGAGGAGAGCAGAGAAGAGGAGAGAACGTATATACTTAAATATATAGAAGCGTATTTTCAATAAAGCAAAATGATATACACATAAGTGGTGGTGCTTTTGGTTTGTTATTCGATAAAGATATATTCCGACTTAGAGCAAGAAATCATCATTGTATTTAACCATTTCACGATGATCTTTGTGGCTTCCTTTTTGCGATTTGCTGGCGGCTGAACGAACGGGCACAAGTATATTAGGAGATTTAAAATGCAACATAGAATAGACTTACCAATGGACGACCAGACTGCGGATGAGGAGGCATCGTTGATGGGTTCGATTTGCGGCTGGCGTCGAGCCAGTTGCACCTGCAGCACAATGCCAGTGACGTTCTTGCCATGCATCTCGGCTATGGCGCGATCTGCCGACTCTGGTTTGGCAAAGGAGACAAAGCCGCGGCTGCAAAGAGATTTCAAAATGATCAATTTATCCAAATCCAAAAGAAATGATCTAATTTGTACCTTTTTTCAATCTCCATTGACACATTCACAATTGTGCCATAATCGTTGAAGGTTTTCTTCAGGAAATCTTCGGTTACCTTGTTGCCCGACACAAATATGGTATTGCCAGCGCGTGGCTTCTCCGGTGGCGGCGTATCAATAGCAGCTGCCTTCTCAGCCATGACGCGTTCTTCACGGTCACGCTCAGTGGCAAAATGCTGATACAAGTTCTGGCGCCGTGGCTCCTCCTTTATAATCTCGCTGATAATGGTCTCCTGGGCCACATCGTTTTGAGTTGAGGAGAATGGCTGGTAGGACGCCACAGTGGTCTCCGATGTGGAGCGTTTCGCACGCTCCTGACCTTTTGGACGCTTGAACGACGTTTGATCCTGCTTTGTTTGCTGTTTCTGGATCGCTGGAATGGCGCCGCTCTTGATCAGCTTGCGGGCCACCTCGCGTGCATCGCGCGCATCCGTGGGTCGTTTTAGCGTCAACGAACTCTCCGGCTCCGGCTTGGGTGCTTTATGAGCCTGGAGTGCCTTTTTCTGCAAACGAAAAATATTACATTAGACAAAAATCAGGCGGGAAATCATTTTATTTGGGACTGCTGCGGCGTCCCACCTTCTTCTTGAGCTTCTGATATTTTGCCTGAAGCATCTGCTCCTCCTCAGTTAGATTGTTAGGAAAGTGAATGTAAACCATTTTAGCGTCGTCTGCTTCTGTTTACTGCACTATTTTTGTTGTTTTCTATTCACTTTTCAATCTAATTATTCCGAAATTTGTTATTTTGTTGTCCACCAGTGTGACCATCAAAAAAATACCGAAATACTGTCCCATTTTCAAAATATAAGCCCAGTGCTAAGAAATGCATAATTTTTTATTGACCGAATCAGGGATGAAATTCGTATGGAAACGATAAAAATCCATGCTTGTGTTACGTTTGATAAAAACAATTTCAGTAGACTTTTTGCAGACTTTCCTGCTTACTTTTACACGAAATTGGAATTTTTAACTGATTTTATTTGTTGGCTAACACGAAACAGTGTAACCGTATAGCATGTGCACCTGGTCACACTCTGCCGCGCGCAAAATACATGACCAAATTTTTTGACATAATATTTTGTCGATCTGAAAACCAGACGAAACAGTAAATATACCGACGGAAAACCATTTCATAAAATCATAATAATATTCTTAATTAACGTAACAAGACAAAAGTCAACTAAATCGTTATTTTAGTTGGTTCGATTTTGTTTCCTCTCTAGGTTACACACCTTGCAAGTAATATCGGATACGCGATATTTGTATTGGTTTTAGTATATTTCAAGACGAGGGGACGATATTTTTATGTTTTCTAGCATATTTTAGTATTTTCCAATATTTTTTAAGACGCGTTATGGACTTACCTCGCTGTGCTAATACACCGATGTATAAATGATGTATAACTGATGTAAATTTTTTTGTTTTAAACCTACTTTATAAGCAATTCAATAAAAAGAAACTGCCTTAAATTAAACAGTCCCTAGAAAATTTATTGATTTCTCGTATAAAAATATTTGGAAAGTACTGAGTGTCTTAGCTAGCTAGTAATATGAAATGGAATTTTAAAATCGTGGAATGTAATTTCCGTTCGCTGCAGTCAACAGTTCTTCTTGGCGGGCTCCTTCATGCAGCATGCCGCGTTTCCTTAGCGTGACCATATTGAGCAAGGCTAATAATACGGCGATAACTTTGTAGAAGGCAACTAGTGTTGCAAATTGTTGGCAGAAATAATGCAACTCTGTGTGGTTTTCAGCCCTCACGCCATGTTGTCGTCGAGCTGTCAAAAATGTTCTTTCCTTCTCTTTCTTTCCGGTTAGCGTCATGGTAAGATTTAACAAAGTTTTTTCCGAGTCGGTTGAAAAATGTAAAATTTATAAAGTGCAAAACTCGCGCGACTAATAAAACATTGCACAAAAGTGAAGTGGCCAGTACGTTGATTTAATTCACGTAAAAACAACCTTCAACGCTGAAATATGGTGCGAAATAAATGCGTTTTACCATTTTCACGTGGTGGCGCACACCAACACAAGCAACGCGCTGGCCAGCATACACTTGCTCGCATATCTCTGCGTACACTTAGAAAATGAATACATTTTCATGTTTAGTTGCGGATAACTTCTAACATAAGGCACTTTGGGCAACGATTTTTTTTTATAATATTCTTTGCTTATTTCTAAACCTATCTACATTTGTTTTTTATTCAATAAAACTAACTTAATAGGAAAAAAAAATCATTAAAAAAAACATAAGACAAATTTGACACCTCAAAAGTCTGCGTACACTCCAACAATTCTGCGTACACGACTAAAATTCTAAGTTGTTAATATTTTGTGGGATCTTCCTATCGTTTTAAAACATCTGCCAGACGTCTAGGCATTGAGTCAACCAAATTCCTGGTGTCCTCGGCAGCTATTTTGCCCCATTCCTCCAGGATAACTTCCTTCAACATGTTTTTAGAGCTTATGGTGTTCTTACGAATCCTGCGATCGAGTAAATCCCATAGATGTTCTATGGGATACAGGTCTGGGGACTAAGGAGGCGATCGAAGCTCATTTTGTACATTGTAAAGCAAACAGAGCTTAACATTGTGGGCAGTATGCGTCGGATCATTGTCCTGTTGGCAGCAAAAGTCGTCTTCAAGCTGTAATTTTTGGACACTCTGCTGAAGGATTTCTTTCAGAATTTGAATATAGGCTTCTCCAAAGTTATATCTGATGAAACTGTCCGACGCACTTGGAAAAAGGTGGGGTATCATGGCCGAGATGCTCGTAGGAAGCCTTATGTATTTGGGGTCAATAGGAAAAAGCGTATGGATTTCGCCAATGAGCACATTTCAAGGTTCCCAGCTTCTGGAAAAGGGTTTTTTTTTTCAGATGAGAGCAAGGGCATAAAAGACAAGAAAATTTTTTGAAGGAAAATCGGGACAGCCATGGACAAAGAACATTTACTACCGACTGTAAAACATGGAAGTGGTGGTGTAGTGGTGTGGGGTTGTATGGAGGCCAATGGTGTTGGAAATCTCATTTTTATAGAATCCACTATGGACCACAAAGCCTATATTCAAATTCTGAAAGAAATCCTTCAGCAGAGTGTCCAAAAATTACAGCTTGAAGACGACTTTTGCTGCCAACAGGACAATGATCCGACGCATACTGCCCACAATGTTAAGCTCTGTTTGCTTTACAATGTACAAAATGAGCTTCGATCGCCTCCTTAGTCCCCAGACCTGTATCCCATAGAACATCTATGGGATTTACTCGATCGCAGGATTCGTAAGAACACCATAAGCTCTAAAAACATGTTGAAGGAAGTTATCCTGGAGGAATGGGGCAAAATAGCTGCCGAGGACACCAGGAATTTGGTTGACTCAATGCCTAGACGTCTGGCAGATGTTTTAAAACGATAGGAAGATCCCACAAAATATTAACAACTTAGAATTTTAGTCGTGTACGCAGAATTGTTGGAGTGTACGCAGACTTTTGAGGTGTCAAATTTGTCTTATGTTTTTTTTAATGATTTTTTTTTCCTATTAAGTTAGTTTTATTGAATAAAAAACAAATGTAGATAGGTTTAGAAATAAGCAAAGAATATTATAAAAAAAAATCGTTGCCCAAAGTGCCTTATGTTAGAAGTTATCCGCAACTAAACATGAAAATGTATTCATTTTCTAAGTGTACGCAGAGATATGCGAGCAAGTGTATACAGAAATAATTTTTTTTTTTTTTTCGAGTGTTTCATATATTTCTCTGATTGCAGCCTTTCGAGAGATTCGTACAAACTGGTCGCATTGCCAAGGCCTCGGCCGGCCCCTTGAAGGGTCGCCTGGTGGCCATTGTCGACGTCATTGACCAAAACAGAGTAAGTGGCGACAGCCCGTGGTGGCAGAAGTCGAGCAGAAGCAGCAACAACAACAACAGGCGCGGCGCCCTTGCCTCTTGCACATGATGATAATTTGTCTTCTTGATAGGAAGTGCCAACTGACACATAAATGAAGCTAGTTTAACCCACTGAAAGCAAGCATGCAAGCGCCGCGACGCGACGCCGATTTTGTTGCTGCCGATGCGTCAACTCCAACCTAAAAACAACACAACTAAGCATGTTCTTCTCTTTTAGGTTTTGGTTGATGGTCCTTTGACCGGTGTTCCACGTCAGGAATACAGATTGAACAATCTGCATCTGACCAAATACCGCATTAAGTTCCCATTCACCGCGCCCACGCGCATTGTGCGCAAGGCCTGGACTGAGAGCGACCTGAAGGCCCAGTGGAAGGTCAGCCCCTGGTCCGTCAAGGCACAAAACATTTGCAAGGTGTGTATATGTAAATGGTTATGGTGGATATTAATTGTATTATCGATTTCTGCACATGATGATAATTGAAAGTTCTTGATAGGAATTGCCGGCTGATACATACATGAAGCTAGCTCTGTTTCTAACTGATCGCAGTCTAAGATAATCAATTCCCCACTCTTGTATCTCTGTGTTGTACTGGTACTAATCTTGTCCATTTTAATCTCTTGCAGCGCTCGCAATTGAACGATTTTGACCGCTTCAAGCTGCGTTATGCCAAGCGCCAGCGCAACAAGCTGCTGACCATTGCCTTCAACACACTGAAGAAGCGCACCAAGTCCGACGGTACTCCACGCATCCTGAAGAAGGATCGCCGTGAGCGTCTGCGTGCCGAGAAGGCCAAGGGTGGCAAGAAGGCAGCGGCCAAGAAGTAAACAATAAATTAACGAAAGTAACTGCTTGATGAACATCCACCACAATGGAGAAAATAAAAGAAAGTGTTATTTTTAGGAAAAACACGCATGTGGCCGAGTTTTCTTTTGCGTTGTTTTGGGGAAGCGGAAGACGCCCGTTCAGTTTGATTTTCAACAATTTTATTTGCTCTCAAGAAACAAAAAGGTCTTAACAGTCCACAGTCCAATTCTTAAAGCCACAGTCTACCAATTAAATTAGCACCGAATGAATGCCTAGGCATTGCCCTTGCAGTAGATCGTCTTCCAGTTGCTGGGATGGTTGTAGCCAAGGAGGATGGGCAGATGTAGGAACAGTGTGATATGCTCGCCTTGTATCGACGTCGAGACCTTGACCCAGTTGCGCAGCCATTCGATCATCTCCTCGTCGCTGAGATTAACTGGATTGAGGCCACGCAAGTAGCAGGAGTACCGCAGCGCATGCATACTTAAATTGTGCACTCCGCCTTCGCGGGTTATGGCCTGGTCCATGTAGTGCACAAGGAAAGCGTGCTCGTGCAGGCGGTGACGCTTAAAGATGCTATTTTGCAGTCCGTGCATATTGACTAGGCTTTTCTAAAACAATACAACAGTGTTTGAATGGTGGATTCTAATGGGTTCATCATCACGGTCTTACAACATGCTTCCGCGACATTCCCAGCAGCGAGTAGGGTCCCTCGACAAAAATATCCTTGACGTCCAGAAGCATCTCCGGCGTTGGATGAGTACCACTTCCCAGCAGGCCCAATATGTTCCTGAACTCTGCGTGTTTGGGGTGTCCAGACAGCGATTTGAGCTTGGCCTGCAGGCAGCGGAAGACAGCTTTGTTGTACTGTAGTCTTTGTTTCATATAGTAATTTTGAAAGTCGGTGCGCTGCTCTGTAGTCCAGAAGTGCGAAGTAAGAAAAACGCGGGGATACCAAAAGCTGTAAAGTAAACCACCTGGCATTATAATCATGTAGCACCCACGCTAATTGGCGAGATCTTACACAAGGGGAAAGAATGCATAGCCAACCATCGGCAGTGAGCAGCCAATTAGGGCCGGTGCAACCTTCATCATGTCCCTCGGCATCATCATGTACAGCTCTAGTTCCTGGCGATTCAGTGCCCTGATCCCTTGCGGCGAGTCATTGGCAATGCGAGATATTTTTAAGAAGCGCTTCATGTCGCTGAAAAAGTCCTTTACGCCATCAAAGAAGACGTGATAGAGCTGCATGGCCTTGGGGAAGTTCTTTTCGAGAACCTTGTCATAGTTCTTCACATAGTTGAAGTAGCGTGTGAATATGTAGTCCTGCATATTATCTCGCATCTGCTCCCGCTTTGACCTGGGCACGTCCTGCTCCTTGGGCTTCTCATGATCAGGCATGTCGCTGGGTGGTAGGGTAGATGCTGTCTTAACCAACTGCTGGCCTTTTGGCGGATCCTTTGGCTTGTTTGCATCCCAGCCCGTCTCGTAGATGACCTTACCAACGCTGGTTATTTCGGCGGCTACATTTCGCTTAATCGTCGGCGGTGGTGCTTCTCCCCCAGTCGATTTTCCAGAATATTTCCGTTCTGGTGGCAGTGTGCAATATGACTTTGGTTTGTTATCGCTGCCGGTAAATGGGATTTTAATGCTGATTGATAATTGGGGTCAGGAGATTGTTCTAACCTGGAATTGGTGCTGGTAATGTATAGCTGTAATAGTCTCTGCCGATCTTGGGGCCAACTCCCAGCCGAAACTTGGGCAAATCGCGCCGCCACACGCAGTGCCAACGCCATTCTGCAAGCACTACCACTACAAACCGCACACACAAGTGCGTCCAATTACGCAACCGGCAACTCCAATGCAGGAGCTCTCCCCCAACAACGTTATTTTGAAGTATATGCAATATAAATTTCACACGAACATAAGGATTAGAGCTACCAAACCATCGATAAGACTACCGATATACTGCACTTCAGCAATCATTTAAAGACCGTCGATAGTTTTGTTATCATTAGCCTATCTGTTTGAAAAGTTGGATGGTAGGATTCTTGAGTTTTTCCATTTAAACCGGATTTAATTCAGTTTGAAGTTGGAAACTGACGGTGAGGGGCATATGATTTCTGTTTATAGCTGTATGACATTAGACTTTGGAAAATGGTCTGCAAGGAGAGAGATGGCACAATAGACATTACATTTTTACATTTGTAGCTATCACTCCAACAACTGAGGCACTATTTGTGAAAAAATATTGTTTTCGAGCCCACCCACCCATCTAGCTAAATGGATTCTGAAAACAGCAACAATGGATAGTCTCAGCCACAGCGCTGTTCCCAGCTCAACTGGCAAGCCTGGACTGGACGCATATATATTTCTCGCTCTCACTGCAAGCTTTTTGTATAAAGCTGTCTCTGTTTTAGCAGATTGCAGTTAGCAAAGTCTAGTGTCATACAGCTATTACCATTTTTGCGCGGACTGATTTACACATATCGATATTACATTTTTAGCCCATTAAGGGCCAACGAATAAATACTCATGAAAATTATGAAACTTGAGGACCTTGAACGCCAAACAGGTGAAAGATATCGGAATAATTATTTTGTTAGGTAGAGAGGAAAGATGGATCTATGATTATCATTGTAGAACGGCATTATTTTTCGGGGTTTAGTTGTCCTAAAAAGAAAATTGTATCAAAATGGTACGAGCCGTTTAGGAAAGGCCCATAGTGGGTTAAGACCGGCAGATGTCGCTGCATCAAATAATACTCGTATGTAGATAGTAGATGTAGTTGCCATGTAGCAAAATGAATTCATTTTTCGAATTTTTGAATTTTCTCGTTAAATATTTTTTTTTGCATATAATAATATATTTATTTATACTTCTTCAACTATAAAAAATAGATAAATATTGTTCGAAAGAAGGATCCAATGAGAATCCAACATACGCGATGATATCAATTGTGTCCCGCTAAAAGGGGTGCCCACCTTTAATGTTCTACCATTCGGCCCCACAGAGCGGGATTTTCTCGCACGGAAAATGGCTCGGAAAATTTTGGTTCGTTTGTTTTCGCTCGTCTGTTGCGTCGGTTGTGGGCTTGTGTCGCACGGAAAACTGCGCGGAAATTTGAGCGCTTGCTTTCGCCTCGTACTAGATGCTGGCTGCAGCAGCAACAACAGCAGCAAGCAGCAGCGTCAGGACAAATTAAGCAAACTGAGGCCCACGCGCCACGGCCACGGCCAAAACCGTAACTAATCAGCCCCAGACGCTCATTTGAGCCATCAATGGCAGCCAATTTTTGGCCATTTTGCGGCATAAACGGAAACGGAAATGTGCGTTGCTTGTTTAGAAGCGTTACAGGAATGCTATGTTGCCTTAAGGGTGCTTGAGCCTTCGGTGAGTGGGGTGCTTGGAAAGAAGAGAAGACCTTCTGTGGGAAATTATAAAACTTAACGCAGCGCGTGTCCAACTTACTTGACTTTCCACTTCTGTGTGGCAGCCAAGCAGCCAAGGGGAATGGCACGTCAGGCAGAAAGAAGACAAGTCTCTAATGCCATCTGTGGGTACATAAGTACATAAGTATATACTCGCTTTCTTTTTATTTATTTTTTGTGTGTGTGTGTGTGTGCGTATGAGTGCTGTTGTATACGCGTGTTTTTTCCGCTTAGCCTTCTGTGGCTCCTTCGGCCGATTTATTTATCTGGGTGCCCCTCACAGGGTATGGGCACGTATAGAGCGATATGTACATATAGCCTGCCAGCCAGCTCGAAAAGCGAGGAGCAGAAGCTTCAGTTACACTATTGACACATGCACAAACACATAACATAGTTAGTTATGTACGAGAGTGTGGCATGGTGCTATGGCTGCCCTGCCACATGTCGCACAACTTTGGGCGTTTGTTTGCTTCCGCTACCGCTGCCCCCCAGGAGCCAAACTCCCACTGCCATAAAAATAGAAATATCCGTAGCTGGAAGCCATAAATACTCCACAGCACTAGCGAGTAAATTTAATTGAAAATACATACGTCAATACCTCTCTCCACTTCTCGACCAGCAGCCAAACTTCTGGCATGAATAAATGACCAAACCCACTTGGGCCCCCGACAACAAGTTCAAGGTGGTGCCGAACTATGCTCCGCATTAAGCCAGCCGGACTGGCTCTCACGCCCCATTCACAGGGGGATTACATACAGCACCGCCGCATCACAATGGCCAATTTATGGAACTTTCTCTGTCAGTGGTAGTCAATTTAAAATAGATTCCGCTTTATTGAATTGCCCGGCAATGGCAATCCGGATAAGACTGGACTTTATGCATAATTCTGTTTAATGCCTTTCCGTGTTGCTGGGTCATGAAAAAACAATTTGTTCGGATTACACTTCACAGTGCAGAATCTTTGCCATCACTTGGGTCACGAATGGAAGAAACTGTTGGAGATTAAGGGCTGGCACAAGCTATAAAATTCGATTTAATGGTTGAGAAATTCTCCTGGGAGCAGGCCATAGATGGGTCTGGTCTACAATAAACTGTCGGATGGCTATAATTCAATTAGTTTCTGTCGGCACCAGTAATTGCGTGGCCCGTTTAACGAACAGCACAAGCCACAGCAATCAATAAGGCCAACACAAATCGACAAATGCCAGGGAGATGGCTAATTGGTCAGTGTCCCGTCAATGTCCCCAGCTTATAAATACCATAAACTAGATCAACGAAAACGATGTCATCAATTAGCATACGTCCTCGGCAGACGTCGAAGCGAGCCCGGGCAGAGGATTCTCTGCGAAGTGAGGAAAAGGAGTGCCTTGCCTTCGGTGTTGTGGCAGCTTCAAAGTTAATCATACGCACCGTTGAACCGGAGCAAATTGTGCTGCATGCTGTAAATGCAGTGCCAGCAGCAGGCTCACACAAACAGAAACACAGAGAAAAGCGATTGCTAAAGGGAAAGGGAAATCCAATACGAGGAAAGCACCCCCCCCTGCCCTCACCGTAAAGCTACAATTTGTTGTCGTCGTCGCGCTTGTTCTCGCAAAGTCGAGAATTGTCTTGGCTCGACCGTGAAATGTGTTGTAACAGGCTTAGGATTATATTCAATTTGTGCCCCAAAAGTGGAACACATGTAAACACAGAAGGCCTGCTGTGATGAAAGGTGTCGGACTTGAGGGGATTTCGTGATGCGGCCTTGGAAGAGGCCAAAAACACACATATGATTCTTAAAGGAGGAAATGGAAATGGAAATGGGGACTGGGGTAGACATCATTTGGGAACTGACAGCTAGAATCATCAATCAGTTGCGTTCAAACGGGAAAACATGCCTCATCAAAAGCCAGGAAGCAACGCATAGGTTGGGCGAAGATCCGACTAAGAGCCAGATTAAAATATTAGCTATTATTTTTGACTTTGTACTGCACATAGTATGGTGGAAAATGGTGGTGGAACCAGAGCCTAAGGTAGGTGTGCACGTCTAGCGCGTCACGGCTTCGACCCATCAAAGAAGTCTCATTCTCCGCCCGAATTCCTTAATGGCAGAACCGAATGCTCACCTCTCGGTGGCGACACGTGGGCGGAAAATGCAAAGCACGCGAAAATGCGTTTAAAAGTGTGCAAAACTTGGGGCGCAACTATTCGAGCCGGTTGCAGAGTGAATGATGAGAGAACTTTGTATGCAAATTCTTGGCGTAGCTTCGTCTCCACCGTGCCACCCAACCACCCGACCGGGTGGACGACCCACTCGGCCGTCCTGCCCCGAGTTGCGGTAAGTGTGAGTGACAGCCTGGCAGACACCTTGTCAATGGCTTGCGGCTACAAATAGCCCCAGCCTCAACCCCGAGTCGGGGCAGGGCAGGACCTCATACCGGAGACGCCACACAGCGCCAGGGTATGCAAAGTAGCAAACAACAGCCGTAGAACAGTGACGACAACAAGCAAGAACAGTGGCAACAGCCAAGCCAAGTGGCAGCAGCGGCAGAGTCTGCTCTTCTGCATACAGCTGACTGACTACACATCTATATTAACGGGTCTCTCTGTGTTTGTGTTTGTGTTTGTGTGTGTGTTGTTGTTAGTGTGGCATGGGGCATGGGCCATGGGGCATGGGGCATGATGGCACAACTTTCACACGATTCCAGCCTTTTGTTTTTTGGGCCTTGACTTCGCCGCGGGCGTTGCTTTAATGAATGTGCAACACTGATGCATTTCTTTGGCGAACTACGGGGCAGAACAAAAACGTGCGGCATACCTTTCGGGGCGACACACAGAACTGTGGAGGCCAGAAGTGGTGGAATTTCCTAGCAAATAGGAAGTGGGAAATGGGAAATGCCATCCAGTCAGGTACAAGTACATGTTTCATTATTTTGGTATTGAAATTCCTTTGAAATTCCAGCGAAAAGACATGCCACTGATCAAAAACAGGCTACCAAAGTGTAAGGGTAATACCCTGCGGCTCTAGCTTCTATGGTAGCTTGGGGAGAGCTATTACAATACAAAATCGATCAGATACCAGATACCAGATACTCTATATACATTTACAGACTATATACACATGCATGTATAATAATATCCGTCATTAGTGCAAACAAAAGATGTCTGCCAAGGCCAAGATGTCACCTGGCGGCTATTGCCAAAAAGAAAGAGCAGAGAAAGCGAAATTGCATTGCATTTACTAGCATCGATGAATACTCCTTGGCTTGTCTTGGACCTACTTACAGGTCTGTGTGTCCGACTTCCTGCTTCGATTGTTGAGGTATTCTCCAAGTAGAATCCAAAGTTGCACAAACTTCTGTGCCATTGCAGGAGTAGTTATGAATTGAGTTATTTATATAAATTTGTTGGCATTAGCTGGAAATAGCTTACCAAGACGAATACATATATGCAAATAGCAAGATAAATTATTCAAAATGCCAATAAAATTGTTACCGGAATTTGGGCCGCAAAATAATGGAATATATATGGACAGCAATTTCCATAGAAACTTTGTGCAATCTGAAATAGTGGCTAATGGAGGGGAAGAAAATTTTTGAAAGCTGCTTGCATAGAGTCAATTAAATCACTTGAAAATCGATTGCAAGCCACACCTGCAGTGGCACTATCCGTGCAATCTGTGGCACACTTTTGTGCGCCAGATATGAAGAGGAGAGCAGACACAGACGGAGACTGCATTGTGGTCTACCCCAGGGATTTAGTTAGTTAATTATGTATGCAGGCTGAAAATGTTGCACAAACAATGAGTGAAAGAGCGAAAGGGGGAAAGGGGTAAAGGAGATTGTGCCGCTGGAAGAGGGTGCACAAATAAAGGCTTAAGAAGTTAAGCCAAACAGCTCAAGTATGTGCCACATAAACCATTGAAGCACCCACTCGCACACAAACACACACACACACACACAGCCCCCGGGCAGGCACCATTCGCTTGGTGCCAAGACAGGGGCAGGAGCATGATGCCAACGATTTGCCGGCTCAATGCACACAAATACAGACACCGCTTAGGGTGTGGCAGGGCCAGGAGATTGCCACCACGCTTAGATGCTTAGGTGCTTAGGTGCTTGGGGTAGTGGTAGTTGAAGTTTACTCAAATGAAGGATTCTTCAGGGTAGCGGAAAATTGAATTAAGTTTTCATTACGCAAATAACCAGCAGAGCACTTGCCATAACCCGTACGCTTCTGCATTATTTATTGCACTTTGCAGAGACGACCCCAAATTAACAATCATCACATAAATATATAATCAACAAGCGTCCACGTTCACGACCAAGGGAAGCAGAGCCGCCGCAGAGGGGGTAGGAGCAGGAGCAGACACAGACTCGGGAGAGGCAGAGGCAGACGCACCAGCTGGCGGAACAGCAGACACAGCCAGGAGGAGCAACAGCAGAAGGAGGCCAGTGCCAGCAGGACACAGAAAAGACTCCTTGGCTGGCAGCCAAGAGCAGCTGGCAGCTGGCAGCAGGCAGCAGGCAGCACACCATGTAAACCTCTCTGGGGCCAGAGGGAGAGACAGTCCATGGTGAAGCGATGTGAAAGCTAAACACTTTGCAATATTAAAGAACAGCCAGCGTCGAACAGACCTGTTGCTCATCTCGAACATCCAGTCCGGGGTCCAACACCGACACCAGGCTCACCATCACAGACACCCAACACCAACCCCAACACCAACAGGCCGAACCCGACCCAGACCCAGACCCGACTACCAGAGGACCAGAACCCGCACAGGTGTCGAGATGGCCGTCCACGTGCTGGACTATGATCACTTTGCCATCAGCGCCATTGTTGTGGGCAGCCTGCAGCTGTTCTTCTTCCTCATCAACTCCATACTGCACATGGACAAGCTGACGGACTTTGCGGGCGGCGTCAACTTCATTATCATCTCGCTGTTGACCTTCTTTCTGGGCCAAATTGATCGGCCTTCAAAGGTAAGTGCGAAAGTGTACTCTTTTCTGTTCTGTTCTGTTATGCTCTGTTCCGTATAAAATTTACGCGCTGCATTTTAAACGTGACCATAAACATGTCACCTCCAGATCTCACTCGCTGGAGGGGTGTGCCGCCCAGAGTGGTTTGGCTTTGGCTTTGGTGGCTCTTGCCGGTCGTTTCAGTTGCTGTTGGCTGACATTGAAAACTGAATTTCGCATACGCACGCAGACACCAGAACATGCAGGAGCACACACACACACACACACACACACACATACAGACACACACAGATACTAGCATCCCCACATACACATCTATTGCCTCAGAAACAAAAGGTTACGCCCAGCAAGGCCCACGCTTCTGCTGTTGTTTCTTTGCTGTTGCTGTTGCTGTCGTTGTTGCAGCTGTGGCATGACCTTGGCATCGTGAGGGTCCTCCATCTGTCTGTCTGTTCGTCTGTCTGTCTGTGGGCCTAAGCGTCTAACTACCTACAGCTTTGTTTTTGGGAGGGAAGATGGGAGTGATGAGACGTGATGGGCGACAGCTTGAACAGCTATTGCTGTATATTGCACAAATTTCATTAAATCACAAGCACCACATAAACAAAGGAAAAATGTAATACAAATTCCAAAGAATGTACCATAAAATGCTTATGGACGTAACTCTTGAGCCAAAGCATTCAGTAGTTCTTGAATTCATTTATACCAAGCCAGGCCAAGCATAACAAGAGATTGAGTGGTTGCATTGAGATATTTCCTTTGAAGGCTGAAAACCACATACCCAAACCACAGGCCAGGCTTATTTGGGAGCGAACTCCTAAGCTAATTGGTTCGGATTGGTGTAGATGTTCGAGATAGTGCCACGCAGCTTTTCGAGCCCCCACTTGAGAGGCACAACGTCCGTCCACTTGGAGCAGGCACCCACGTACAGCTGCATGGCCTTCTGCCTCAACTGTTCCTCTTTAGCGCGCTGGAGGCAAAGGAGATTGCGCTCTCCGTGGGGGCTCACGTTCTGCACGCACTCGGACCAAGGCTTGAGTACATCACGAAAGCGAAGTCTAAAAGCCACTATATCACTACTATCGAGATACATTAAGTAAAAGCAGAGCTGGATAGGTTGGTTCTGGCCCTCCCTTTGACTGCCGCCTGAACGGGCAATTGGTCAGTCAAGCGGATAAGGAGATAAGTATTCCGATATACATACATACGTATGAATAATCATATATTTTTTAAATTACCTTAAAAGCAGAACCAATATGCTTTGCTCGTTGTCGTGGTACACTACTCAGGCACACCCTTTTTAAGGAAAACTTTCCCAGTTAACTACGCAATTTGGTTAAATTCCAATTAAAACTTTAACAATAGCATCAGGTATCGGTTCCCACTTTTGGTCACCCACAAAAGTATCGTTTTACCGAATAAACTTGAGAGTCCCGTCAATTTCAATTTGCTACGTAACCACAACCGCAGTGTAAAGCTTTCGGCCAGCAAAGGGAACACAATACGGCATTGAAACATGAGTCCAGCTACAACCCCATCCCGCAGACTTTCTGCATCCCGTTTCAGGCGCCGTAATGGATTCGACCACGGTCAAACAGAAATGTTCCTTTCCGGACATGAATTATACATTTGTTTGAAATTAATTTTGGTGTTCTCTGTTTCGAATATTGATCGAAAATTAATCATGGCTCTGTCCTGGCTCCATCCAACCGTGTAGACAGAGCTGCCTGGCTGCCTTGCTGCCTTGCTGCCTGAGCGCTCTCTTGTCGCCAGGCGGAAGCGGAAGTGGATGTGCTGCCATTGCTGGTGGCTGTTGTTGCTTGTTTTGTCGCTGTTCCTCAAGCAACAGCCGTTATCTGTGCACCCGTGTGTGTGAGGGCCATCAAAATGTTTTATTGCAGTTGTATGCAGCCTAGAGCGCTGCCACTGCCACACTGCCACTGCCACTGCCACTGCCTTTGCCTCTGGCCCTGGCCCTGCCCCGGCCTGCCTGTCGATGGTTTATCGCTGGGGGGGGGTCGTTTAATAAATCGAGCGATAAAATGACTGAAAGCCTTGGCTGAAAGGCAGCTCAATCAAACTGAAAATAGACAATCGAGTGAGCGAACTGTCTTCGCAAATGACAAACCCATTAAACTATCAACTTGTGGCAGCCACAATAAACTGCACTGAACGAGAGAGAACGAGGGAGAAAGAGATAGATATCCTTGCCCCTGGCCATGGCTATCCCAACGTATACGTGACCTCAGTGAGGGTGGAAGGCGCGTGTGTGTGTCTGTGTGTGTGTGTGCCTTGGCGGCGGTTATGGCCAAGTGGGCGGGGCTGCCGGCTGCACTTTCACTGTCATTGGCAAAGCAATTTAACAATTTTTTTTCCTTGTATGCATTTTTCATGAGCCGTTTGACGGCCCTAACCGTCCCGTGCGAGTGTACATTCCTCCTGCTACCGTATTTCTCTGCTCTGCTTTGCTCATTCCCACTGTATGTGTGTGTGTGTGGCTGTTGCCATCAATGCCGTTTATAAATATGCAAAGTGCTGCTCGCTGGCAAGCTCAACTCGACTCGACTCATTCATTATTGAACCACACACCATAGCCATAGCCATAGCCATAGCCATAGCCATAGCCTTGCCCGAAACCCAGCTCCAATCCATCCTAGAGAGCACTTTTGGCCGCCTCCACTGGCGCGTGCTTTTCTCTCTCCCTCTTTATTTATGCAAAATTCGCATGTGGTGTTTTTTTTAAAATAACACATCCGCCCATCCGCCGAACAACTCCTGCAAACAACACTCGTCTCACACACGAAAAAACCAAATAAAATTCGTGCAAATTACTCGTTGGGCAATGAATACCGCATGAGCAGAGGGTATGGATTGCTTGATACCCTGTAGATGGACGTAGAAATAGAGAATAGAATTCAAGACTAGAGACTGCCATCAGCTACATGCCTAACCACAGAAATCTTTACAATATCGGATGGGGGTTCACTTTTGAAAGACATTAAATATATTATATTAAAGGTAAAGGAAATTCGTATATCCCATTTTTATAAGAGTGCTGAAAATAGTTACGAGAGTGCCCAAACTAGCCTTGAACTCGACTTTTTGCCAGGCTATGCCAGGGGATATGTCTTGATTCCAGCCCAGATATATCTCAATTCTGTTGCTGGATTACCTTTACCATTTAGCCTTGAACTCTAAATTTACCTAGGCTCCATCATCATCATCAGCTCGCAAGCCCCCGGCCAGCCGCTCTGATTCTCACACAGATATACAGCCACAAATTTACGGCATTGCGGGTCTGCCCCAATCTGCCTGCCCATCGATTCACACGCAGGGGTTTAATTTTAAGTGCCTCCCCCTGGGTAGCCAGCCGCTCTGATCCACCATGCCCCTACACATTTCCCTTTCCGCAGGCCTACGACAGCCGCCAGCTGATGGTCACGCTCTTTGTGTGCCTGTGGGGCGCCCGGCTATCCGGATATTTGCTGTATCGCATCATCAAGTTGGGCCGCGACAAGCAGTTCGAGGATACCCGACGCAACGTCATACGCTATGCGGTCTTCTGGACCTTTCAGGTGAGTCTGAGTCCCAATGCACCATCTCCAAGGTAAGGCTGTTCTTGCGGGTGCCATGTGGCGGGCAGGGTTTCGGGGCCGAAGCGGGGCTAGTTGCGTCAGCCACTTTTCAATTTTGCTTTCAATGACAGAACCTTCAACTTGGAATCCCCCGTCCATTCGCTGCCCCCCGAAAATCAATCAAACTGTCACTAATTGACGTGTGCGCAGAGGTTTTTGAATATTTCATATTTCAGCAGTTGTCGACGGGCCTGTGCCAGTGCCTGCGCCAGTGCCAGTCCCCGTCCCCTTCCCCGCCATTCCAGTTGCGTGAAGGAGGATGGAGTGGAGAATGACCTGACTGCAATGGCAAACCCCGCACCACACGCCACCCCACCCAGTTCTAGTCCCAGTTCCAGCAACAATTAAAACAGTTTGTAGCATGGGGCATGGAAAATGACATGACACATGTGGGCGATGCCTGTTAAACGTTGAGGGTGTCGGGGAGCGGGTCGAAGGATCTCAGTGCCTGTGTGCGGGTGACGACTGTCGACTGTCCTTCATTGTGTCTGTCTGTCTGCCTGTCTGAATGTCTGCCTGTCCGTCTGTCCTGTGGCGCTGGCGGTGGCGTGCTGCATGTGGCATGTCCCGCAATCGTTTTGTCTGAATTTATTTTCCATTCCAGCAGAAATCACTTGTTGATGAAAAGTCACTTAGGAGTAGAGCAAGCGCCTACGAGTATATGGGATGTTGTGTAGCGAGAAAAGTGTTTCTTGATTGACAGATAATCGAATGATATATATATACAAGATTGAGGGATCATAGAGTGATCATTATTGCCAATTGAATATTCTATATTCTATCTATTGTTCCCTAGGCCGTTTGGGTGTACATCGTTTCACTGCCAGTGATCATCATCAATTCGCCGCGCCATTCGCAGCCGCATGCACCCAAGACGATGACCACCCTGGACTCCACCGGCACGGGCATGTTCATTGTGGGGCTGCTGGCCGAGACCTATGCGGATCTGCAAAAGTTCTCGTTCCGCCAGGACCCGGCCAATCAGGGAAAATTCTGCAACGATGGTAAGTGGCCAGAAATCCATCCCATGGCTATTCGAATATTCATTTATTATTAATTCAGGGTTGTGGAGTGTTTCTCGTCATCCGAATTATTTTGGGGAGGTCATCATTTGGTGGGGCATCTTTGCCATCTCCCTGAACGTGATCAGCGGCCATGAGTGGGTGGCCATTGCCTCGCCCATCTTTACCACGCTGATCATACTCTTCCTGTCCGGCATTCCGCTGCGCGAACGTAGCGCCGACGAGAAGTACAAAGAGTGAGTAGAGAGGGGGTTGGGAAATTAATTAATCCTCTAATGGGTCCACCCGACTGCTTGCCCTGCCCTGCAGCCAGCTGGAGTACCGCAAGTACAAGGCCTCCACCTCGCCACTGATCCCCGTGCCACCGGCTGTGTACGTGGAGGTGCCCAGTGCCCTGAAGTTCATCCTCTGCTGCGAGTTCCCCATCTACGACTCGATGAGCATCCAGAAGGACCTCAGCCCCTACTCGCTGTCCATCGCCCGCTCCCACTCGCACATTTAGCAGTCAGTGGCCCACTCCAGCAGCACGCAGGCTGGGGTGGGCCAGGTGCACACCCACTCGGTGGCCCACTCGCTCCACAGGGGCCACTGCTACGGCGCCAATGGGGGGGACGCCGAGAGCCACCACAACTGCGGTGGCAGCTGCCGCAATGTGCACGTCAAGTCCAATCCGTACCAGTGCGAGGCGGGCTACGGCCACTATCCGGTGAAGCACACCGACGACGAGGACACGGACGATGGCATTATCTATATGGCCGGGCCCGGATCGGCACCGGGCTGCTCCAAGGCCAAGACGCACTGCATCCACGCGCAGGAGCATCAAAGCCAGAACCAGCACCAGAACCAGAACCAGAACCACACGAAGGCAACGAAATGCAGCTATCTGGCAGAGGAGGAGCTGGCCTCCGACTACGATGAGGATGTGCCGGCGATCGACCTGAGCAAGGCCACAAGCGTGGAGAGCTTCAGCACCCGGGTGCAAACAGAACGCTCTGTGAATGCCGATGGCCAGCCCGTGACCGTGACCACGATTTTGTGATTGCAACTATAGGATTATCATTTGCCCAAGAGATATCCCATTTTTATTACGAGAATATATTGTAAATAGACGGAGCTTTGCATTGTGACGATTGTAGACTCCGTGAAAGTGATTTTGAAAAAAGCATTGCGCCACGAAACGGGTGCCAAAGTACCGGTAAAGGAACAAGGATACCTTCAACCACGCAGCTGTCTAGCACTCTCTAGTCTCTATGCGCTGTAGTTGCTCAAATAACTAATGTGCCTCTTATTATACGAGTATATGCTCTCCGCGTACCCCTAGAATGTTGCACTCTTTCAAAGTTTATGCTACTACTACTACTACTACTACTACTACTACTAGTCTTTGTTGAACTCTTGATAGTCAGGGCCCTGCGGCCCATAGATGATCTCCTGATGGTCTGCTCAAGAGTATACATACATACATATATCTTAGCTGCATATTTTCTTATCGAACCGCAACTCTCGCCCCACCAAAATAAACGAAACTCGAAACCAACCAAAACCAAACTGAAACATATCCCAAGTATATGGCAAAGATGTGAGGCAGAAACAACACGCTAGAATGGGTTCTAAAGCCATTGTTATTTTATATACGAGAATACGAGTATCTACTAGCTAAAGATGTATAAGATAAAGATTTAAAGATATATATATTGTATATTGTATATTGTATGTGGATGTTATCACTATGTGTCTGTGTCTCGCCGGTGTCTCAAATTTCAAGCAGTATTACAAAACAAAACGAAAGAAATTGTACCTAATCGATTATGCTGAGTATGGTTAAAAAATAAACAAAATGCAAGGAACAATGCACACACCTGCGGATTGGATGGTTTTGATGGGTGTACAATCTGTACAGTCTGCAACGGTGCGATCTCATCTGCTCTTTCTGAGACCACTTTCTTTTGTAAAAACACTACACAGATGGTGATTTTTTCGATGATTCAACGCAGGATAGCTGTAGTTCTTAAACATTTCCAACATACATATGTATACAAATTGGGATCTAGTCTCCTTTTTAATGGCGTCATCAGAAAAGGCTTTGGAAAACCCCTCTTCCCTTTGTGTCATGAACTATTCGTTGCTCTAAAAAAAAATTATTCAGTTCCTGTTAACAAATAGTCGAGTCAACAGCTAAAATCGAAATCAAAATTTTTTGTTAAGCAAATTTTCAGTTTTAGTAATCTATCATTTGTTTTTTTTCAAAAAATTGTTGTGTGTTTGATGATTGGTATGTGTGCTCGCAGGCTCGGTGCAATATTCGGAGTGTCGCGGAGTCTGCTTGTCAGGATCGTCAGACAGCCAGTTGTCCGCTGGCAGTATGCCGACACCGTGCTGAGGCGTTCGTACGCCTCGCAGGCCATCAACCAGATGCTGCAGCTGCAACAGATGGACATCTGTGCGGATCAGCCCTCACGCGGCTTGGTGATCGGTGTCTTCGCGGATGAGGAGGACAAGAACGATGCCGGCATCCTGACACCGGCCGGTTGGCGGTACAACGTGACCAAGACCAACGGCCGCCTCATCCAGGTCCTGCGTATGTCCGGACCCATGCCCAAGCGGGGCGAGGCCCGTCTGCTCTTCGCGATCGAGCCAGAGCGCATCCCCTATTACTCTGTGGTGGCTGTGGTCGGCCTCGGCAAGGAGTGCCTCGGCTACAATCCCTACGAAGTGCTCGACGAACAGAAGGAGGCGATCCGTCGCTCCGTGGCTGCCGCCTGCCGCATCCTGGCCGAGCTGGACACCGACAGAATCGAAGTTGAAAACTGCGGCCACGCCGAGTCCGCCGCCGAGGGGGCCGCGTTGGGCATCTGGGCCTATCAAGAGCTGCGAGACCCCAAGCAACGCGTCTCCGTACCGTCCATTGATTTGTTTGCCACCCCAGATGATATTTGCGACATCGAAGGATGGCGCATTGGTCTGCAGAAGGCAGCCGCCCAGAACCTGACGCGGCAGCTGCAGGAGATGCCCTCCAACCTCCTCACACCCACAGCCTTTGCGCAGAATGTCGTCGAGGTGCTGTGCAAGTCCGGTGTCAATGTGGAGGTCAAGGTCGAGGGCTGGGCCGAGAGCCAGTCGATGCACGCCTTCCTGGCTGTGGGCAAGGCCTCGTGCGAGCCGCCCATCTTCTTGGAGCTGAGTTACTACGGCACCTGTGCCGAGGAGCGTCCCATTGTACTGGTGGGCCAAGGCGTGACTTACGATGCCGGTGGCTTATGCCTGAAGAGACGGAAAGAACTGTACAACATGCGTGGCGACATGACCGGAGCAGCAGTCGTCGTAGCCACCTGTCGAGCCGTGGCCAGTCTCCGTTTACCCGTAAGTGGAAAGATTTTTGTCTCCCGATTGATCGTTATTTTTGATTGTCCTTGTTTAGGTCAACATCCGTGGTCTGATACCTTTGTGTGAAAACGTTGTTGGCTGCAATTCGTTTCGTCCCGGGGACATGGTCAAGTCCATGAACGGCAAGACCATCGAGATCCAATGCACCGATCACGAGGATGTACTGGTCCTGGCAGACGCCCTGCTTTATGCGCAAAACTTCTGTCCCAAGTGCATCATTGACGTCGGCACCTGCTCGGGCTACATGCGTCAGTCCCTGGACGAGGCAGCCGCCGGAGTGTTCACAAACTCGGAGATCCTGTGGCAGCAGATCAAGCACGCCAGCATGCACACCGGAGACCGCGTGTGGCGCTTTCCGTTGTGGAACTACTACAGCAAGGCAGTGCGTGCCGGATCCCGCAGCGATGTCCAAAACTACGGCATTGGCCGAGGTGGACGTCCCTGCAAGGCCGCTGCCTTCCTGCGTGAGTTCGTGCCCTGCGGCCAGTGGATGCACATTGTGAGTATGGGAGTATCTCCCACTCGGTGGTGGATTGCCTAATGGCGTTTCTCGTTTCAGGATGCCACGAACGTGATGGTCACCAACGGCATCGACTTTGAGTACCTTCGCCGTGGCATGGCTGGCCGTCCGACCCGCACCCTGGTCGAGTTTATTGCCCAGACCATCTGCAAGGACACCGCCCCGAAGTTGGGCAAGTAGTAAACTCTTCCAGACGTAATGAAGATATGCCAGTCCCAATTGTCAGTCCCACAAAGCACTCCGCATGCCGTCATCATAAATATTTCGGCGACATTGTTAATGAACATGTTTTCAAATTGTTGGTATTTTCAAGGAATTGGTTTTTGGAATTAATGATACAGTATCGAAACTTTTAAGTAATTATTTAGTCACGGCACTTTGTAACGGCAATGCCTTATTGTAAAATTCAAGTTTATTTTTTTCTGAAATATTTTTTTTTAAGTTAGGCGTATGCCAAATAAATTGTATTCTCTAATGTTTTGATTTTAAAAACCTTTCTTTTTTATCACCCACTTATACAAAAAAGATCCTTTAACGAGCGGGAACGAAGTTAACTCTGAATTATGCTCGCACTTGTTGCTCATGTTGCACATGAGATAGGAGAGTGGAGTGTTTCTCCCTCTCTCTCTCTATCTTACACACAAGCCCGCCGTTCTATCTCGCTTCCCTCCGCCAGAGCGAACACACTGCACGAGAAAGAGTGTGTGAGATGGATAGAGAGATCGAGAGAGAATGAGTAAGCGCGTGGAAGGCTAACATTTGGTCATTATGGCTAAAATAACGATCCGATCTCATCCACATTTGACAGTCTAGTAAATATGGCGTTATCTACGATTCTGCGTTAATTTTTGGTCGTTGTGGGGGCGGACGGGTCCAGGTGTCTGGATATACAATTTGGTTGCTCTAGCTTTCATGGTCTCTGATATCTAGGTGCTCATCAAGGACGCTCATAGATCCAAAGCCACATCTATTCGAGTACCATGGCCCTTCAAGAGTTCATGATTTGTTAGCCCCATTTGTCAAAGATATACATGCATAGATATGTTTACTCCTCCGAGGACAGCCAAACCAAAACAGTAGAGAGTGAAGGGCCGATGTCCACTCGTTTTTAGATACTGATCCTTTCGAATTTCCTGAATGTACCGACCAAAAACCCCCTAAAGTGAGTGCAACTTTCTCATGGAGTACATTCATCGCATCAATTTGGCATTCTCTATTGCAAGAAATTGAACACGAAATACGTATCCAGAATATCCGATATTTGGTACTTTGTATAGGGCCTAACGAAAAATGATGCTTGGCGTTGTACGTCGGCTGGTCTCCCAGGCCTTCCGGCAGTGCCTGCGACCACGTCCCCAGGCTATCCAGCGCCGCTCCGTCTCGCAGGCGGTAAACCAGATGTTGCAGCTCCAGCAGATGGATATGTGTGCGGATCCTCCATCGCGCGGGCTTGTGGTCAGCGTGTTCGCCGACGAAACGGACCGCAATGATGCTGGCGTCCTCACCGCGACCGGTTGGCGGTACAATGTCCAGAAGACTGCAGGCCGATTGTTAGAGGTCCTCCGCATGTCCGGACCCATGCCCAAGCGGGGAGAGGCTCGCCTTTTCTTTGCGATCGAACCAGAGCGCATCCCCTATTACTCTGTGGTGGCTGTGGTCGGCCTCGGCAAGGAGTGCCTCGGCTACAATCCCTACGAAGTGCTCGACGAACAGAAGGAGGCGATCCGTCGCTCCGTGGCCGCCGCCTGCCGCATCCTGGCCGAGCTGGACACCGACAGAATCGAAGTTGAAAACTGCGGCCACGCCGAGTCCACCGCCGAGGGGGCCGCATTGGGGATCTGGCTCTACCAGGAGCTGCGCAACCCAAAGAACAGGATTCCAGTGCCGTCGCTGGACTTATACGCAAGAAAAGACGAGGTCTGCGGTCTCGAAGGATGGCGCATTGGTCTGCAGATGGCAGCCACCTAGAACCTGACGAGACAGCTGCAGGAGATGCCCTCCAACCTCCTCCAACCTTTATGTCAATAGGTGGATAGTTTTGCAGCAGCTTCACATTCGAGGCAAAGTCGTTCTCCAAAATTTCTTCCCTTTGGATTTTATAAATCAGTAAATACATCAGTAAATGTAAATGAATCAGTTGAAAGTCAGCGCATGCTTAAAATATCATGGAACAGCAGATTTTGATGAGAAAATTAAAGCGCTGCTCGTCCGAGAATACCGAATCGCAAATTCGCAGCACATCGGACAGTGGAAACTCCTGCGAGAGCAGGAGGGTGAGCCACCTGAAGCTGTAGTACTGTGTAATAATGTTTTCCAGGCGCTTTCTGGCCCCTCGCTAAGCGGGCCAACGCCCCTTGAATCAACAGCGCCGTACCCGTCCCCGTCGCCTTCTCCACCTCCATTGCAGCTGTGTCCCGGGGGGAGTACCAATTCCTCAATGAACTGCTTGTACAGGGCTCGCTTTTGGGCCAGCGTGGTCGTCCAACTGCTGCGCCTTGGTCCCAAGTAGCCCAACAGCAGTTTCCAGCTGAGTGCACGGAAGCTTTGTACATCGGGCACACCTGTGGATTGGATTGGATTCATGTCCATGAACTGCTACGCCTATCAGAAGTGTGATATCCCACCATTAAACGTCAGTCTGCGCAGCTCTTTTAGGTCAACCACATCCTGGGACAGCGCATCATCGAACTCTTTTACACTGAAAGATACAGCGCCCGACCCGAACACTGGTTGAGTTTATTGCTCAGACGATTCTAATCAATCTCTAACGGGAATCCAATGTTATATATATTTTTACTGTGTTTTTTGACGATGCCACACACGAACACAAAATTACACTTGAGCTATGATCACTCTATGTTAAATATGTTTTTGCATTTTTAATCTCCACACAAACACATGCGGCACATTCGTTTATTATGAAATTTTAACGTATAAAACAGAGAAACAGCGCTAGTGTTCGATCTTTTGTTGGGTCCTGGGCTTCGAACTATTGAAAATGATAACCAGACACTGTGGATTATTGCTTTGTCAGACTCTACCCGGAATCGGGTATTATATGTGTGTAATATCTGTGGTATCACTAAAAGTGAGTGCTACGCCAGGGAGACTGCATGAGTAATCACAACGTTTATGTCAATGGGTGGATAGTTTTGCAGCAGCTTCACATTCGAGGCAAAGTCGTTCTCCAAAATTGCTTCCCTTTGGATTCTATAAATCAGTAAATACATCAGTAAATGTAAATGAATCAGTTGAAAGTCAGCGCATGCTTACAATATCATGGAACAGCAGATTTTGATGAGAAAATTAAAGCGCTGCTCGTCCGAGAATACCGAATCCCAAATTCGCAGCACATCGGGCAGTGGAAACTCCTGCGAGAGCAGGAGGGTGAGCCACCTGAAGCTGTAGTACTGCGGATGCAGCTCTTGGCTCTTCAGATGCTCGTAGATGTCTATATCTTTAGTCTTCAGCATGTTAGATAGCAGGCCCATCATGAACTTTATGCCACCCTCCGCATCGTCCAGAGTCTTGATGAAGAAGTCGCGTATCTCGCTCATTAGAGCCGTGAAGCAGAAGAAACAGTCTGCCTCCGCGTGGGCGCGGTACGAGAGATCCGGATCCGAGGCCATCACATAGTAGATGGGTCCGACAATCTCATTCATGCCCTGTACGTAACCCTGGCCAGGATTCAGCTTGGCGTAGATGAATAGGATGCGCTGCACAACCTCCCAGTGGGCCTCCTGGCCGTCCTCCATGGCGGCATAGGTCTCCACCGAACGCTTTGTGATTAAATTGATCTGATTGGGAGCAAAGAGGCTCATTAAATCGAGTGTCGCTTGAGTGGGGGTCACTTACTTGCTGCTAAACGTCCACAATGGTAGGCATAATGGAACAAACTTTGAGCTTATTTTCTAGCACAATTTCCGACCGAAACTCACCTTGGTCATGCCCAAGCCCTTGCGCTCGACGTTCGCCGAGCTAAGCACCGTGGGCACTACCCGTTCGTGAAGCCGCCGCCCGTGCTCGCCTTTACTGTGCACCACAATGTCACAGGGATACTCTGTGGGCTGTTGAAAGAACGAGATGTCGGGACACAGGCGCCTCACATCTTTGTCGATCTGCAGCAGAAATTCGTTGTCATTGAAGAATGTGTTCCAGGCGCTTTCTGGCCCCTCGCTAAGCGGATGATCTTGTAGGCCAACGCCCCTCGAATCAACAGCGACGTCCCCGTCCCCGTCGCCTTCTCCAGCTCCATTGCAGCTGTGTCCCGGGGGGAGTACCAATTCCTCAATGAACTGCTTGTACAGGGCTCGCTTCTGGGCCAGCGTGGTCGTCCAACTGCTGCGCCTTGGTCCCAAGTAGCCCAACAGCAGTTTCCAGCTGAGTGCACGGAAGCTTTGTACGTCGGGCACACCTGTGGATTGGATTGGATTCATGTCCATGAATTGCTACGCCTATCAGAAGTGTGATATCCCACCATTAAACGTCAGTCTGCGCAGCTCCTTTAGGTCAACCACATCCTGGGCCAGCGCATCATCAAACTCTTTTACACTGAAAGATACAGGGGGGATAACAATCTTTTGTTCTTAATTCCCGAAAACACATCATATTTTTGTGTCGTCCATACCGCGCCTTGAAAATAGACATGCTTTGGCTGTATGCGGGCGTGGATCTCGGTCTGCTCCATGCAGGGACAGTCGCGTTGCAATGATGTGGACTGGACTTCTATTATTGCTTTGTTGTCATCCAGCCAGCTGCATTATTGCTTTTTCCTATACAGTTCGGAGCAGAAACAATTTTGATATTCCGTCGAATATTTTTAGATATCTAGATCTCTCAGTCCTGCCCACATAGTTTTATCCGATTAATGAATCAATTTTCTACTGAACTGTCTTGTTTTAAATACTTGACTTTGATTGTTTTTGCCTCAATTTTGGTTCCTCAACAACAATATATGTAGCTGAAAACCCGACCTTAGCCCTCTTAAGCCCCCTCTATTTAAATAGTTCAAATACTGGAGGTAAATGACGGAAAATATTAACGATTGTAAATTCTTCTTGTAGACTCATGCCATCTTTCCCCTGAACTTAAAAAAAAACCACTATATCTTTCACCTGAACTGCGCTAACATTAATAAATTTTCATTATTTTCGGGGGAAAATTGAAATGTTCCCTTGGCTTATAATAGGTTAATCGGAGGATCCAAGGATTGGAAACTATATTGCTATATTTTGATATTCCGTCGAATATTATTAGCTATATAGAACATTTAGCCATGCGCACATAATTTTATCCGATTAATGAATCTATTTTCCACTTGACTTGTTAATTTTCAGATCTTGATTTTGTTGGATTTAGTCTAAAAAAAAGGTTTTAGCTTAAAACTTAATAAGACGTAAGAGAAAAATCGTTCCTATTGCTCAATTTTGATATTCCGTTGAATAATGTTGAGTAACTAAGACTTATAGCTCTGCCCATATAATTTTAGACCATTGATGAATAAATTTTCTACAAGATTGGCTATTTTTAAGTACTCCCATGTATCGTATTTTGACTGCAGCAAGGTTTAAACAAAAAAGGTAAACAAAAAAACAGTGGCAACGTAAGTGATTATAGAATGCGCCGTAAGTGTTGCTGTACAGGTATATCCTATTTCGTTAATATAATATGAAGAAACTGTTTCAAACTGTTTTGAAACGTAATTAACAATGAAATTATCTTAAATTGTTATGTTTTAGACATTTGGTTAGGGTCTTGTAAATATATCTCGATCCCGATACCCATTCTTGGTTTCTGTAAATAGATCACTACCTTCAAAATATCGTTGTGATAGCTTTAAAACAAAGAGTGACAAGTTTCTGCATTAATTAGTGCATTAGATGACAAACATTTTCTCAATTCTATAATATCATTTTCTAGGGTATGCAATGTTGCCGCAACATGGAACGTGATTTTTGCTCTCGGCCAATCAGCCAAAATCGTCAAGAAAGCATTGCAAAACATGTTGCTGCAGCATTATGTTGTTTGGGAGGAAATCCCAAAAAAGTCCAACCAAACTTAAGCGCCAAATAGAAATTGTTTGAAAGTGAATGAGCGAAAAGCAATCTATTGGAATAAATGACACACGAAGTACGATTACTGAGCGAAAATTCAAAAACCCTGCGTATGGAAGTTTCTATACGGTTTGTACCAGGGGTGGGTTTTTTGGGAGCATTTAACGTTGCCAGATAGAGAGAAATTGCACATATTTTCTTCGTCCGATAGTTCCGGCAGTGCTGCCACATCGCTCGCAGCTCCAATGGCGGTGGCATTTGAAATATATTTTTGAATATTAAATGGCTATACTCCTCACACTCACGTCACAGGGTGTCTGGATAATTGCTTTGTGCAGTTTTTAAGCACTGCATTTGAGGGCAGTGGCATTGAGCACAGTTGTTAGTTCTCGTTCATTCATAATTCCATTGCATTTATTCTTTTCACATGCCTTTCGCATGATGAACACTTGGTTTGCGCTCATTTGTTCGTCTATTTCGTGCTTTTTTGTTTGTTTTAGATTTTTGCCTTTTGCTTGGCGCACCGCACATAGTACACACATATACGGAGCCGCGAGCAGACGCATTGACGACTGGCAGGCAGTATTCTAGAATTGAGAACATTTTTGAATGTGTTTGCATGATTTTTGCTCAGCGTTTCTTTTGTTTACGCTAGTCGCTGGCCAGCAATGACGCCCAGCAGATCATCAGCAGGTTTCGCGTCATACAGGCGACCGGCTTTCTGGAAGGTGCCCAGTTACGTCCATGAGATCTATACCCAATCCACGCCCACTCTAGCTGTACAGCAGCCAGCTGTGGTACTGCCGCCCCCATGTCGCCTGACGCCGCAGCGTCGCCGCAGCAGCACCAGCGGCCTCAAGAAGCGGGTTCACTTCGCCGATGAGCCAAACATTGGGGTAAGTCCTCGTCATCCCCCAACCACCCTAAATACCACAATGAACTCGTATATGGCTTGTCAATCATCAGTGGGGTAGGGGTGTGTGTGTCTGTGTCTGTGTCTCTGTCTCTGTCTGTGCCTCTGTCTGTGGGTGGCCCCAATTCTTATTCCCACCAGCTCGTGTCACAAATCAGTTCAATAACATTTTGCCCCTGGCGGCTCGTAAATTTGTCACGCAAAATTTAATTAATTGGCCACTGCTGCAGTTTTTGACCAAGTAAAAAAAAGGGGGCCAAGCAGAACCCACAGAAAAGCAGACCCAGATCGAGAGATGGATGGATGGAATTTATGTATGTCCATTAGCATTAAATTGATGAAATATTTGCTGCACCAACAGAACCAATATTTTCGGAGGGAATATGTACATAATCGTATCCGTGAAGCGACCTCAAAGTCTTACAAAATCATCGCCGAAATTCCAATCGAAAACAATTCAAACCGCAAATAGTAAAAACATTTCAAAACCTCAGGCCAAAAAAGCGCCGAAAACAGAATAAATAAAGTGCAAAAATAAAATGCCGAACCATATATTGTGTATATCCGCAGCCAGGGCACTGGGAAAACGGAAAACGACGGGCAGGAAAATGATTTTTCCGTTGTAAGAAGTAAAATACTTGCCAAAAATGAGCAAACGGAATGTTTCTAGGTCCCCCAAAGAACACAGCTGTCGAGAAACATACGGGACGGCCTTCAATCCAGGGACCATAGACCCTTGCACATTGCGCATACGTCACGTGGTGCGTTTACTTTTTATCCACTGCAATCATTTGATCTTATCCGATTTTTGAGGAAAAATCCGGAATCAGTCACCGTATTGCTGCTGATGATGATCCCTCCGTATTTAGATCAGCTTTTCATCATCGAGGCAGTAAATAAATTTAATTACACTCTCTCCTCACTCAGTTGCCTCATCCGCCGCACAGAAAAAGATACAGATACAATAATAAAAGTGCTGAAAACCAGATGCCCAGACATTTGATTTTTTTTCGTGGCAACATCAGCGGCAGCGGCAGCAAGATCATCAAAATGTGCGCTCCGAATGATGACATGTGGCATTCATTTCATTCAGGGTCGGCTTGCAACTGGATCAAGTGCTGGCTGCTGCCCCTGCCCCTGCCCCTGCCCCGCCCTAAAATGTGGCACGGCACAAGAAATGTCGAGAGCCCAAAAAAGTTTAAACAATGAGAACAATAAGGAAAATAAATGTGCTCCGTTGGCTGAATTTTGGATACTCTTTACAGGCAGGCATCTGAGGATCATGGCAGAAGATCAGGTTCAATCTCCTCCCTGCTCTGCCTCAATTTTCTGTACTGTACTGGTTTTTGTTTTTGGATTTTTAGGACCGAAAAGTAAGTCTTTTGTGCGCCTTGCCAATGAATAGGCAGCCGAGGCACCGGGGCTCTGTCATAGAACAGGACCCCGTTCGGGGATCATTTCCCTATCTCCTGAATCGCCAGCCATCTTCTCCTTTAGAATGGATTCTATGAAATTCGATTCCCTATGGAGCATAGTCTACTTTCTAGAGTACACAAAAATACACCTGGGTATCGTTGAACAGAAAGAGAACGAAGAACCCAAAGAAAGGTAAATAAAGTGCTTTCTCAAGTGCGTCACAATCGGATCAACAAAAGTTCAGCACTCTCCGCGCGAAAAACCCCCTCGTTTAATGATTAAGAATAAGGAGGAATCGCCAATTGAATTCATGTTTCTCGGGATGTAGTCGTCGTCGTGGTTGCCGGCGACGACGAGTGTTGGTTCTACGATGCTACGATTCTACGATTTTACGAGTACATTTGTTCAATATACTCGCACATACATTACACTCGTACATTTGTGGCGCACTGTATTCGTGGTATACCACGATCTGCTGCTTCTGGTTCTGTGTCTGCTGCTACTGCTGCTGCTGCTGCTGCTGCTGCTGCAAAAAGGAATACGAATTGTATTTTAAAATTAGTACTTGAGCAGCATTGCGATCGAACAAAACGCTTAACGGACTGCAATATCGCGCCGCAAGCGCCTCGGGCCGACACACAATTGGCCAAGAAAAATAAACAGTTTGCAAGAAACAGAAAAATAGCCAAACTCGAGAGTGGAATCGGTCGCATGAACCACCATTGATCCAGCTCCACGGCGAGAGACAACACCTACAACAGGATGAGCCCGAAGCTGCACGAGTTCGCGGTGCTGCTGTTCCGCGACGGCCAGGGCACGCCCTGGGGCATCCGTCTGGTTGGTGGCAATGATCTGGACACGCCGTTGATCATCACCAGGGTAATGCTTATGTAACCAGAGAAGGTTCTGCTGTTCGTCTTCTGCCTGTTCGTCCGTCTGTCGTCCGTCTGTGGCCCGCTCTCATTCATCAAAGTGATGCAGAGCAGAAGCCGCTTGCCAAACCGATTTGGCCTTTGTGCTCCTCCGCCGTATGCTCTACGCCGTACTACGGCGTTCTACGGCGTACTCTATGCTGTGCCGTGCAGCGCCCGAGCAAACCACAACAAATCAAAATAGCGAAATGGCGAAACTGGCACAGCGAGAGCCATCCGCCATCCGCCATTCGACGTTGCAACGTTGCAACGTTTGCCAAAACGCGACGCCAGTAAAACTAATTGAGGCGCATCCAAATAGACCAAACCAAATATTCCTCCCCCTGGCCCCTGAGTCTCAGTCGCGGTCGCAGTCGCAAACCCATCTAAAAACAATGTATACACAATCATAATCTGCTCAGATACAGACGTATATATACGTACATAAGTGCCATATCTATGTCAAGGCTTCTGTAGATCAGGAATGACCTTCCTCCTTGGTTGCAGGTGCAAGTTGGCAGCCCCTCGCATGGGGAACTGCTGCGTGGCGACATCATCGCCAAGATCGGCGAGTACGATGCACGCGACCTGAGTCACGCGGACGCCCAACAGCTGTTCCGCGGTGCTGGCAATGAGATCCGACTGGTCGTGCACAGGTGAGAGGAGCATTCATCCATCCATCCACCTCGTCCTTATATAACTCTTCTCGTGTCTCTTCTCAGGGACAACAAAATCGCGTACACGCAGGGCGTCAGTCAGGAGGCAGCTGGCCCTGGTTCGCGCAGCAACTCCACTTTGCCCCCGGCCAGCCCCGAGCTGCTGCCCCATCGCGGTCCGTCGCCGTTTCTGCCCGGCCCCAGCCATCTGGAACGTGCCCTGCAGCTGCCGGTGGACTCCTTGCCACACACCGTGTTTCCCCAGCTAAACGCATCCGGTGGCTATGTGACTCCGTCGGAGGTCTTTTCGCCCAAGCCAACGCGCGACCATCAGCAGGATGTGGAGGAGGAGCAGGCCGCCATCGTTAATCAGGTGAGTGGAATTCCCCCTCCAGTCGGGTGATACATCAAAAACGTATGCTTAACCTTAACCAATCATTATAATTAATCATATTGATCTACATTTTAGACACATAGCCCCACGATTTATATACAAAATATCTGGGGTATTATTTATAAGAAATTCTGTACTTAAGATTGAAAATTATAGCTTTAGATCCCTCGAAGCACTCTTATAGGTTGTCACATAGGGATAGACTCTTATGTGTCCCGAGTTATATTTATATTAATTAAATAACATAAGGTTTACGGTTCCGAGAGTAGGATAAAATCGGATCAAGGGCTCTGGCGTCCTCGATCATCTCGGTAGCGTTTCTTGCTGGCTATCCTGTGTCGTGTCGTGGAATAGCATTTCTTTCCAAGCCGCGGCAAGGGCCGCAGCTCTACGGTAATATCCGGTACTCAGTCAGTATATATGTATGTAAGCTGATGATTTATGTATGCAGCTGGTACAATATATTTTATACGTAATTATACGTAGGAGCCGGAATTTGTAACGAAGCCGATGACTACCGCATTCTATCTCTCTTTTACCAAAGGGATCCCCCTACTCTTCGCGATCTTTGACCACTTTTCTCACAATTGTCATGATAGATGGAACAAAAATTAAGATAACAAGAGAATCGCGACCGCTAGCTAATGTTAATTCTTGTATGTCGTTTATCGCCTTTCCATTTGAAGACCTGTTCCTGTCCGCTATATCTGTCATCTCTCACTTCTCACAGCAGCACCAACCGCAGGCTGCACCATTAAGAGAGAGACAGAATGAGAGATATCGATAGAGAGAGAATGATTAAGCGAGTGGAAGGGGTAGTGTAGCCTCTGCAAATGGATTTCTTCATTCGGACTATAATAATGATCCAATCTCATCCAGATTCGACAGTCTACTATATAAGGTCGAGATTCGTTCTCTACGATTCTGTGTCTTCGGTTTCTTGTTTTCTCGTATAATCAAAAGGGCGGGTTCGAAATTTTGAAAAGCACTTGAACAGTGTGGAGTCTGGAGCCATAAATTTGGTTGATATAGCTCTTAAAGCTTTTAGATCTGAGATCTGGGCGCTCAGGGCGCTCGGGACAAACAGACAGTCAGAACTATATCGACTTGGCAATTGATGCTGATCAAGAATTGATATACTTTACGCGATCGGAAAAGCTTCCGCCTCGGTGTTACACACATCTACTTCCACCTCAATTCGAATATAGAATAAACCATATTTATGTATGGATTTGGTTCTGACACACTTTTCTACATGACATCTACCTTAAAATGTAGTACACAGAGACACCTGGAAACAGGGTTTAAACACGTATAAATCATTTGTTAGAGGTTCCTTTAATTGATTCCGTTATTAAATCGTTTTTCACTTGGTTTTATTTTTTAAAATTGATTTTTGATTGACCATAAGAAAGGATCTCCTGGTCATAAATGAATCGACATTTACATGCTTTCTACGCGAGGTAAGCAAATGCATACAGTAAAAAGCTCAAAGCTGTGGAATTTCTAGTAGAATACATGTAAAATAGATGTAGAATTGAGACTCTAAAGGCATAACGTTTTTTGTTTTCAAAAAATTGTCCGATTGGAATAGATTTAAAACGCCCACCTTACTCGAGGAAGGGAGTAGCAAATTTTCCATCTGCAGTACATCGAAAAAACTCGAATAGAGAAAAAATTACAATGAAATGTTTGTGAAAATTCTTAAACAATTCCACAGCAAGCCTCATCCTTACGAGTATCTTCGTGATTGAATCACTTTTGTTGTTTGTAAATAATTTCATTTGGCGTTTAGTGGTTCGTGGCTGGCGCTAACAGGGATCTATCTCTATCTCTCTGCGTGTAACGCTGACATCAGAGGATAGAAATGTTGTGTGGTCAAGGTTAGACTGATTTTACATCCGCCAGAAATAGCCCCAGAGAGAGGGGTGGGGTCGGAATCGGAATCGGTTTGCCGAAAAAGAGAGAGCGAGGAGGCGTTAAACAGGAAGAGTAAGACGCCCAGTGACGCAGTACACAGGTGGAAATTGGCGAGAAATCAAATCAGATGAAAACAGAAACGAAAACACATTCGAATACAGATACAGATACAGATACAAGTACAGCAAGATAGAAGAGGTGCTCTCTCGCCCCCAATCCACTAATCGGATAATGCCAAAAGCCAAAGACGCAAATAAACAAGAAAATATATTTTTTGAGCTATTTTCGGGCACCTTGCAGTCGGCCCACAGCTCCCACAGCAGCCACACAGGTGAGAGGGTGGGGTTTTTGGGCCTGCTCTTGATCCATGCCTGTCCACGAGTGGGGGCCAGCCCACCTTGTGATGTGCTCTGACAATGCCAATGAAAGAAAGTGCCTGCCCAACCACCCACACGAACACCTTCCCCAGGTTCCCCCAGTGGTGGGCGATGACGCGGCAAATGAATCAAGACACCACCCAAGGTCGCCGGATTTCTTGGCCAATGCAGCACCAAAAATAATAGCCAAGGTGCTTTCATAGGCACATCATACATACTCGTACACATACAGCATGTTTTTGACGATCTGCGATTTGATTTGTCATCAGTTTTTAGGACTCCAGAGCATTTGACCTCAAAGGTGGATCGTTTTTCTGACCGTACCATTTATTTATAGAGCTTTTTATCCATGAACAGGTTATTGTACCTTTGTTTGAATTAATTTATGGGAAATCAAGGCATGTCTCTTATTTGTTTTCTGCTTTTTCGCTTTGGTATAGCCATAAAACGACTTAAGAACTCATTAAGAACGATATTTATTGTAGCATTTTCTTTTCAAATAAAAAAAGAGCTGCAACCTTCACAGCGCGTTGGAAAAATACAAAACGTAAACATATTTCCATGTAAAGTTACGAGTTCCTTGGATATTCCAACGAACTTGAAAACTTAAGGTGTGTGTCTGCCTTTGAAGGCTAATTAGACCTGTTTGGGGCTGGCTGGCCGTGTGATTGGGATCTGTCGAAGACATCAATGCCCAGTGCCAACGCCAATTGGTACTGACAGCCATGGGACTTGGGATAGGCAGAGAATGCCAATGGCAATAGCCATCCCCATCCTCATCCTCATCCCCATACCCTGAAAAGTGTGTGTCTTTGGAACTGTCACAAATCGTTGACTAATTTGCGGGCAGGGGCTTCAGTGTCACTGAGAATCAGCTAAAACAAAACTGAACACATCAATAATGTTATTCTGGCTGTGAAAATTTGCGAAATACATTTCTCATCTAATTTTGAGCGATTCTGCCTGCATTCGGGCGAAACAATAACCTCGGTCTCGATACGAAATTGTGAAAGAATTGTATCTCAGAATTTGTGCTCCACAAAATAGCGGCAATTAAATGATATATACGAGATGGTTATAACCGAATAATATTCATCGGACCAGGCCAGGCCAGGCAGGACAAACAATCAGGTCGACATATATTTGGGGGAGCTTTATATGAATGTCGCGTGGGCGGTGGAACGCCTCTCGATCCAAGTCCAAGTTTATACGTGTACTATGTGTGGTTGTTACTCTGTTCTGCTCTGCTCTGCTCTGGGGAAACACATCTATTTGTACAAGAAAACATACAATATTTTGTATATTCCTCTCTCACACTCGAAACACTCTCACACACCGACGGAAACCTGTGGCCTGTGGGCGGGCGGCCTCTGACCATCGGCTCTACAATATATGGATGGATGTATGGGCCATAGCCCGTACGGATAGGCAGACACATGGACACACTCTCCAACAACCAATACGATTATACATACATAAGACCGTCGCTGCTCTGAGCATCCACATATATCTATAGATCTATATAGATATAGATATATACGTATATACGAAAATTGGAATTCCGCGCAGTCGGTATAGCAATAATTCGCCAGCATTTGAAAATCTTCAAATCAGTTGCGTTCGGAATATTGAAAAATAAACAACAATAAGACTCGAGCGAATAATCCACTGAGATCCTTTGTAGTCCTCCGTAAAGAACCACCAGCTGCAGCGTTTTGATTTAAACGTGACGAAAAAGCAAGTTACAAATAAAACAAAAACCCATCAGATTGTGGACACAGAAAGAACTCAATTCTGACGTGATCGAACCACCATTACGTAATTTTTTTTCTTTTTTTCTGGCTATAATATTTCTCGTTCTCGTTTCTATTTTTTTTGTTTTTAATTTTGACCAAAATAAAGGAGTTTAAATTGAAAAAAAACCCCACACACACACACAACAAAAACATAAACATGGAGTACGTTCAGTTCAAAAACGGATCCCCAGTCTACTACAAGGAGCAGCCAGACCTCAATGAGTGCATTCAATATCAAGTAAGCGAAATCGACAGTGAACTATACTACAAATTACGTGAGAATATACAAACATCGACCAAAATACATTATAGAAACGTCATATTTTATTCGTATATTTCAAAACATTCTTAAGTGAATTTTTCTTTTTTTTTTTGAGTTTCATCCTTTTTTTGAGAGGTGTTATACCAAAACAATAAGATTCGAAAGGCTTTATTTAAGACTTTAAATCTAGGAAAAACAATTTTCAAGCTTCGAAGGCTAGTAGTTTTAAATTTTCAATTTATTATTTGACTGTGGCAATGCCTTCCAATATTTGTTAACTTTGGAATCCATGGAATCCACCAGTTTGCTACAAATTGTCTTTCGGGTTTAATTTTCGTTCCTTTTTTGGGACCTATAGAAACCACTTAAAAACGGTGGGTGTGGCGACTGTGAAGGCCATTCGATCAGGGGAACTTTGTTGTCCAGGAACCAGCATTCAGGAGGGCTTCGGTTCATTATCCTGCTGGCATTTCCTATTCCAATGCTGAATCGCTAAAGGAAGGCACACATTTTTCTTCTTTATTGAATGTATTGGACCAATAACCGAATAGGGAAAGGTGCCTAACTTGTGGATACCCATCACATCTGAACACTTTGGAAGCTCAACTATATGTACCTTTAAAGATGTGAAAGAATACCTACGAAATAGGACTTCACTTCACAAAACACTTCATGAGTATTCCAAATGCCATCAAGGCAAAGAAATCTTGTTAAATCTGGATAGTATCTAATCTATCCCTACCTTAGTATAGGTAGTATTCCCTCCAACAATCAACCACAAATACTTGTTCATATTCGGAACATATAAACAAAGTCTTCTAGACATGTTCCAACTGCCTAGAAGAGGTCTATGTATAGGATCCTATCCATCCAGCTGAAACATTTCTCTCATTTCACCTTTACCGTCAAACATTTTTGTGCTTGGAATTCAAGTTCAAATACAAATGCCAAGCCATCCATCCGCCGACTGTGTGGCAATACATAGCATACATATATGTATTCTTGTGGTCTTCATTTTACTTTTTCCCCCCACAAAATATACATATAATTATAAGCAAGAAGAAGCAGTCACCCCACATATAGAGAGCTATATGCAAAGAGCTATGGGGGCTATATACATACATCTAGTACATATGTAGTGCCTCTCTCTCTCTCGATCGGGTACTCGTGTATATAGTGGCTTATTATTCAAACATTTGTTCGCCTTTCGTCAATATGCGCTGAAAGGCAACAACAAGACAGACAGACAGACAGATTCCGAATACTCGAACATTTTGCTAAGCATATTTTTCATTGCGCTCTTTCCGTTCTCCGTTCCGTTTCGTTCCGTTCTGTTCTCAATGTAATTCATACCACACCAGAAAAAAAAAATAAAAATAAAAAACTGGGATATTTTTAGAGCGTATAGAGAACGGAGCACACAGCCAGGCAGGCAGGCAAAAATAATAAACAAAATGATTATAAATTAATTTCATTTCGGAATGGCCGAAAACATTAGCGCTAACGATAGGAAAGGGTACCTCCATTCGGGTACAAATTTTTTTTGGCACGATCACAGCAGCGAAAGTGAGGAATTGTTTTCACTTTTGTGGATGGGATGGATTGTCGCCGTCTATTGCAGAACTTATTTATTTCTTATACGCTTAGGATCTAACAGGAAATGAAATACAAAATAAACGTAGAGACGGAAGATTATGGGGGGGGGGCAAGATTTACTTAGATTTACGACACAAAAACATAAAGATTCGATTCGATTCAATTAAAAGCCAAAGTCGCGAGGAGTGACCCTCAAATGATATTTCAAAATATTTTCTGTGCTTGCGCCACACAGCCACGAATTTTAAATTTAGCGTCAAAAGTGTACATTTTTGTGTGTTGTTTTTGTGAGTTTTATATGTATTCTCAATGCTCAAAATTCGACGTCGTCGCAGTCGCGTCCCCAAGGTGAAATGAGAATGTGAGAAATGCGCAATTAACTCGAGAAATTGTTTAGCAAACTAATTTTCTGTTTTGTTCATCCGAAGGGCGGAGGTGGGTGAAGGGTGGGTAATCATCCTCATCGTCACCTGCTCAGGCAGGCGGTGTCGTTCAAGATCGAAGCGATCAGCTGCTTGTCGCTTAGGGCCGCATGCACTTCCTCCTCGTCCCACTGCAGCAGGACCTTGCTCAGGCGCGGCTCCTTTTTGCGCATGATGCGTAGGATGCCCCTGGTCTCCACCAGATCCACGGTGCCCGTGAACTCGGCCTGGTCCAGGGCCAGTATGTTCCGCTTGGCGCACACCCTGCGATAGACCTCGTGCAGGCGACCCATGCTAATGTCCTTGTTGCGCTCGTTGCGCAGCATGAGCACCAGGCTGCACAGCATCAGCTTCTGCTGCAGCGGAAAGGCAGCCTCAATGTCCTCCTCGAGATTTTGCGAGGCCCCATACACCTTGTTCAGAACGGCAGCCACTTGGGTGACCTGAACAGGCTTCATGATGTCTGTAATTGGCAGCCAAAGAGTTAGTTATCGTGAAAAGTAGATCTCCATTGATTTTCAATCTTACCCGGCCTCGGCTCTGCCTTCTCCTGGCCATCTGGCAATTCCAAGGCCTTCAGGTTGAACTCCTTTTCGCCGTCGCGCTTCTGCTGCTCGGCTATCTCCACCACTCGCCGCCCAATGTCTAGGGCGCGCCGCACATCCCCACTGACCGCACTCACCTTGGCCGCCAGCAACTGCAGCGTGACCGGTGGAAAGACATCCAGCACGTCCGCCTCGGCCAGCCGCGACTTGAATATCTCCACGATCTGCTGCTTGGTGTAGGAGGGGAAGTGCATCAGGCGGGGCTTCAGCTCGCAGCGGGCATTCAGACGCGTCAGCGTCCGATCTGTGAGATCCAAGCTGTTGGCAATGCCCACGAGGAGAATCCTGGAGCCCGGCAGGGCGGGCCACTCGAAGATCGTGTACAGCACGGCCTGCCTGGTCGTGCACAGCTGATCGATCTCATCGAGCACCAGCAGCAGCATGCGCTTGGCGGTGCGCAGATGCCGCTGTATGGCCTCCAGGTGGTCACGTTCGGTCCGACCCGCTGGCTTCAGCTGCAGCTCGGCGCAGAGCTTCTTGTAGACCGCGCCCACGCTGGCAATGCTGGTGCAGTTGATATAGACACGTTGCAGTCGCTTCGAGAACTCCGGATCACGCAGCAGTAGCGAGAGGCAGGCCGTCTTGCCTGTGCCCGGCTGGCCCGAGACGTACAGGCTGCCCGACGACTGGCTCTCCAGGTGGCTGGTGAAGTATTCGCGCAGTTCTTGGAGCTGGGCCTCGCGCCCTGGCAGATTCTGGGTCTCTGCGCTGTTCAGAACGCGTCTGGCATTTTGGTATTTGTTGCGCGGTGGCGAGGGTGCAGCTGCAGGCGCAGGTTCAGGTGCAGCTTCTGGCTCCTCCTCCTCCTGTGGCTTCTTCTCAGTCTTGTGCTCTGGCTCTTGGCGTTCGTCGATGCTTAGTCTGTCCAGCAGTCGCGAGGGACTTATCAAATGCTGCGGCAGCGGCTTCAGCTTCCGCTGCTTTGGTGGCGAGACATGGGAATGGGTATCCTGCTCCTCCTCGTCGTTGCTGGTTACGTTAAAGCTTAATACTGCCTCTTTGCTGGCCTGCACGCGCCTGGCCAGACTGGCCGCCTTGGCCATCGACTTCTTGCTGCTGCTGCGTGGCGTCTTTGGCTCTTCTTGGATCACATTTGCGGGGGCCGTCCTGCGACGCGCCGTCCGTTCCATTTTATTCAACAGGTTGCTGTTTTCGTTATTCTCTGAAATTACACTAATGATATCATATCGCTCCTCCTCGTCGCTGCTGTCTTCTGAGGCTTTGGTCTGTCGCCTTCGCCAAATCTCAGAGCGTCGTGACGTCGTCGTTGTCCGCGGCGACTGCGGCAACGGCGACGCAGCCGTCGATTTGCTGATGCTGCTTAAACGCGTAGAGCGGCGTACGGCGGCCATGCTTAGGCGCGGTTTTGGCGTGTTAGTGGCTCTGATTAATTGGCGAGAAGCACTACTTATTTTCTAGTTGTTTGGTTTAGTGCCACGGGGTAAAAAAAAAAATCAACTGCGTTAGAAAAAGAGCGCGCAAAATGTTTTACCATTCACAGGAAAATAAAGGTCAGAGAACAGCTGTTCAAGCTAGACTTGACTGTCTGGCAACGTCGGCGCAGGGCTGCACTTGGACTAATCGATTGGGCGCGCTTTGCTGCAGCTTTTGAACTGCTTTACGCGTGCGATTGAATTACTTACGTGGTAAAAATAAAACGTTCAGCCAGCAGAAGAACGACCGACACACAAAATACAAACTGCTGGACGCTGCCTGCCTGCCTGCCGTTGGCCGCTGGCAAAGAACACGCTTACGTAAGCGCCTAAAAATATTCGCCTTGGCGGCTGGGATATTTTTAAAGTATATAAACGGGCGCTCAAAATCGTACATAAAATGGAATATTTTGGTAAATAAAGTTTATACAACACGCACACATCTCTCGATCTATCTATCCAACACACTGAGAGAAGATCCGATGGGAAAAATACAGCAAGAAATTGTTTCGATTTCGAGTCCGATTCCGATTCCTATTCTGTATCCCATAATCGTTCTGTGATTCATTTATTATTATTATTATTATTTGTTAGAACTGCTGCCAAATGGTGTTTTTCTGAATGGCATAAACAAAACCATTAATCTGGTGTTCTTTTGTTTTGTTTTTGTTTGCGATTTGCAGCCCTACCGTACAACTCCACTGGTCCTGCCCGGTGCCAAGGTGAAAAAGGATGCCCCATCGACAGACTCCTACTTGAGGCACTATCCCAATCCGGCTGTGCGCGCCCATCCAGGACACGACTACCATGACAGTATCATGAAGCAACGCGTTGCCGATACCATGTTGCACAAGGTTGTTGGTTCGGAAGCCGACACTGGCCGTGTAAGCAAATGGGCACACATGCCCCCTAGCCCCCTAGCCCCCTAGCCCCTGCCCCCTTGCCCCCTGTTAATCAATCGATTGATTGACTGATTGTAATCCCCTTTTCCGTTGCAGGTCTTCCACAAGCAATTCAATTCGCCCATCGGCCTCTACTCAAACAGCAACATTGAGGACACCATCAGAACCACAGTTCCGTAAGTTCCGCCCCACCCACAAGAAAATTTACCAAATTGGAAACCACTTTTATGCTTAGAGTTTCGATACCAGAAAAAGCACTAATATCTGATCTGAATTCTTGGATAACGCTTTGTCAAATCGAACGTACATACATATATATTTTCTATGATTTTTCTATAATTTTTCTTTTTGAAAGTTTCTTGAATAAATTTTGCGTAGAACGTTTTTTTTCGAAATTTCGATGCAGCTTTTAATTTTTTGCGAGAGAGAGAACCAGAACCGCCACTCGAATAGCGCTTGAATCGACTAATAAAAGCGAGCCACGACTAGTCGAACGACTATATTGATTCTTAGTTAAGTTGCAGCCATAAAATCACTAACCAATAAGCTTCCGAAAAAAATCAAAGACCAAATTTACTAAAAACAAAAAAAACTCAAAGAAAAACCACACACAAACGAGAAACACACACACCACACACACACACACCAGTCCATAGATGTTGTATGTACTAGCCTCTATCTATAACTATCGTATATATCTATCGTATACATCTATCGTATATATATATTCTGTGTATATTGTTTGTAGCTTCGCCACAAGCGATAGCTATCGCTTGAAGGACAGTCCTTTGCATCGTCCTTTGCCAACAAAACTGAACGGGTAAAAGTAAATTCGATTTCTTGAGCACCACAGCCTGATTTCCTGATTTCCTGATTTCTTTGAAGAACTTGAATCTTGACTTTTGCGATATTTATACTGTATAATGAATATTGAAGAATGTTTATGCCCCGTGTTTTATCCGTTGTGCTCCCCCCCCCCCGCCTGTCTGTACAGAAAATACCATATATAACCCTCAGATATGATTGATTGTTGTCTCCCGCAACCCGAAAACAAACTGCAACTGCAACTGCAACCTCCAACAATACATACTTATGTACAGATACCAGATACAATATCTACATCTATATCCCAGTAGAACAGAACAACAGAAACAACAACAAGTCCAAAAACAATATACATGTCCAAACACGAATTGCATGTGCTCTGCTGTCTATATCTGCCCGTACATATATCTCTGTATCTCCGTATCTGTAGCTCCTAAATGTTTGACTATTATATCGTACTGGCACAGCCAAAAACTCGGGATGATCTGAGTCTGTGTTTGTTGTTGGAGAACTTACTTTGTACATACTTATACCCTCTAGGAATCTAGGACCTCATATTCCCCCTGCTGTTCGTTCGTTTCAAGACAAAAAGGTGGCGTGGCAAGTGTTTCTTTTGGTAGGAGAGGTGCCTGTGTACCCATAATAAAAACTAGAACAATTGATCTGAAACCACAACTGCCTAACAGAACCCTACCCCTACCCCTAACAGTACAGAAACAGTACATATACAAAAAAAAAGAAGAAAAAAAGAAAAAAAAACACCAATCTAAAGACATAGTATCCCATCCTAGGCTTAATAGAAATTAGATCCTGTACTATTTAGAACTTAGCTGCACGATTAATGTTAGAATTTTCATCGATCTATCTTTCCTGGAACAAAAACGTGTTATACTGGAGCAACAAAAGCAAAAAGAACAACTCGCAGAGCAACAACGACAACAGCGACAGCACCAACTGCAGATACTCTATCAACAAAATAAATGATCAAAGAAATATATAGTAGC